>NC_142880.1:95940416-96248333 GCF_051225735.1 Oryctolagus cuniculus
CATTTGTCGTCTATATTGATTTTCTATTGCTGCATAATGAATTGTCACAAACTAAGCCCCTGAAACAAAACGCCCTTAGCATCTCTCAGCCTAGCTGGGAGTCCTGCTCAGGCTGCTACCAGACAAGCTACAGTCTGGCCGTGAGGCTGGCCCGGGGAGGGGTCCACCCCCGAGTCCCTGGGGGTTTCTGCTAGAGCCCACTTTCCAGGCTGCTTCCCTGGCTGTGGGCTGGAGGGCGCCGTCCGTGCCCTAAAGGCTTGCTCAGCGTGGGTGCTCAGCGTGGGTGCTCAGGTCAGAGCCCGCAAGGAGGCGTCGCTCCACTCCCCTGAGACAGGCAGTTGTGCCCGATGTATTCTCCTGGGTTCTCAAACATTAAAAAGTCACATCAGAGCCAACAGGAGTGTGCAGGTTCACAGAGCAGAACAAAGAACGACGATGGTGCAGGCTGTGGAGTTTCGTCACCGGCCGTCTGCAACCTGGGACCAAGAGAAGCTGGGAGAATAACTCCCGTCCCAGCTCCCCGGCCCGAGAGACAGGAGAGCCGCAGGGCCGAGCCGGTCGGAGTCTAGAGCCCCCAGGGGAGGAGCACCGCCACACAGGGCGTGGGAAAGGACGGTGCAGCCCAGAGAGTGGCCCCCACTTCCTCTGCATTCTCCTCGGCCAGTGCCCACGCACACCCCTGGGGGAGGTCTTTCTACAGAGCCCCCCCCCAACCCGAGACACCCTCAGACACACCCAGGAATGACAGACACTCTCCCGGCGCATCCCTGGATGGTGGGCGCCCCCATCCCAGTGAAGTGGATGCAGAAAACTAACCGTCGTACACTGTGGAGCAGGATCCGGCAGGGGGGCCCCGCCCTGCCCCACGGGGTGACCCGCTGCAGGGGCTGACATCCGGCCGGATGCTGCCTTCATTCACGTAGAAGAACACTGATGCTCACGGGAGGGGCTGCTCCCCGGCACGGGTCTCCGGGAGCCAGCAAAGGGAGCGTTTGCCACATCGTATGAGACATGAGGCCAAACAGAACACGCAGCCTGGCGCTTCCAGCGGTCTCACTGGGAGGCAGGAAGGAGAAGCCGGAATCCGCGGTCATCAAGGCAGCCAGGAACCGAGAGGCCGGGGCCTGCAGAAAATTGACTGTGACACACATAATTTCCCCTCAATATTTAAAGATTCCAAGCTGTGCATCTGCAGAGCGAGACTGAAAAATACAGCAGAGAGCCGCGCAGACGCGAAGTGTTGTCCGGATATTTCCACGGCTCCAGTGCTGGAGACAGGAAAATTGGAGTTTGAGGTCAACAAGAAGATGGGGCCTGGCTTCCAAAAGGGGAAAACCCAGGATTCTCAGCTGAGGCCCCTGAGGCAATGCACCCGTCAACCCCATCACGAACTCCGGCTCCGGATCTGCCCAGCTGCTCCTCTCTGCCAGGAGAGAGCTGCCTCGTCTCCTCTCTCGCCCGCAGCTGCACACGCTCACACCTGGAGCTGTCGGTCCGTGAAGATGTCCTGGAGCCTGTCGGGGAAGGGCACGAAATGGCCAGGAGGCAAGAGACGCTCACCACGGCTGATGCCAACGTTCGTCATGGATGCAGACTTCTAAATGGCCAAGACCGGGCGTGGACATTGTGGCTCGGTGGTTAGGACGGCGCATGGAGCCACGGCGTCCCACGTCGGAGTGTTTGGCTTCAAGTCCTGCCTTGGCTTCTGACCCAGCTTCCTGCCAATGCGACCCCGGAGGCAACAGATGATGGATCAGGTGGCTGGGTCCCGGGCACCCACACGGGAGACCTGGCTGAAGTTCTGGGCTCCTGGCTTCAGCCCGTCTTGGGCTGTTTGTGGGCATTTAAGAAATGAGCCAGAAAATGAAGATTGATCTCTCTCTCTCTCTCTCTTGCTCTATTTGTCTTTCAAATAAAAACAAACAAAAATAAGTGAATAAAGGAGTGAATAAAATAACCACAATTAATGCATTAAAAATAGGTTGTAGAGAAATTGAATCTACACAAGCTAAAGGCAACATGATAGAAATCAAAAATGCAATTTCCAAACATATGTTTAAAAGAAGTGTTTGACAGCGAAGTCACCACACAGTGACAGAAGATGAGCTAACCAACACGTGCCTGGCAGAAAACAAGCAGACTGGGCACAGAAAGCCCATGCAGAACAAGGCAGAGGAACTGGAGCCCGGCGCAAGGCGCCAGGTTCCCGACCGGAGTCCAGCGCAGCCGGAAAGAAAGAACGGGCTTTCCAATCTAGTGTGTACGTGGGAGATTTGGTTGTTTGCTGTTTGAGATGCAGAGAGACAGAGAGACAGACGGAGAAGAGGGAGCTCCCACCTGGTGATCCACTCCCCAAATGCCCGCAAGGACCAGAGCTGAGGCTGGGAGGTGGGGACTTCACCCCCATCTCCCTCATCTGTGGCACTGAACCAACCTCTTGGGCCATCACTCTGCCTCCGGCCAGCTGCGCTAACAGGAAGCTGGAGTCAGGACTTGGGGCCCGGGTCTATTATGTGGTATCTCAACTGCTAGGCTAAAAGCCCACCAGAGCATGCGTTTAAATATTTCACCTTGGAAGTCTGCAAACCTGGCAGAAGGTCCACAGTAAGAATTCCCGAAGCTGCACGTACCTTTAGCAGGATAAACAGAGGAAACACACACACGGATAGAGGCACATCGCAGCAGCACTTCCCCAAATCAGACTTGTGAAGGCAGTTTAAACACCAGTCAGGGGGCCCGCACTGTGGCGCAGTGGGTTAATTCTCCGCCTGCAGCGCCGGCATCCCGTGTGGGCGCCAGTTCTAGTCCCGGCTGCTCCACTTCCGATCCAGCTCTCTGCTGTGGTCTGGGAAAGCAGTGGAAGATGGCCAAGTCCTTGGGCCCCTGCACCCGCGTGGGAGACCTGGAAAAACCTCCTGGCTCCTGGCTTTGGGTCGGCCCAGCTCCTGCCATTGCGGCCATTTGGGGAGTGAAGCAGCACACAGAGGATCTTTCTCTCTGTCTCTCCCGCTCACTGTCTGTAACTCTACCTCTCAAATAAATAAATAAAAATTAAAAAAAAAGAAAAGAAAAAACCAGTCAGATGAAATGACATCGGGCCTCAAAGAAGCAAGCACGAGGTGTCAGTTGCATTTTTAACAGCGCAGCGGAAATCAAACTACAGTGCAATAAGGTTTCAAATACGCTGGAGCAATGATGACCTTGGCGAACTACTCTGTAGCTAAGAACACGAATGAGGAGAAGGATCTTCAGGAGAGACCTGTCAGGCAAATGAAAGCAGAGATCAGTTAGTGCCATCCTCACAGTAAAGGCAATGTTGAGGAGTGTTCTTCCACGCAGAGCTGCAGCTTAAAGTAGTAACAATGTGGTTTCCGGTAACTGTAGACTTTCCTCCGGAGCAAGGCAGCACCAAACGAGTGTGCACTGGGGAGCAGGTGCATGGAGTCGTGTGCGGGACCTTCCATCATTAGCAACTGAGGGACCTTTTCTTTCTTTTTTTTAAAGATTTATTGTATTTATTTAAAAGAGTTACAGAGAGAAGTAGAGAGAGAGAGCGCGAGCTCTTCCATCCGCTGGTTCACTCCCCAGATGGCTGCAACAGCCAGAGCCAGGAGCCAGGAGCTTCTTCCAGGTCTCCCACACGGGTGCAGGGGCCCAAGCAATTGGGCCATCTTCCACTGCTTTCCCAGGCCACAGCAGAGAGCCAGATCGGAAGAGGAGCAGCTGGGGCTAGAACCAGCCCATGTAGGATGCCGGCGCTTCAGGCAAAGGCTTTAACCCACTGTGCCACAGCGCCGGCCCCGGGACCTCTTCTTAAAAATTGACTTTAATAACTAAAGAATACACATTGTCATTCATGAATTTTGTGAAAAGAATATTAAAATTATGAAATTAACCAGAAAATAGCAGAAAATGTAAATTTTTATTATTAAGTCCAAAAGAGGAAATGAGAAGAGAAACAAGGTCAGAGGGTAGTGCAGCTGGGGCTGGGAGCGGGTGCAGAACGGCCTCATCCCCACGGCTGGCTGGGCCCTGGGTCCTGCTACAGCAGGCCAGCTCTGGCTCACTGTCATCATGGTCCTGGGTCCCCAGGAGCAGCGTAGAGCGAGAGCCCCCAGGTACAGGTGCATTCTGAGACCCGTTTGACTCCCACTCACTGCGTGGCCTGTGGCCCCATTCGTCCAAGGCCAAGCCCGCGTTAGACGGCTGCCACATCTTGAGAAAGGCTGCTGACCCTTCCCACGCAGCCACACGCCCCCGTCCTCCCTCATCATCCTCTCTCCCAGGGAGCTTCTCCTCACCCCAGGATTCACCTCCTCTGCTGGTGCCCACTGACTGCTCAGCTTATCCACCTGTTCCACAAATACTGAGCACCTGCTGTGTGCGAAGCAGCGTGCTAGCTATGGAGACAGGGAGACAGACACACAGAAGGATTCCCAGACCGAGAGTGTGGGCTCAGGGCAGTAAGAGCAGAAGCCGTGGTAGTAACACAGGTGGGTGTGTCCATGGCGTGAGTTTCCAGAGGGTGCATGAACAGGCCCATGCGGGGTCTTACGGGATGAGCTGGTGTTTGCCAGGGGAGAGGGGAGATGTCCATCAGAATCTACAGTGGAATCAACCAGGCGTGGCTCAGACCTGGGGGTGCCTGGTGTTGGTGCAAGGCAGAATAAAGCTATGCGTGGTCTCCAGCCTCAAAGCACGACAGGTGTGCAGGGGCCAGAGGCAAGTGGCTATGTAGTCTCTCCAAGGTGTGGGCTGATGCTGACGGTGAGGGTCCTGAGGCCCGGACAGCCAGCAGAGGGCAGGAGCCACCATGCAGGGCTGCCCTTCGATGGACAAGTAAGATCAGGACATCTAAATAGGGGGACTTGGAAGACCGACGGCTGGGAACAAAGAACTGCATGAGGAGCCACGCAGAGTCCACCAGGTCAAACACAAGGACAGACGGAGGCCAAGCCGAGAAGGAGGGAGGGCAGAGAGCCCGAAGACGCCAAGGGCGAGGGCTGGTGGGGTGAGCAGATGCCAGGCGGAGGGGGAGCCGTGGTTAGGCTCACACGGCGGGCAGCTTATTCTGGCTGGGATGGGAAGCGGATTCAAGTGAACCAACCTGAATTTCAAGGAAGAGCATGGTGAAGACCATGCGAATGGCAATGGAGAAGTCTGCAGGGCACAGATTCATGGCAGACACGACCCACTGGCGGTGTGGTGCGCAGTGGGCAGAGAGCAAGGGGCCGTCTGCAGCTGGCCCTCCTCACCTCCTCGCCTCTGACCTCACGGTCTACACCCTCCACACAGGCGCCGTGGCTCCTCCTGTGCCAAGCACATCCCGCCTGGAGCCTCGGACTTGCTGCTCCCCCGGCTCGGGATGCTTTTCCCCCATTCCCCCACGCTCACCTGGCTCGCTCCTGACCGCGTCTCTGCTCAGGAATCACTTTCCGTATGGCCGTCCTCCACTGGCCGCCCACGACCACTCGCCCCACGCCCGCACTGCTGCCCTCGTGGCCCTGCACGATGCTGTTTATGGCTTACTTACCCACCACAGTCATTGCTTAGCGCTTCTGCCTGGCCCTAAGACTGGGTGCTTTTCCCATTGCCGCGCGTCCTCACAGTACGGACTGAGTTAGCATGATGCAGGCAAGCGATTCACACTCCAACTGCAGAACACTGACGCATGCACTCACCGTGACATGTTCACCCAGTGTGGCGTAGATTTGCAACCCATTTGTTAATTTCAAGAGAACAAAGCCCACTTTTGATTTGTCACAGCGGACAGTGGGATCCTATCCGCTGCTGTTCCACACTGGAAATCCTTCGCAGAAAAGTTCATTTCAAACACGGAGAGTGTGTGTGATGCAGGGACCGGGACACTGTTCTCAACAAAGCCAGTGATCAGGAGAAAGCAGCTGGGCCGCGAGGACGACGCGGTGAGCCACCGGCGGGGGATTCCCCACGCGGGCAAGCCCAGGCCTCAGCACCAGCTTCTGCCGATTTGTCAGGTTCTCCCCAGATACTCATTACAGGAGGGATCGTCACCCTGTCTCTCCTGCTAACTCCGATTATAGAATCAGCAGGGGCCGGCACAGTGGCCTAGTGGGTTCTAGTCCCGGCTGCTCCACTTCCGATCCCACTCTCTGCTGTGGCCTGGGAAGGCAGTGGAGGACAGCCCAGGTGCTTGGGCCCCTGCACCCCGTGGGAAACCTGGAGGAAGCTCCTGGCTCCTGGCTTTGGATGGGAGCAGCTCCGTCCATTGCGGCCAATTGAGGAGTGAGCCAGTGGATGGAAGACCTCTCTCTCTCTCTCTCTCTCTGCTTCTGCCTTTCTGTAATTCTGCCTTAAAAATAAATAAATAAATCTTGAAAAAAAAATCTGAGCCGCTGAATGCCCCTGGTTCCTGTTTCGATGGCCAAGTTCTCGAGTCATTCCTTACTCCTTTCCAGGCCCGTGCATCTCCTGGGTCTCACATCCACGCTGTACCCCCAGAATTAAGGCGATGCTGTGTTCTTTATTCTCCATGAGTTGGCAAAATTAAGATAAATCAAAAAACAACTTTTAGTGGTGTGGTAGAATGAGAAGGCAGGGCCAGGAAGACGCTTGGTCTGTTTAGCACAGTGACTGAGACACCGTGTGCCACTTCCAAGCACCTGCTGTACCCGGCCCTGGCTCCCGACTCCGGTTTCCTGCCACTGCAAACCTTGGGAGGCAGCGGATGACTCAAGAAATTAGGCTTCTGCCCTGCCTGCGGGAGGCCTGGGCTGAGCCCCTGGACCCTGCTCCAGCCCTAGCCGGGAACTCTTGCAGACATTTGGAAAGAGAACCAGCGGGCGGAAGTCCTCTCTCTCTCTGCTTCTCAATTGAATCATCTTTTTTTTTTTTTTTAAATAGCAAATAATGAGAAGGGATACACATCAGTGCTTGTTTACTGCAATTTGTATTTAAGTGATTATTCAGATTATCTTTCTCATCTCGACCTGTATTTTGACCTGTGAAGTACGGCATCAAATCCATGGTTGGGTGGAAAGAAAGAAACAAGAAAAGCATTTTACAGGACTGGTTCGTGTATGAATGTATGTGGCCAAGTGCATGCGTGTGATGCGTGTACTAGTGTAGGTGGCCCAGTTGCTTGTGCATGAATGCGTGTATTTAACGATAGTGGTTGGTGTTCCAGATTGGAACAAAACACAAGTAGAACACGAATAATGAGCAGGAGTCCACCAGGTCCAGGTGATTCCCCAAACACTGCTCGACACTGCACCCCACGGACGGGGCTGGCCACAGCTGACCGAAGCACCCAGGTGCCCGGCGATGCCAGGAGGAACAGGAGCTGCACTTGCGACCCTCAGCCGGCCCCTCCCCGCCCGGGTTAGGCCGTCCTCTGGGAGACAGGGGTTGGAGAGCTGGTTTGAAGCTTCCTGCCTGCTCAGGCCTCGTGGCCTCGGCGGTTCTAGTAGTCACAGTCGCGTCATTGTTCTCGTCACTGGAGCCTAAGCCTCGGAGCGGGCTTCCTCCACACACACTGTTTCCTGCAGGGCCACAGTCGTCAGCCGACAGCTGCGCGCACAGCGGCAGAAGATGGGAGCTAACATTTGCTGAAACTCACCGACTCAGGCCTCTGTCCTTCGAAGCGCTATCCCCAGCACCTCTCGCCCACCTCTCAGCGCCCACAAGTCCATGCTGCGGTCACCTCCCTTGGCAGGTGCAGAAAGGTGGGTGGAGGGGGTGAAGGCTCTCGGGTGCACGGAGGAGCAGCCTCCTGCTGACGCTGCGTCTGCCCCAACGTGCCGCAGGGGACGACCGGAGCTAGTGTGGGGTGCTTGTGAGGGAACGACCAGCCGGCTGAGCCTGCCACGCTGCCAGGTGGCCTCCACGTGCCTCCTGGCCCTCAGGTCCTGGACCACTTTCCGATGGCCTGGCTCCTTGTTGCCCGAGAAAGTGGAGGAGGAGGAGGAGGAGGAGGAAGGCTTGGTGCCCTCCGCCCTGGTCTCCCCAGCTCCAGGCACAGCGTGCGTCCTGCTTCCTGAGGGTCTGCCGCTCATCAGAGATTCCTCCACGAAGCCCCAGCCCCTTCCTTCCGGGGTCCCGGGGCCTTGCCCCATCGACCAGCTCCTCGCTCCTCTTGGCCGCCTGCCCTTGGCCTCTCACATGTCCACAGCGAGGGGTCTGTTCCATCTGGAAGAGGCCAGTCCTAAAGGACAACTTTTCCCTCGCATGTGTTTGTGTCCACTTCTTGCTGCACAGTCCTGCTGGGGCCGCACCTGCTCTTGGTTGGGTCTCTGCGGTTTGTTCCTTTCACGCCAGAGCCGGGGAGGTGTGCTACAGGGCTTCCTGCTGCCTTCCCAGGAGGCCTAAGCTCCCACACAAGGCTCTCCCCTCTGGGCCACTGGGCACGGTTACATCTGATTAGCAACCAGGAGGCAGCCACTATGAGACAGGAACTGTCAAAGGGGGTCGGGGGTGGGTGTGGGGGCGCAGCTTCTCCGCCCCCTCCTGGGCTGGGACCTCACAATCCGTGGTGGAGTCCCAAGGCCAGGGGAAGACCATGGCTCTCGGCATCAGACCCACTTGATCTCCATAAAAAGCCTGCGAACTGTACTCGTTTCCTTGGACCTACATGACTCAGAATTATTCAAAAACACGTTTTAAAATGTCTTCCCCGCAGCCTTTAGAAGTCTTCGTGGGAGGACGTGGCCTCGGGGCACGGCCTCCACCCATCTCTGTGGGGCACGGGTCAGGGCGGTTGTCCGGGACCAGGCGCAGCTGCGTTCAGACACAGCACCAGGCCACACGGCATGAGCAGGCCTCCCACAGACAGAGACACAGCTCAGCCCTGGCTTGCACACTTATCTCTCTGAACTCAGAGCACGCTGGTGAACAGCGCGCCTGTCCCCTGCTGGCGGTGCGTGGCTTCCCTGCCGGCTACCGTGTGCACAGAGGCCATGGCCAGAGCAGGACAAGGTCAGCGTCAGCCCCTCGGCCCAGGGCCTTCTCCTCATCCCCGCAGCCCTCAGCCTGGGAATGGCTTCCTCTTGTCACTGTGCCGTGACTGCCAGCTGCGTAGTTAAACCACTTGTTCCAAACAGGCTTTAGAACCTCAAAACAGGAACAGAGGTGCAGGCGTGCAGGCATTTGAATTTAATGAAATGCATCGAGTGGCGCGCATGTGAGACAAGAGACTGCAAACACACACTCGAGGCAGAAGGTCTGACCACACCCACAGGAGAGGAAGAGGAGGGTGGCTGCTATGCCGTCTATGGAAAGAGTGATCCGTGACATCGTACGTGTGGGAGAGTTATAAGGTTGAAACTAAGTAGCGATAAATCCTTCATCTTGATTTAAAAGCCAATTCATAGAATTTCTATTTGAGTAAAATGTTAACGTAAATGAAAGAGAAAGAGACAGACAGAAACCATCTGAGCCAACAGAGTGTAGACATCTGGCAGATTAGTTTAAGAAAAGAAAAGGGAGCTTTTCTTGATTCTGGATCCATCATTACTTTGGATCATCTTACTTTTAGTGCCTCAACTACTGCACACGTGAAACCTTTCAACTGTGTTGAAAATATGAAAAGATTTTTATTAAAGTCAAGAGACCGAGGGCAGGTGCAATTTCTGAGCAGGCTGCACCTGGCCCTGGCTGGAACACTGCGGCTGCCTTCTTACCCTGTCGCTGAATTATGCTCCAGAAAGTCACATCAGGCCTCCCCAAGCTTGCTCCACACTGCGTAGGCTTAATTTACAAAAGGCAGTGGAAGCAAATCCGGAACTCCGTGGATGCGCGTCTTCCACCTGGGAGACTTCCTGCCATCCTCCAACGCGTGGCTCTGTAGCCAAACGCCTCTTTTCTGGGCGTGCCAAGCTCCAGGGCAGACCCTGGCCCTGGGCTGCTGACCTGTGTCTTGAAGTCAGACTGGCACAGGAAAGCACCCTGTCCTGAGTCATTTAGCTACGAATCCCTGGCAGCTGTCCACGCCCGTTCTGCACAACTTCTGGGGCCGGTTCCTTCCATCTCCTGACCGTGGCCCACATCCCAAGTCTTATCTGATATTTAAACAGACTTCCACGTTGCATCGTACACAGCCTAATAGTGGACTCCTCCTTTAAAAAGTAAATAAGCATGATACTGTTTCATGCCACATAAAAATGCCAAAATCTAGACGGCTGAAGGTCTATTATTAATATCTATAAAAGTAGTTGGGAAAAACAGTCATTTCTAATTGTGACTCAAGTCCAAAGTTAACCAAGGAAAGACTGATAAATGTAACAACATAAAAAGGAAAAGATCCTCTTTGGAAATAAATCACAAGCAAAGTGTTTTCCACTCAGATGACTGCCCACGCGCTCATCCCAAGAGGGGACGAATGCCTTCCGGTTCGTAAGAGGAGAGCCGGTGGACAATCCTCACCGGACAGCGGAGGCCAGCAGAATTCAGAGAAGTCACAGCAGCTGTCTCACACGGCTAGGAAGACCCGAACTCCACCGGCACAGAAGGAAGAGGGCAGGGGCTCGCCGCGGAGGCTCGGAGGCTGCCGGCCGGCTGACCCTGCCGGTGACCGGGGAGGGAGCTGGACGTCGGCACAGTGGACACAGGTGCCGGGTGGCCTCTCCCCAGGAAACTCAGCAATTCTAATTGGAACCGCGAGCGCATTTACACCCAAACAAGTCTTTCCCAATAAAAGTA
Source organism: Oryctolagus cuniculus (assembly GCF_051225735.1). Lineage (NCBI taxonomy): Eukaryota > Metazoa > Chordata > Mammalia > Lagomorpha > Leporidae > Oryctolagus > Oryctolagus cuniculus. The sequence continues at coordinate 95,951,091 of NC_142880.1, forward strand.
AAAAGGATGTGTGTACTGCGACACTCGTCGTTTTTCGTCTAAGCATTTAAAATGTAAAGTATCTTGTTTCTAACATTTAAATTTGTTGTTTCTTATTAGTAGCATGTTTCTAATGCTAAAATATGGTATTGCTCATGCGTCCATAAACACTTACTGGGTTAAAGAGAACATTTAGGGTGGGCTCTCGGCACAGTGGTCAGGATGCCGCTTGGACACCTGTGTCCCACAACCTCGGCCTGAGCTGGATCCCTCCCTCCAGCTCTGACTCGCTCCCTGTCAGTGCAGACCACGGCGGCCAGGGGTGATGGCTCCTGCCTCCCACATGGAAAGTCCAGATTGTGTTCCTGGCTCCGGGTCTAGCCCCGACCTGGCCCAGCCCTAGCTGTTGTGGGCACTGGGGAGTGATCTTACAGACGGAACATCTCTCCGGCTCGTTGTCTCTCTGCTTTTCAAATAAAATTTATATCAATAATTACTAAAGAGAATATTTAAAAAACAAAAAGTCCTTAAAATTTAGAAACTTTCAAATAAATGAAAATAGTACATGAGATAGGCACACATCTCTGTGGGCACAGAAATGGGTCTGCACACGCGGCTTTGTGGAGCTCCCACTCCTGGGTCAGCCTGGCCCAGTCCCGGCTGTTGTGGCCCTTTTATAGACAAATAAATGCTTAAAAATGTAAAAATAAATAAATGAACAAAATCTTCAAAAATCCCTTCTCCACTGTGTTACCTAAGAAAGATTCTTTCTCGCCTTTGATTGCTAAAAGATGGCAGCGTAAACCTGCCCTGCATGGAAGAGCGCTAGGATACATTTACGTGAATTAAAAAGAAAAAGCTCAGTTTTCCAGAACGAGTGCGCTGTGAGTTCCGACGGTTCTCCAACAGCTTGCAGGACTGCTGACCCCGAAGGCGGGGGCACCTCCCTCTCAAACGCACATTTCCTATTTAATTAATATTCTCCATTTGCAATGCAAATCAGACTGACAATGCCTAGCATTACAATTTAAAAACAATTGCGCTCGTTATGAATCATGAACCTGACACCCAGATACACCTCTGTAATGTTTCCAGGACAGCCAGGGCCCCTTCCCCGACAAAGGAGCTGCACAGCCACGTTGGGGATCGCGCGCCCTGGCCCCCACTCGGAGACCCGTCTCCATTCTGTTTCCGTTCGACCCACAACCGTGTTTCGTGCAAATCAGGAATGAAGAGAAAATTCAGCTCCACAATGAAACTGCAGTTTGTGTCTGGAAAGCTTTGCCGGCTTCGCAGACTAGAATCTGTTCAGCCACAGCTCCTTCTCGCTCCACAGCCTCACATCTCACTCCACTCTGAGCACCACTGAATGGCAACCATTTCCCTCGGCATCCAGGAGAGAACGCGCATTTTCAATCGTGGAAGTCAGCTCTGGGCGAGATTCGGAAACACTTGGCTCCAGAAGTCCCGGTCACGGGGTGGACAGGGAGCCAGTGCGCGGTCACACACGGCAACCTTGCTGTGGGGCGGGGGCGTGGCCAAGTGCACTCCAGCCACAGGACAGGCGTGCGTAGGCAGGAAGAGCCTAGAGAGACATTCAGACAGCTGGGAGGGCCGGTCCCTGGCAGCAGGAGGAAAAGGAGCCATGGATGATTCGTGTGATAAAAGCAAAGCGTTGCCCAGAACAGAGAGTGCGGTGCTTCTCCACTCTGACCAGTGACATTCCTCAGTAACGGAACACAAGTTCTGAGAACGGGAGCTACCCTGGCCGGCTCACCGAGCTCCGGCGGGCACGCGGGACGCCTGCAGGGGGAGGCGGAGGCGGCGGTGGGGTCAGGACGGGTGCACCGGGCGCACACCAGGGATCTTTGTTCGAATTCTTCGTTTAACCTAAGCTGGCTGGGAATTGGGGAAAAAGACACAGGCCATTTTTCTTTAGTGATTTTAAATAAAAGACCCTTAAACAAGGACGGACATCTTCTAACACCTAGCAAAGTGGACACTGGCATTGCTACTCAACTAACATAGACAGTTATGTTACAAACAAAGGGTCACAGAGGCTTCAACGGCCTTTCCCGAATCGCTACACGGAAGCTGAACTCTGCGAGGTGCTGCACTCTATCTCAGAACCTGAAAGTAAAGAGCAGGGAGAAGTCACGCACAGAAATCCTGGAGGTGTTCTCCGCAAGGAGGAAAGCCCTCGACGACGTCTCCGGGCCACACGGTCGGTCACTGGGTTCACATGCCCACCCACGGCGTAAACACGGCGCCTGTCTGCCTCGTCCGCATCCTCGCCAGCCCTCACTGCCTCCCGTCTTTCAGACAACAGCCGTGCTGACCCCTGGGTGGTTTCTCTCCGTGGCTTCATTTGCATTTTCCTGATTGCTACCGGGATTAAGCACCTGCTGTGTACTTGTTGGCCATCTGTGGGTCTACTTTGGAAAATGCCCATGTAGGTCCTTCTCCCAGCTTGACATCAGATTGCTGCCATTGTAGGAATCACTCTGAACCTCAGATGCCAATCCCTCATCGATATCTCTCAGATACCAATCCCTTATCGACATTTTCTGCTGTTCGATGGTGTCTTCGCGTTGCTGACTTCGCTCTGCAGGACAACACCACTGCTTGTTTGTGTCTTTGAGCCTGTGCGCTTGGTGTCCCTGCCCGGACGGCCCCACTGCTGGGGACGCGTCTGCAGGACAGTCACCTGTGCTGTCACTCCCACGGAGGCATCACCCCCACAGCCCACACGGAACTGCAGCCGGGGGGTCCATCCACGGTGAACGCAGAGGCCGTCAGACATTCGAGGGAAGTGTGCACTGCACGGGCACCGTGTTCGCATTTCAAGTTTTTGGCATCAAAACAAACCTCCTGTTAATTTAGTTATTACTCTGCCAGGCACGGTGCAGAAAAGCAGAGCCAGCTCCTATGTGCTGGTTTACTCCCCCGACGCCTGCAACAGGGGCTGAGCCAGGCTGCGACCAGGCACCAGGAACTCCCTCTGCGTCTCCCGCGTGAGTGACAGGAACCCGAATACTTGAATCCTCTTTTGCTGCCTCCCGGGAACAACAGGAGAAAGAAGGGTGGAAGTGGAGGAGCCGGGACTCGAACAGGTGTGGGCATGGGGTGTGGCAGTGCCGGGGCGGCTTAACGCCGGGCCCCCCGCGCCGGCCCCTTACCCTTCGTTCTGCTCCACCACGCACCCTCTGGAGTCCGTCCCAGGCGCACCGTGGGCGGTCACTCAGCTAGGAAAGGCACCCCGCCACCTGGACCACGCGCGGGAGGCGAAGCTCACGTGGGAGGAGGCGAGGGTAGGAGCGGGGCGCGGGCCTGGGCAAGCGAGGCGTCAGCCACCGCGTCCACGAGCGAGCAAAGTGCAGGGCGGGCTGCGGTCAGGGACCCCGGACGGCCACCGCAGGGCGGCGAGGACAGCGGGCCCGCGCCGTCCTCGGGAGGAAAGGGCGGCTCTGCGGTGGGGCCCGCGTCCCCCTGGCGGACGGTCCCATCTCCCGTCAGCATGCACTGTCCACTCCGAAGCGCACGACACGGCTTGTCGGCTCGTCGGCTCAACGTTAATAAAACAGAAAAATAAAATCGTTTCTGCGACCAAACGCAGAGGTGCTGGAGAGAGGAGGGCGCAGCCCTGCGGGTCCTCGCGTGCGGGCGTGGGCGGCCTGTGCGGGAGCGGGCGGGCGCGGGGTGCACTGTGCGGGGCGCTGTGTGAGGGGTGCGGGCTCTCCCTCCGGCAGGCGCGGGGTGCACTGTGCGGGGCGCGGGGCGCCATGTGCAGGCGGCGGGAGACGCTGTGTGTTGAGTGCGGGGCGCACTGTGCGGGGCGCGGGCTCTCCCGCAGGTCTCCTGGTCCCCGCCCGACGCTTCCGGAGGCCAGCGCCTATAGCGGCCTTGCTCTTGATCAACGTGGGAAGAGGACCACGTGGAAGGAGCTGAAAACACCGGCCGCATGAGAAAAGCAGCCCCGCGCGGCTGCGTCAGGGAACCCCGCCGGCGCACGCGCACTGCGGCCCAGAGGCCTGGGCCCGGGGCTTGGGTGGGCCAGGTCTGTGGTCTGCAGGTGAGCGTGTGCACACACCCGGCGTGCAGGAGCGTGCACGGAAGACGGTGCACAGGACAGCATCGCACCTCGCAGGGGTCCCGAGAGCGCGGGCACAAACACCCCCAGCCGCTCGCAGCTCCTGCCCTTGACGGTCGGGGGCTGCGACCCACCCCGGCAGTTCTGGGGAATTCTCCTCTTGTGACGCTGAATTCTCTCTTTAATTTTGGTTCTGGCAGGTTTCTCCCCGGTATTTTACAACTTGAAGCGCCACGGATTTCAATGCTGCATCGTTTCCTGTACTGGAGGTACAGGCTGTGTAGACGGATTTTTAGAAAGTTCTAATTCACTTCCTGAACTGCTTGCAAATCCCGCCCCATGAAAGTGCATTGCGGATTTGGGTGGAAACGTGCCGGTCGGTGAGAGGCGCTCCGCAGGTCTGCGCTTGTGAAAGGTTTCTCCAGCTCGCCCCGGGGCTGCGTGCCCTGGGACGCACCGTGGCGCTGGCCTGTGGCCTGGTGGCCGAGAGCTGACTCAGGGGTCGGCCGGACAGCGGGGGCACCGTTGCCAGTGCCAGGGACGTGTGCATGTGCCCGTGGCCCCGGCACGTTTCTTCACGGCTGTGGTGTATCTGGCACTGTGCCTGCACGGGGGTTTGCTTTGTAATGTTAACTTATTTATTCTCATTTTTATTTGAAAGGCAGGGAGACAGAAGGAGAGAGGCAGCAGAGAGAGCTTCCCTCTGCTGGTTCGCTTCCCAAATGTCCACAGCCGTCCGGGCTGAGCCAGGCCAGATGTGGGAGTCCAGGGTACTCAAACCAGCGGGCCGCCTGCTGCTGCCTTCTGAGATACACGTTGGCAGGAGCCGGATCAGAAGCCAGGGCTTGACCCGTCCTGGGATTTAGGTTTCCCAAACCGTAGCTTCACCACCACCAAGCACCTGCCCCTCCCCACTTACACTTGCAAAGACACCTGTGTTATGACTGCCCGTGTTTTGTGTGTGACGTGGCCTGTGAAGTGTTCTGTGTGCTTTACGTGCCTGATGTATTATTCAAAATGTCAATGAAGATCTTTAAAAATAAAAAATCCCACAATTTTATTTTTGAAGCTCTGAACTTTGGGTCTCGGCTCCGGGTTTGTGACCTTTGCGACTCTGGGCTGGGGTTTTGTCTTTGGGATTTCAGCGCTGGAGATGGTGGCAGGCAGCTGTGTCTCTGTAGAACACGGTCCAGGCCGCACACTCAGCCCACGCGTGAACGACCTCCTCCTCTACGTGGCAAGGTGACGCCAGTAGTAATCACCAGTAACAGGTGCAGTCCTCAGTGTCACTGCATAGTTGGGGTTACTATAACTAGCTTTAGAAGACAGCAGATTCATCATGTACAAGCCAGTATCTGCACTTATAGGAAGCCAAATGCCACACTTGGCACCGGACACGCATTACAGTTCTGAATTGGAACAACAATCGGAAGCGCCACGTGGCGACGTGGAGGTGTGGACGTGACAGCCCTGAGTTCCACCATCGCTGTGCTGACGGAGCCGGGCCCACCGGGATCCTGACTCTCCCGGTCCATTTCACAGTCCCTGGTGCAGCGGGACCGGCCGTGTCCCTCGGAGTTCTCTCTGTTGACTTCCGTGGAAAAGTTAAGTCTCGTTACAGGAGATGTCATCGCAGCTTCCGGGCGTGGGGCCTTCATCAGGGCCTCTCGGGGCCTCCGCTGGCGCTTCTGGCATCTTCCACCTCCCTGTGCTGGGACCCCACAGGCCCTCCAGGAATGTCTGCATTTGTGGCCGCACGCCGGTGCTGCCGTCTCGGCTGGGACTGCTGTGGGCGGGTCACTTGCTTCTTGTTCACGTTCAGGGGCCCACGTGGAGAGGAACCTGCCCGGGACCTCATTGAAGGGGCTACATCCAGAACGAGGATGACTTGATGGCTCATAGAGTGAGGATTATATGTGAGTGGAGGTTTACTGGGATAAGAACACGGCATCTTGGGATGGGCAGACTCCTGAGGGAGCTCAAGAGTCTGTAGGAAAGTGGAACTAAAAGACGTTTACTTTGGCGCAAAGAAACTGTGAAATCTGCGCATGGTTTCTTCTTTCATAATGCATTTTGGAGACCCCCCCCACACTTTTTAAAAAAAGATTTATGTTTATTTATTTGAAAGACAGAGTTACAGAGAGAGGTAGAGACAGAGAGAGAGGGGTCTTCCATCTGCTGGTTCACTCCCCAGATGTCCACAATGGCTGGACCTGCACCGATCCAAAGCCAGGAGCCAGGAGCTTCTTCCAGGGCTCCCACGTGGGTGCAGGAGCCCAAGGACTTGGGGCATCTTCTACTGCTTTCCCAGGCCATAGCAGAGAGCTGGATAAGAAGAGGAGCAGCCGGGACTAGAACCGGCGCCCATATGGGATGCTGGCGCATCAGGCCAGGGCTTTAACCCCCTGCACCACAGTGCCGGCCCCATCCCTCACACTTTGAATTTGGGGTTGATGAGAATCTTTGAAGACCCGAGGACACGCTCTGGTGGGCAGAATTCATTTGTTTTTAAAGCCACTACCGAGCTTTTTCTAAATTAATTTATCTGGAAAGGGAGATGAAGAGAGACGGAGAAAAAGAGCTCCCTTCCACGGGTTCGCTCCTCACGTGCCCACGACAGCTGCTAGTGGGCGTTGAAGCTGGGAGTCCGGGATGCTCTCCAGGTCCCCGAGGTGGGTGACAGGGACTTGGCCACCTGAGCCATCGCCACGGCCTCCTAGGATCTGTAAGAGCAGGCGGTGGAGTCAGGAGCTGGAGGCGGGCGTTAAACCCAGCACTCAAGATACAGGATGCAGGGGCCGGGCTGCGGCACTGTAGGTTAAGCCTCTGCCTGTGAGCGCTGGCATCTCATTAGGGCACCGGTTCAAGTCCTGGCTGTTCCTCTTCCAATCCAACTCTGCTAACGGCCTGGGAAAGCAGTGGAGGATGAGCCAAGTGCTTGGGAGACCAGAAGGAAGCTCCTGCCTTCAGATCAATCCCGCTCTGGGATTGTGGCCATTTGGGGAGTGAACCAGTGGATGGAAAACCTCTCTCTCCCTCTCCCTTTCTCTGTCTGTAACTCTGCCTCCCAAATAAATAAATCTTAAAAAAATGGATACAGGATGCATTAATGCCTGCTCCACAGACAGGATTTCTAAGATCGGCCCCAGACTGCGTGGACACCCCGGTATGTGCTCACCTGTATAACCCCCGGAGTTGTGTCTCTGGCGGCTGCTACTCCTGCCGTCAGGATAGGGAGCAGCGGGCCTGGGGGCCGGCCTCTGACGTGCAGCATTTTCCCGGTTAGTGGCGGAAGGGCGCCCCCGGCACCTGCAGCCCGAGAAGCACTAGGTGAGGGAGGCTCGGCGCAGAGACGGGGCCTCACCTGGCCAGGGCAGCCGGGACTCACAGCAGGACCTCAGACCCGGAGCCGCGAGGAGGCGAGTGGCCTTGACCCCCACAGGAGCTGGGGACAAGTTGTCCTCAGGTGAACCTCCAGGTAGGCACCTGGCTTTCGCTCTAACAGGCCGCCGAGCAGGCGACTCAGCAAACGCTACCGGGCAGCGATCCGCTAGTTACGGTGTCGGAGCTGCTGAGTTCGCCATAAAGCGTGGAGCCATCAGGAGAAAGCAGCACCAAAGCCCGCTTCTTGCTGCCTGGCTCTCACCAGGAGTGCACCGTTGCTCCAGCCTCTTCACAAGATGTTTGCAAAAGGAGGATTTTGTCCACGGCATCGTTCAGAGTTGGTGCCAGGGCCGGCGTTGTGGCACAGCAGGTTTACAGCCGTTGCTTGTACAGCTGCCATCTCATATCGGAGTGCAGGTTCGAGTCCCCGCTGCTCCTCTTCTGATCCAGCTAACGCACCTGGGAAGGGAGCAGAACATGGCCCAAGAACTTGGGTTCCTGCCGCCCACGTGGGCGACCCGAATGGGGGCCCTGGCTCCTGGCTGCCGTCATTTGGTGAGTGAACCAGCAAATGGAGTCTCTCTCTCTCTCTCTCTCTCTCTCTCTCTCTCTCTCTCTCTCTTTCTGTCACTCTTCCTTTCAAATAAATGAACAACAAATGAATCTTTAAAAATTTGTTATGATGAAAATCCAACTCTTATTCAGCCTATTTCAAGTTTTCCTGCATATGCTGAGGGCTTTACTGCCTGTGTGCGCTGCCTGCTCTTGGGTGCCCTGGGTAGGAGGATGTGGACTGGGTCATCTCCCCTGACCCCAGCTGCAGATATCCGATGAAGGTAGCTCCAGCCCTAGCCTTGGAGCTGCTCAAATAAGGCCTGGACTTCATGAAACAGCCCAGAGCTGTGCTCTGCCCTTGCCAAATCCCTGATCCCAAAAGCTGAGCGGGTAACAAATTCTTGCTTTATGTGCAAAGTTTGGACTTGGTATCTTTCAGCAGCAATGCCTAGCACATGGACTCATGCATCCACCCACCGTCCACATATTCCTCCCCCAAGGCCCTGGGGAGGTTCTCCCCTCCCAGCCCCCGGCCCCTGTGCACCCACGTGCAGGAGACACTTTGTCTTCCCAGGAGGGAGGCTCCCTCCTTGCCGTGGCCTCGCCAGCCCGGGTCGGCTGTTTGTGTGTTTGGTAACAGCCGTCCTGGCACTCGGGGGGCAGGGTCTCCTCGCAGCTGGGATTCCTGCCTCAGTGACGGTGACCTGGCGCATCTTTTCATACACCTGCTGTCTCCTAGAGACAAGTGTCGGTTCAGTCCATGGCCCATTTTGAATCAGGTGACTAACTCATTTGCTACTAAGTTGCAGGAGTCCCTTATGTATTTTGGAAACCGACTCCTCATGAGATACCTGACTTGCAAATATTTCTCCTTGTTCACAGGGCTGTTTGCTGTGAGAAAGCTTCCCAGTTTGATGTAATCTCACTTGTTGATTTTGCTTTTGTGTTTATTTGTGCTTTAGGTGCCACATCCAGGAAGTAGTTGCAAAGACTAATGTCATAACCTTCTTCTCTATGAATTCCTCTGGGCTTTTACAGTTTGGGGTCTTATATTTGACCCATTAATCCTGAGAGTCCGCTTCTATGCCCGGCATAGGAAAGGAGTCAAGCCTCCCTCCTTTGCCGGTCACGTAGGCATCGCGTTTTCCCAACACCACTTGCTGCAGAGACCATCGGTCCCGTGGGGCAGACTCTGGGCCCCCGGTCAAGGGCTGAGTCTTAAGCCTGGATTTCCATGGGGCTCCCCATGCTGTCCCACCCATCTACAGGGCAGGTCTCCTTTCTTGATGCTTTCCTTGTCTCCTGTGGTCAACGTTGGTCCAAAAATACTTAAGGAAAGAGTCCGCTGTGGACAGGCCCTGTGTTTGAAGTTGCCCATTATCTCGAGTGGTGCGATGCCGTCTCCCACTGCCCTGCTGCGTCCACACTGTCCTGTGTACCCCCGCTGTGTGTGCTGCCCGCCCACTCCTCACTTGGCAGGCGTCTCAGGCGTGAGGCCCACCGGGCGGGATCTCTGCAGTAACCCTCCCCTAGCAGCCCGGGGCTGCGTCTCATTCACCCCACGTCATGCGGTTGTGCAGAGGTGGAACCATCCCACGTCATCACGAGAACAGGGTGAATACAGTGCACACCCTCTGTGATGGTGGATGGTTGTAATTTCTGTTTTTATCATTGGATGTTGCTAATCTCTTACTGCACCAGCTTTGTAAATTAAACTTTATTGTAGCTATTTATGTGTAGGACAGAACATAGTGCACGCAGTGGGGTCTTCAGACAAAGCCCCTTGCTTGAGGGGGAGCTACAGTTTGTCTGCCTTTACGTCACTACTGCGTTGTTTTAATTACTGTAGATTTGGAAAGCATTTTTAAGTCAAGAAGTCTGATGCTTCCAGCTCTGTTCTTCTTTCTCAGGATTGATTTACTTATTTGGGGTCTTTGAGTCTCCATATGAGTTTTTTTTTTTTAAGATTTTTATTTATTTATTTGACAGGTAGAGTTATAGACAATGAGAGAGAGACAGAAAGGTCTTCCATCTGTTGGTTCACTCCCCAGATGGCCGCCATGGCCGGCGCTGTGCTGATCCGAAGGCAGGAGCCAGGTGCTTCCTCCTGGTCTCCCATGCGGGTGCAGGGCCCAAGCACTTGGGCCATCCTCCACTGCCTTCCCAAGCCACAGCAGAGAGCTGAACTGGAAGAGGAGCAACCGGGACAGAACCCAGAGCCCACATGGGATGCCAGTGCCGCAGGTGGAGGGTTAACCAAGTGAGCCACAGGGCCGGCCCCCTCCATATGAGTTTTAAAATTATTTTTTCTCTGTCTGTAAAAAATGCCATTGAATTTTGATAGAGATTGCGTTGAATCTGTAGGTGGCTGGTTTAACACATTCACCTCATTGGCCAAAACCCGTTCCCCACACTCAGGACCAGTTACGGAGTTTGCTGGGCCCAGTGTGACATGAAAATGCAAGTCCCCCCCTCAAAAATGATGGAGAATCTCAGGACAGTGACTGCAGGGGAGGACCTGGGGGCGGAGTCTGAGCCACTGCAGGGAGGGGGATCAGGGGCGGAGTCTGAGCCACTGCGGGGGGGAGGGGGGAACCAGGGGCGGAGTCTGAGACACTGCAGGGAGGGGGGAACTGGGGGCGGAGTCTGAGCCACTGCGGGGGGGGGACCAGGGGCGGAGTCTGATCCACTGCGGGGGGGGGAACCGGAGGCGGAGTCTGAGCCACTGCAGGGGAGGACCAGGGGCAGAGTCTGAGCCACTGCAGAGGGGGAACCGGGGGTGGAATCTGAGCCACTGCTGGGGGGGGGGGGAACCGGGGGCGGAGTCTGATCCACTGCAGGGGGGATCAGGGGCGGAGTCTGAACCACTGTGGGCACAGTTCACGTGAAGGGGAGCTGGCCCCACCCACAGAACGGAGGACACAGGATTTGTGCTTCTGCTTGCAACTCAGTGGAGTCCTCAGGACACCGCTAAAGTCTCATGGACTGAAGCTCTGAGCCCACCCAGCTGGTAGAGGGAGCTCCCAGCGGGCGGCTCGGGCGACTTCTGGGGAGGGGTGTCCACGGGACAGCCCCTCTGGAAGTCGGGTTCCTTACCTAGGAACCGAAGCCAGCCATCACTGGTGGGTGTGCCCTCACGTTCGCTGACCTGGGGCACGCTCCTGTTCCACTCGGGGCCCTGGGTTGCATTTCCAGCTCTGGCTCCTGACTCCAGCTCCCTGCTAATGCAAAGCCAGCGAGGTGGCAGGTGCTGGCTGGGAGGCCTGGATCGAGTTCCTGGCTCCGAGCCTTGGTGTGGTCAGCCCTAGTCGCAGTGGGCATCTGGAGAGTGGATGGGAGCTCTCTGTGTCTCTCTCTTTTGCCTCTCAGACATATATATTTTTAAAAATAATTACTAGCTTTACTGACTGTATTATCTTAGAGGAAGTCCGGAGCGGGAGGGAGAAAGTGGAAGGAGAAGAAAGGACCTCACCCTGCCACCAGGAGGGAGAAGCCGCACCATTTCCCGGCATCGGCCCGAGGGGAGAGGCGGGCAGTGGAGGCGCCCTGACCTGCTGGGCTACAAACGCCACCAGGACATGGGCCAGGCCCTGGGCTCCCTCCCCCCAGCCCGAGGGCCAAGAGGCTCAGCACCGCCCCGACCGCGGCCGTCTGTGCGGTGTTAGCGGCACCTTCTCCAGAAGTGACCGCCGGCAGGCTGTCAACACACAGATGATCCTGGTCCTGGGCCCAGGCAAAAGCGAGAACCAACAGCGTGACACCTGCCCCCTTTCAACGTAGCCACCCAGCCTCTGCACCCGGCCAAGTCGCTCCTGGCATTCTCCTACAAGGCAGGGCTTTGCTTGCCTATGTACATAGACACGCCCCTGAGCGCACACCGTGGGAGGGGTCATGCCCGGGCGGGCGGCCTCCGTGCCCGCTGGACACCAGGCCAAGTCCAGGGTGCTGCCCTGTGGGTGCCCTACGTCGTGTAAGGCAGCGTGGACTTCAGCACGTGCGTTTCCATTGTTGAAGCGAGCAGAGAACCAAGGGCACAGCTGGGGGAGGCGGCAGGAAGGGAGAGGGGAGACCTGGAGGCCGGCAGCCACCGTGGCCAGCACAGCCGATGTCCGGGGTGGACCCGCCCCCGTGTGCCCGTGGTGCAGGGGCGCCCTACCTGGGGGTGAGCAGGGACTTGCGTGGACTCAGAGCTGACCGCTCAGGGGGCTGGTCACTGGCCCCTCGCCACAGTGTGGCAAGTGCGGGGACAGGGACGGACATCGGACACCCAGCGGTTGTGTGCTGCGTCCGAAGCCCAGAGACGCGCTCTCTCCCGAGGGAGGCCCAGGACACAGTCTGGGGGTGCGGGCCGGCTCCTCCCTGACCTCTCTCACCTGCTCGCCGGCCCGGTCTTCCCAGGCGTCCCTGTCCTGATTCCTCCTCTTCCGAGGACAGCGGGCAGCCGGGGCAGGGGCCAGCCCCACCCTCACTCTAACTCAGTCAGAGGCCCCGACTCCGAGCCGGTCACATCTTGCCATCTGAGTGGGAGCACCGTTCAGGCCGGAACACCTGCTTACGGGGCGTCCCCGCAGAGCCCCTCCCCTTTACTGAGCTGACACACATCTCCCACAGGGGCCTCCCTCTCCGGGAGTTCCTCCACCCATGCGCTTAGGGGAACGCTGATGGCCCCAGGTCCTGCCCCAGGGTCTCCTGCCCAGCTGCCCAGGAGCAGGTCCACGCACAGTTTGCAAGATGCGTTGTCCAGGGTTCACAGCTGAACGTGGCCTGTGGCCTTCCTGCCTCTCCAAGGGGCAGAGTCCGTTTGGAAACAAGAAAGGAACCAAGGCAGGCATTGTCCCAAAGCAGGGCGGGGGAGGTTCCCACAGCGCTCCTGCTCATCTGCATCCACTCAAACGTGCCTTTAAACAATGTATCAAGTGTCAACTCACTTCCCAAAACAAGGTTGGTGTGGACTCCTCTTGGCTGACCCCTGCACACAGGGCTGGCCTCACAGAGCGGCCAGTCAGCGGGACTTCATGGACGAGCGAGCCAGCACTGGGTCCGCTCCTTGGCACCCCTGGAAACGAGAGCCCAGCTCGTTCTGTTGGAACAAAGGGAGACAGAATTCACGGACCGAGTGAAGCTCCAGGCTGTGTCCACGGGTGCTACAGGCCGGTGGAGAGGACCCACGTGGGGGCAGCTGGGGCCTGAGTCACCACCCAGCCTCCTCCCAGGACAGCAGGGCTTCAGTGCACGGGGGCGGCGGCTTCCGGTCCCCTGTGCCTCTTCTCGGCCCCGCGCCGGCCACACCGCCCTGGCCTCCTCCTTCCCCTGCTCTTCCCGCTCCCGCTGCCCTGGGGCTGCTGCCTGCCGACCACGCCACCTGGGGAAGAGGCACCGTCTGTAATCTCCGCTCTCTCTGCCCACAGCTCCTGCTCATTACCTTGGCACCGAATTCTGGGAAATTCTCGCTGGCAGAAGAACAGTGAGCCCATTGCAAGAGGCTACTTGCCTGTTCTTGGCCACGGGATAGAAGGAAGGGAGGCAGGCGGGATTCCCCAACGTCTCAGGGAAGCGGGGATAAACGGTGCAGGTGTGCACCGGCTACACCCCCGCGTCTTGGCCTCATGGGGTAATCTGGACGGTGGAGCTGGAGGGCGTCCTACCCCAACGGCTGAGCAGCTGGGCCGCGTCCTGGAGAGCCGGGAGGTCAGCACACCCCTGTGCCCTGAGACCAGGGGAGCATGGGAGGCGCAGCTCAGACGGGGCTGGCAGACAGGCTGCCGGGGCTGGTGCCGGGTGCCCCACTCGTCCGTCCAGGTGTTTCTTCACTCACTACTCTCTAAGTGGTCATGAACTGGCCCCTTTCACTTGCTTGCAAAACTCAATTTTGTTCTAGAAGAAAATAAACCTGGCCCTGGGCAACAAACCAGGGAATCTGCCCAAGGGAGATGCTGGGGCAGACATCCCACTCCCCCAGGGACCTGCGGGGAATGGGAATGCCTGGCAGCCCTGAACCTGCGAGGGGAACCTGGGGGCCTGGGCCAGGTGCAGGGGCCTCTCTGGCTCCTGGCTGAATGGGGGGTGGGGTGGAAATCCAGGCAGCTCCTGGGGCTGGGGTCAGGTGTCTCTGGCCACAGCTTGGGCCACACCACAGCCCTGACAGCCCAGGGCCACATCCAGCCCTAACCTACCTTTGCATAGCTCCCAGCCAGGACACAGCCCCACCCGCCCCTTCAGGCGCCCGAGCTGTGTTGTGTGGGGAGCCACGTTGTCGGGGCCTCTGCTGCACAGGTTGTCAGCCGCTTGGGCTGGGACACAGGGAAGTTGAGCAGGGCGGGCATGGACTTTTTTTCTTTTTCTTGGTATTTTTTTGCAATCGCCTTGTTTAAGGAACAAAGCATCCAGCAGACTGAGTTTAGATCGAACTGGCTGTTCCGACTGAGTCATGGGTTGGGCAGCTTCCTGTCTCAGAGCAGAGGAGCCGCCTGGGAGTACACAGCGGTGGATTTACTCGGCAGTGAGAGGCAGCAGGACCAGGTTCTCCCTGGTCACTGCCGGCCTCACCCCTGGCCTCCCTGGCCAGGGCCCTTACCAGGTGTGTAAAGACCAGCCCCGGGCCAGGCCCACAGAGGCCCAAGCTGAAGCCCCTCCACGGTGGATGCAGGGGTCTCTGGCGGGTAGATTCACCCAACGCCGGGTCTGCTTGCAGAATCAGAGCTGCGTAGGAGACGGGGAACCGGGGCGGGGGGGGGGGGGTACAGACCATGGCGTTAGGTGGAGGTGAGGCTGACGTCACAGCCACACAGGGTTGGAGGACGGAGCTGGCCCTGGGCAGGGATGCGGCGAGCCCAGCCAGGCTGCGGTGGGAGCCACGCAGAGTTCTCTGTCACGCGGGGTGTGCGTGGGGCTGGGGGCACTGCAGGGCACCCGAGGACGCCCCGACCCCCGCAGGGGCTCTCCCTGGCCGCTCATCCTCCACGGCTGGAGAAGAATCCTGGGCAGGCAGAGCAAAGCTGGTGGCACAGCACCGCGGGCTGTGAGCTCCATAGACACGGACCCGTGGGCAGGGCCGGCATCGTGGCACAGCAGGTGAAGCCGCCGCCAACACCACCACCTTCTCTGGGCTCCGGTTCGAGTCTCGGCTGCTCCACTTCTGATCCAACTGCCTGCTAAGGTACCTGGGGAAGCAGCGGGAGATGACCCAAGTCTCTGGGCCCCTGCACCTGCGTGGGAGACCTAGAGGGAGCTCCTGGCTCCTGGCTTCCACTTGGCCCAGCGCTGGTCATTGCGGCCATTTGGACAGTGACGATGGAAGATCTCTCTCTTCTGTGTCTCTCCACACGTATCTCTAACTCTGCCTTTCAAATTAATCTTTTTTTTTTTGAAGTGGGTGATTCTGGTTTTGAAGGCTCTTTTCATTGGTGTGGGCTTAGCTCTCACACGCTCAGCTGTTGTGAACTTTCTGGAGGAGAACATCACGACCAGCCGGGGCAGGCGGGGAGGGAGGGGTCGCTGAGCCCCGGAAACCACTGGTCCCCAGGGGGAGTGGGCGCGCGGGCCCCGGGGAGAGGCCTTGCTGATGCCTCACTGTCCAGTGTGCCCTTGAACTTGGCGTCCCCTGGGGATTTCCTGGACGGTCGGGTAATGCAGAAGGGGGTCTTAGGGTGCCAGCAGGCATCGGCCTTCAGCCAGTGCCCCGCCCTGCCCCTCCCCCCGCGGCTGTGATTTCTGGTGGTGGGCGGCCCAGAGGCGGCACTGGGCTGCTCTCACTGGTTCCAGGCTGCGGGAGGCGCTCTTCCAGCTGGGGCTCCCAGGAGCCTGCAGACCGCGGAGAAAGGAGCAGCCAGGAGAGCGGGGACTACCCCAGAGCACAGCCGGGGTGAGGAGGCAGGGATGGAGGGAGAGAGGAGGGAGGGATGGAGGAGAGAGAGCAGAAGGGAACCCTGAGCCCCTCGGCTGGAGCAGGACCCCCACCCCGTGCCGGTGAGAGCAGCAAGCACGGGTGTCCAGGGCCCCGGGAGGCAGAGTAAGCGGGGGTTCGTGAATAATGCACTCTGGGCCCTTTCATTTTCTGTCTCAGTTTTATGGAAATGCATAACATGGAATTAATTACAGTCCAATCTGTTTGACTATATAATGTAATGTGTTACATTTTAAATATTACCTAGTATAATAAATTATATAAATACATTCATATTCCTAACATGTGATTAAAATACAATATTCTTAATTACAGGTAACAGAATGACAAGGTAAGTCAGGAGCAGGCTTAGTGAAGACGCCCAGGGTCCACACCAGCTCCGGCTGCGGACCCCCGCTTCCTGCTGGCGCGCGCCCCAGGCAGCGGTGAGGGCTGGAGCACTCGGCCTCCTGCTGGTGCACACGCCCGTGGCAGCGGTGCCGGCTGGAGCACTCGGCCTCCTGCCGCCCACACGGGAGAGCCGGGCGGAGTCCCAGCCAGCCCAGCCCCGCCCCTTGCACACATCTGGAGAGTGAACCACCACATCACAGCTCTCTCTGTCTCTGTCAAATAAAAAATAAAAATTTAAAGCACACAGGTTTCTTTTGCTGCCAAAAGCTTTTAAATCCCTGCTCGGTGTTTTCATGATGCATTTTCCATGAACTTTTGGAAGATCCTTCACATCCACTTTTATATAATAAATTGTGTAACATACAAGCTATAAAAATATAATGAATACGTGAAGCTAATTTAGCTTTGCTCATGTAATGGGAGCCTCATTATGGGGAAATTCTCCCTCTCGTGTTTTTGGACAGAGCTGGAAAGAGAGAAAGGTGTGTACCGGATGGGGGAGGGGTTGGCCACCTGGAGAAGCTGACTGGGAGGGGCTGTGGGTGCCGAGGTGAGGAGCACGTGGGTGCTCCGTGCTCCTCTTCCCAGCGGGGCCACAGCTCCTGGCTCCCAGACCTTCTATTCCCGAGCCTCCCTCTGTCCCCCGGGGCAGTGCGGGCTCCAGGGTGGTGAGACGGCGGACGTGAAGCCGTGGGGCCGTCTCCAGCCTGGGACACCAGCGTGGCCGCCTCCAGAGCCTCTCTCCGTGGGGGCGGCCAGCCTCGGTGTCGTGCCGACCTGCACCAGCAGCCACCCAGGCAGGGCGGCCAGCACCCTGGGAAATCCGTCTGCAGGGGTGACTGAGACAGAGGAGACCGCCGTGCCGTGGAGTCCCCTGGGGATAGCGGCAGGCTGGGGCGGCACTGGCAGCTGCCCCCACTGAGGTCGCCCCAGCCCCGGTCGTCCCCCCACTCAGGAGAGGCCGCCGCCTGCCCGATGGTTCTAGGAGCCTGTCGGGAGGAGCTGTGGCCGCAGGCCCAGGGCACCTGCTTATGTGCAAGCGCGTTATTGATTTTGGTTTGAAGAACGCAATTTGCTATTGTTGCTTAAGGTGTCACCGGGACAAAAGAGCAGGCGAGGCCGGCTCGGTCTGCCCGCGGATGCCGGCTCCCGCTCGGCTTTTCATTACCGGCACCCGCGAGCCGGGAGCGGGCGGCGTGCACCACCGCAGGTGCCACCGCCTTTATGAGACATGGCACGCTAATCGAAAACACAAGTAAACTGAAAATTAAATTTAAAAGCCGATAATTTAGTATCTCCCGCGCCAGGAGTGATGGCTCTCATTTGCGGGCGGGCTGGGCGCCGCTCAGGGGCAGCGTGGAGGGGCCGTCTCCAGGCCGCTTCCGAGCGCTGATGGAGTTGATTAATTTCTTGGAACCAAGCTTTGTCTTCCCCAGCTCACTGAACAACTTCATTTCAGCTGATGAGTTCAAACAGGGGTCAGAACAATCCTCATTTCTGACAATCCCACGAAATGGGAATTAATTTTATGAGTTAGTGCCACCGCACTTACCACGGGGCTGGAGACGGTCAGAGAAGTTACCAGAAGCAGCCGAGAGACAAACTCTGCTCTTGATGAAAATGAGGAACGGTGTTTGCCTAACCAGGCTCGCGGCCCGGTCACGGGAGGTCCAGACGCGCTGGGGGGCAGCTTGCTTTGGTGAGCGCAGGCGCACCTCGCGCCACCTCCGTTCTCCCAGCTCTACGTGCGCAGGATCCGGGCTGAGTGGGAAGACGCAGCGGCTGTGGCCAGGGCGCTGAGAGAGGAAACTCGGAATCTCTGAAGAGCCCGCGGACCACAGCGGACACCAGTTCCAGAGCACGGCAAAGTGTCCTTCCAAGTCCATCCAGATGGAGCCGAGGACCTTGGTGGGGGGGACGTGGGCGCAGGGTCCCCCGTGTCCCCCATATTCTCACACTGAAGCACTACCTCAGCACCCTGGGGTTTGGAGCTGGGTCTGCAGAGACCTGGCTCGGGCAGACTGAGACCTGCAGGTGACCCCAGAGAGAGAGCGGAGGGGGACGCAGGGGGACCAGTGTGAGGCCTTGGGAGGAAGCAGCCCTGCCCATGCCCTGGTCTTGGACTTGCAGCCTCAGCCGCAGGGAGAGCAGAGGTTTTGTCCCTGAGGTCACGGGGCCTGTGCAGCTCGTGAGGTGCCCTGGCCCTGACGTCCGGCGGAGGGCCAGAAACAATACAACCACTCAGCCCCCAGTGGGTGACCCTGACTCGGCCCCAGGAACCCCGCTCTGCGGGCGGACTCCTCGTGCTGTCCCCCAGAACCCCGCATGTCCGGGGGCTGCTCCCTGCTTCCTCTGCAGCTGTGGTCTGAGGTTCAGCTCACTGTCTGCAGGGACTGGGCTCCGTGGAGAGAACATGGAGCACCGGGGTCAGCCCCCTCCCGAGAGCCGGGACCACCTGCTCGGGGACCTGAGGTGGGTCACTCCGTCTGGGACCACCTGCTCCGGGGACGTGAGACAGGTCATTCCGCCCAGGACCACCCTGTCCAGGACCACCTGTTCTGGGACCTGAGGCGGGTCACTCCGTCGAGCTCCGAGGACCTGACCTAGAGAAACACAGCTGTGGGCTCCAGGGTGCGGATGCTGCGTGCTCCCGGGAACTGGGGTTCTTCGCTCTAGGGAACGGGGTCTATGCAGCCTGTCACGTCGTGTCTTCCACAGTCAGTCCTTCCCCCAGCGACCTTGACCCTCTGTGTGACACACAGGAATGGAGGAGTGGAGACGTCTTTCAGGTGGACTTAGCACCAAAATCTACAAGCCAAGGAAGCTTCGGGAAGCTGAATCCCAGCAAGAGATCCGAACCGTCCCGGCCTGTGAAGTGCTGTGCCGACGGTGTGTCGGGCATCACGCCGTTTGCGCTCACATTGCCATGATGGTTTCTGTGTGGGCCAGTCCACAGCCATCTGCACGGATTCTCACACGGGCACAGAGACGTGACACATACGGAACACACCGCGAAGATGGGACGAGCGCCCGAGTGCAGGTGACAAGATTCGTCACAGGAACCCACCTCCTTCTGAGGGTGTGGGCGGCAGCCCCGTGCCCTGGGGCTCCCGTCTCTTCCCGGGTCTGAGCCACCGCCCCGAGGAGGGGCGGATCCCCTTTCTCCTGGGAGCCCATTCTGACGAGGGTATCGGGGCTGCACAGAGCCGCTCCTCACGAGAGGAAGCGTGCCCTGGACACCTTCCAGCCGGCTAATTGCATTCCAGGGCCAGCGAGCTCCCTGCGGCCTCAATGGGACATTGTGTCCCGCACGCCCAGCTTAAGCCGCTTAAGCAGCTGCCCCCGGCCTGCAAAGTGGTTTGGTTTCAGCGCAGGGAAAAGTGACTCCTCCAGGGCTCCCTCCCAGGAGTCCAGGGAGACAGGGAGTAACATAGTACGATGGCCCCAAGAGCCTCGAGAGGAGAGAACATGAAAAACGGCTTCTACGAAACAGTAACATGACCGCCTTCGTACACTCAGGGCCGCAAAGAAACCCAGCAGGGAGCTGCAAGCCCGAGCTCTCGGCACATTAGGCAGGTGTGGGGGCAGCGGTGGTGAGGGGACTCGCTGCGGCGTTGCCCCAGTGGCCTGTGTGCCACCCTCAGACACAGCACTGCCGCTGAGAGACACCCCGGTCTCAGCGGGTCTCAGCGGGATGGTGGGAGAGACGCAAGCCCACAGATACCCCGAGGGCAGGGAGGGGCGGCCGGGCACAGGTGTGTGTCCCTGTCACAGGTGTGTGTCCCCTCACAGGTGTGTGTCCCTGTTGCAGGTGTGTGTCCTTATCAGAGGTGTGTGTCCCTGTCACAGGTGCATGTCCCTATCACAGGTGTGTGTCCCTGTCACAGGTGTGTGTCCCTGTCACAAGTATGTGTCCCTGTCGCAGGTGCATGTCCCTGTTACAGGTGTGTGTCCCTGTCACAGGTGCATGTCCTGTCACAGGTGTGTGTCCCTGTTGCAGGTGTGTGTCCTTATCAGAGGTGTGTGTCTCTGTCACAGGTGAGTGTCCCTGTCACAGGTGCATGTCCCTGTCACAGATATGTGTCCCTGTCACAGGTGTGTGTCCCTGTCACAGGTGCGTGTCTCTGTCACAGGTATGTGTCTTTGTCACAGGTGTGTGTCCCTGTACAGGTGCGTGTCCCTGTCACAGGTGTGTGTCCCTGTACAGGTGTGTGTCCTTGTCACAGGTGGGTGTCTCTGTCACAGGTGTGTGTCCCTGTCGCAGGTGTGTGTCCCTGTACAGGTGCGTGTCCCTATACAGGTGCGTGTCCCTGTCGCCTGCTTCCTGAGGTCTCGTCCCTCTGTCTGCAGCTCCTGCGTCTCACATGAAGTCCGCTCGGAGCTTCAGTTGTTGACTTAACTTGGTGGCTCCCGGGCACATCCCTCTTAGAGAAGACACGGCGTGGAGAACGGAGGTCGGGACTGCCCAGCACGACCCGTACGGATGAGAAGACTGAGGCGCCCTGCGGGGTTGGGCTGGGATTCGGGCCCAGGGCCCTCAGGCTGGAGCCCGCGTCCCCGGCCTCAGAATGATGGTTTCCCCCCAATAGCAGTCTTTGTTCTGTTGAGCTGAACTAACCATAAATGCCCTTGGATTTCCGTTCTCTGTTTTCAAATCTGAGCTTAGTATCTAAGGTTTTCGTTCTCCCCACACCCTCCCCGGGGGCCAGGGTCTCTCCCCTGGGAACCTCTCCCAGCCCGAGGAGAGGGGCACCCATTGCCCACTGTGATCCGAGCCCATGCTGGGAGTCCTGTGCTTCTCCAGGCTGGGAATGCCCGGGGCGGAGACCATGGGTCCATTCCTCCATGGCCCAGGGTCCAGAGAGAGTCGGAAGAATGAAGACTGGGGGGTGCTTTTCCTGTGTCCTTAGAACAACTGGAATTCTGTTCCCTGGACACACGGCGCCCCCCCGGAGAGGCCGACTGCCAGCTCTGATGCTTCTCTCCCTGTCCCTGATGGGGGTGGGGTTATCCCAAAGGAGGACCCTGCCCCAGGGCACCCCGAAAGCCCAAGGTCTCACTGCAGCTGGGCTGATCCCCCCTCTGCCCCGACCCTGCCTCTCCAGAGACCTCCAAGGGGAGAGGTGTGTGAGGGAGGGGGGCCCTCTCCTCACCGGGAGACAAGGACAGACTGGGCCCAGCCCCATGCCCAGCGAGCCCTGGAAGCCCTGGGGGTGGGAGCAGCAGGCAGGGATTCAGGAGCAAGGAGCGGCGCAGGTGCACTCCCCGAGCCTGGAGGCCCACCCGGGGCTCCCCCACTGCGAATTCCCTAGACAGTCTCACTCCAGCGTCACAATCCACCTTGTGCGTGCTCGTGTTCCAACCCACGCATCTGGGGCTGCTTTACAAGATGCATTTACGTGAAAGGCAGAGTGACAGCGAGACAGAGGGAGAGAGAGAGAGAGAGAGAGGGAGAGAGAGAGAGCTTCCACCCACTGGTTCACTCCCCCCGTGGTCACAACCTGGGCAAGCCAAAGCCGGGCGCTCCACCCGGGTCTCCCCTGTGGGTGGCGCTGTTTCCCAGGTGCGTTCTCGAGAGCCGGATTGGAAGGCCGGCGCTGAGCCCTAATCCCACTCTCTGATAAAGGCGGCAGGACCACGACGCAGGCCCACACGTGGGGATTCTCCGGATGGATTCCGAGCACCCCCACCGCAGACGAGGTGCTTGGGCCCCTGGATCCCTCCACGCAGAGGGGGCAGCCTGGAGTCTTCAGAAAGCTCATGAAAACGTGGTGCACGGAGTTCAAATTTGTTTTGGCTCCCAAAGCCGGCCTGCCTTTAATCCCGTTTTTCCAGGGACGTTTTGCGGCAGAGCCTCACGTGCCACAGCTCCCTAGGGGCCGCTGGCAGGACCGTGAAGGACCTGGACAACTCCCACACTGGAAGCCGCAGACAGGTGCAGGGCACAGGGGCCAAGAAGACCCTGGCTGCGACTCTCGACCCTGCCAGTGCAGCCCACAGCACCCGGCGCACAGGTCAGCACCACGTTAGCGCTGTCGGGGACCACGGCCACAGGGACCTGCTTCTCTGCCAAGTGTGTCGGCCCGGCCCCCTGCTTCGGTGGGGGCAGGACCCGCGGTGGGATCTGAGAGGGTGAGGAGGAGGAGGGCGGGCAAGTCCCAGGCAGCACTGTTGGCTGTCACGGGGGCAGCAGTGCCCGTGAGGTGGTGGAGCGGGGTGCCAGGCCACAGGGAAGCCACCTTGCCCCCTTCACCCGCTGTGGGAGAGAATCAGAGGCACAGGGCAGGAGCAGCTCGGGGCAGCCAGGGACAACCTGGCTGGGCAGTGATTGCTCCAACCTTCACATCCCCAAAGGGCTTGCCCCTGGGGGAGTCAGCATGACAGAGCAGGTGTGCAGTGAGGACGGCGTCCAGCAGGTGGACTGCGGACCACGCCCAGGACAGAGGTCCAGGAGAAGCAGCAGGTGCGCCCAGGCGGAGGAGGGAAGGGCTCGGTGCAGACCGCTGCGGGCTTGCAGCCAGGGACAGGATGGCCTGACCGGGGCCCGAGCCTGCGTCCCTGCCCAGCCAGGAAACAGTGAGCAGCCCCCCCGATGATATCGTCATGGGTTCTCCTGAAAGCTAAGTATTGCCAGCGACCACCTCTTTCCTAGGCGAGGCTTCTGGGTTATAACACACTCGCTCTTTAAGAAAACAAAAGCTGCCGATGGTGAAATGACGCCCAAAACGGAAGGCGTCAGCACCACCTGGACTCCCGGGTGAGCGCTTTTTAGACTTATTTACTCACTTTGAAAGTCAGGATTACAGAGAGCGAGAGAGTGGCAGGGGGTGTCTTCCTTCTGCTGGCTCACTCCCCAGATGGCTGCAACACCCAGGGCTCGGGTCATGCTGGAGCCAGGAGCCTCTTCTGGGTCTCCCACGTGGGTGCAGAGGCCCAAGCACTTGGTCCACCTTCCACTGCTTTCCCAGGCCACAGCAGAGAGCTGGATCAGAAGTGGGGCAGCCGGGACTCCAACAGGCGCCCATATGGGATGCCGGCACTGCAGGCGGCGGCTAACGGACCACACCATGACGCCAACCACAGTGTAAAGCATCTCACACCCACAGACCCCTCCCTCGCTGACGGCTGCCTCGGGACACGGCGAGGCGGCAGAGGACGAGAGTGACTTCGGCATCTGTGGACCTTGCCTTGTTTTTAAGGCGGGCGCCTTGCGTGTGACTCAGGCCTGGCTGGGCAGCCGGACCCGGGGCAGGCGACAGTGCCAGGGCCCTCCCTGGGGAACAGCCGAGGGGCTGGGGTGCGGGAGACACCTCCCAACACCGCATAATCAGGAGCAGAATAGATGAAAAACCTGAGCCCTCCCTGCCCCGCACCCCCCTCCCCAGTGGACACTCATGGCTGTGCCCGGGGCCATCCCTGGCAGTGGGTGACAGTCCCATTGTTCTGGCCCCGGGCACATTTTATTTACATAATTGCTCTTTGGGCAAATTCCTCCAGAGTGCGCACAAAACCTGGCGGCTTCATCGACATCGCCCTCCACTCCCACCTGCCCTCCACGGTTCATATCCCTGAAAAGTGATGATCAGCTTTGATCTAGAGGGAATCATTGCCCACTGGCTTATATAATGAAATAATGGAAACGGCAGCAAGACGCGCTGTGATTCTTACACACTTCCTGCTGTCACGAACATCATTTAATGATTTTTTGATTTTCATTGTAAAGTAAAAGAAAAAGAAACTTCACATCGGAACGCCGCTGCCCGGTGCCCGCTCGGAAGCCGAGCGGCGCCTCCTCTTTTTCTTAGAAGCCGATTTTGAAAGCTGACGATCTTCAAAGACGTCTCTGACCGACTCCTGTTCCAGCGAGAGCGAGGGAGGGCGTTGGTCTGCCAAACTGGTCCCCAACTTCCTTCGTGCAGCCGGGCTGATGGTCTTGGGGAAACCCGTCTGTGCCCCCGGCCGCCCCGTCGCCACTTCTCGTCACCAGAGTAGAGGCAAACGCAGTGGAGCCTCGAGCCGCCCCGACCACCCACGGTATAACGTGTGTTGTGTTCTTGAAGGGTGAAGGGTTTTTTTTTAAGGATTCTTTTTTTTTTTTTTTCATTTTTTTATTTAGACAGAGTTACAGAAAGAGAGAGAGAAAGAGAGAATCTTCCATCTGCTGATCACTCTCGAATCGGCTGCAACAGCCAGGGCTGGGCTGGGCCAAACCAAGGACCAGGTACTCCACCCAGGGCTCCCACGCGGGTGCAGGGGCCCAAGCACTTGGTCCATCTTCCACTGCTTTCCCAGGCCACAGCAGAGAGCAGGAACAGAACTGGAGAGAGTAAGCAAGAGAGAGAGAGAGAGAGTCTCCCATCCACTGGTCACTCTTCAGATGTTCACAATGAGCAGGACCAGGCCAAGCCGAAGCCAGGAGCTTCATCCGGGACTCCCACGTGGGTGGCAGGACCTCAAACATTTGGGCCATCCTCCACTGCTTTTCCCACGCCACAGTAGGGAGCTGGGTAGGAAGTAGAGCAGACGGGACTCGAACCAGCGCCCATCGGCGGGCCAGAGTCTCAGGCCGTGGCTTTGCCCGCCACACCAGAGCACCGGCCTTCCTCACCCTGCGTCACAGGCGTCGGAAAAGCAGCCTAGAGCACGAGCCCCACTGTGCCAGCTTTGTTCAAGCCTTTACTTCAAACATTTTGCATCAATCCACTTTCCAAAGAGCAACAGAGAGACAGAGGTCTTCCAACCACTGGTTCACTTCCCAAATGGCCACAGCATCCGGGGCTGGGCCAGGCCAAAGCCAGGAGCCAGTAACCGCACGCTGGTCTACCGCGTGCTGCAGTGACCCCCAGTGTGGGCTCCCCGGCCTGCAGGGGCCACAGCAGACCCTGGGACCCTGAACGACGCCGGCTGTGCCCAGGAGGAGACGGCCCACTCCCGATCTGGCCATGCGCTTGTCTAGGTGAGATTCTCCTCCTCCTGTCCTGCACTGCCCCGCGGGCGCCGTTTCTCACCCTGGACCAGGCCCTCCGGGGGTCAGACTTGTCTTGGCTGCAGCCCTGCTGGGGTGCCCTCTGCCCCTCCCGCTTCTGCACCCCACCACCTTGGCCTGCAAACAACTCCAGTCACGTTTCTCTCTTCGAAGCGACACCACCACCAACTCATCCAGCTGCAACCCGCCTCCTCCCTCGTTACAGGGGCATTCCTAAGGAGCTTGATCCTCCATTTTCACTTCCTGGTCTTGGTCTTTGTGTCTGTCCTCACCGACACCCAGATCAGCAAGAGAGCCTGCCCCAGAGCAGCCGCCGGCTCCACATTTGATCTCCCCAGATTCTCGCTGCGGGTCGGCACACTCACGCTGCCTGGCTTTTCTCGTCTGGCTTTTCCTGCTCGGCTCAGATCGGGGGAGCTGCACGCGGGGTTGTAGGCGTTGGTATCTTACTCGTTTTCGCTGTTGTGTGATGCGGTCTTTGGCCCTGCTATCCTGTTCATCCATTTGGGGGCTGGGTTCTGGCCACCACCGCGGCTCGAGTCTCTGTGGCCATGCTCGCCCACGCTTCCCCTGGCAGCTGCGCCCTGCTCTCAGCGCCGCGCGGAGGGATGAAGCTGCCGGCTCCTGGGGGCAGAGTGCACTCAGCAGGGGTGGGTGCTGCCCACAACGCCGGTGCCGCCGGCCGGACCGAAACTCGGGCAGGCGAGCTCCGCGCCAGCCCTGGCATCGCCGGCCTCGGGGCAGCCAGGACCGCGCGTCCGCGGAGGGACCTCGCAACTGGGGAGGGACCTCAGGACCGTGCCGCCGGCCCGTGATGCTGAAAACGCTTCGCACACTTGCTGAGCTTGCGACGTCCGTTTCTCTGCAGCGGTTTGTTCCTGCCCTGTTTGAACCTCGTGCTGTCAGCCACGCGGCCGTAGCTCCTGCAGCGCCTGCGTCGGAGTCCCGGGTCCGACCGACTGACTGCAGATACCGCCTCCGAGTCAGGGGATTATTTTCCGCTGGGGTTTGCTGATAAGCAGCCCTCCTGTTTCCACCGCGCACAGCAGCCGAGAAAGGCCAGCGGCGGGACCAGGGGCGCTGCCACGTGCGTCATCTTGTTTCGCTCAGAGACGTTGTGCACCCCTGCCCTCGGGTCACTTCCCAGGGATTTGGGGTTCGTGGGCGAAGGCCCAACAAGCAGAGGCCAAGGGCCCGAGGCGAGCCCCAGCCTGTGTTCCGCCGGCTGGTACCTTCTCAAATCCGGCTGAGACCAGGAGGGATCGGGTGGCCAGCGTGAGACTCTGTCCCTGGCCTCAGAGAGCTGCCCATGGTGGATACAAGAATGTGTTTTAGAGGCGGCGCTGTGGCGTCGCGAGGAAAGCCGCCACCTGCAGTGCCGGCATCCCATATGGGCGCAGGTTCAAGTCCCGGCTGCTCCTCTTCTGATCCAGCTCCCTGCTATGGCCTGGGAAAGCAGTGGAAGATGGCCCACATGCTTGGACCCCTGTACCCTCGTGGGAGACCTGGAGGAAGCTCCTGGCTCCTGGCTTCGGATCAGCCCAGCTCCGGCCATTGCAGACAAATGGGGAGTGAACCAATGGATGGAAGACCTCTCTCTCTCTCTCTCTCTCTCTCTCTCTCTCTCTCTCTGTAACTCTGTCTTTCAAATAAATAAAATAAATCTTAAAAAAAAAAAAAACCTCTCAGGCTTAGTGAGGAAATGGCCAGTGTTTCATGGGTTAGTACAACGTTTCTCTAAGTTCTTTTCTCTTTTGGACCTGTACGGTGTGCACGTAGACTCTCCTACATCACTGATCCTTTGTAACCACATTTTGTTCCGCATCTTAGTGTTTTGTTTCCGTGTTCAGGAAGGCTCTGACCTTCACTTCATGACCAGAGCTGCGTTTCAGGAGGATGCCAGCCTCGTGGACAGTTTGCAACTACTTCTGTCTGCTCAGTTTTCTTAATGGGCTGGGTTGAATCGGGTCTCCCACTACTCGAACATCTGGAGGAGTTAACCAGGGAACTGTGTGGGCCCGCAGCGTTGTTGGTGGGTGGGGTTTTAAGCCACTTCCATATTGAAACAGATACAGTACTTAGATTTTATATTTCTTTTGTCTCAGCTTCGGGTGGTGTAGACTTTCCAGGACTGCATCGAGGTGGGGGCGATGTGGGTGGGCAGGGAGCCAGGGAGGAGGGGCTACGAGGCTGCCAGCACCCGCTGTGCCGCAGCCCCACGCGGACCTCTCGGCTCAGGCTCTGCACACACCCCCCATCACACACTGGAGCTCCCCTCCCTCTGCACGGGACGTGGTGACAGCCACGCGTGCTGTAGCCCCCACCTCCCTCAGGGTCCTCCATGCCCACCCCCTGTCAGGGCACTGACCCCCGCACTGTGGGGGCCTGCACCGCCTTCCTCACGGAGACCGGTCACCCCCTGCACCCCTGCATGTGGACGCCTGTTTCTTTTCCTTTTTGAACGCTCGTAGAGAGCAGGTTCCGTGCGTCCCACAGGTGCAGTCCCCAGAGGACAGCCACGCGCCCTCCCTCCCTCGCGTCATCAGTTTGAATTTTACAGACAGAATCCTGCTCCTCTCCGCCGTCTCGGGCTGGAGCTCTCCTTTCCTGGACCGCAGCTCTCGCGTGTGGAGGAAGAGGCCGGGATGAGCCCAGCCTGGGGCCGCGTCCCCACAACGTCTGTAACGCACTTACTACTTTTTTTTTTAGATTTATTTATTTATTTCAAAGGCAGAGTCACAGGGAGAGAGGGAGAATCAGAGAAAGAATTCACTGCCCGGATGGTTGCCGTGGCCGTGCCTGGGCCTGGCCAAACTCCATCCACATCTCCCAGATTTGGGGCGGCAGGGACCCAAGAACTTGGGCCGTCTTCTGCTGCTTCCCTAGGCACATGGGCAGGGAGCCGGATCGGAAGCTTGGGCCAAGACTCCGAGGGGATGCCGGTGCCACAGGAGGCGACTGAGCCCCCCCCCCCGCCCCCCAGCAGCCCGCACTTCCTGTCTTCTCGTGTCTGCAGGATCTGTGAGGATGCAGTACCTGTCCCCGTACGGCAAGTGCGCCTCATTCGTAGAGCACACGGCTGGGTCTTCAGTTCACCACGCGGCTCCAATCCACTTAGCGCTGACACGCGCTCACTTGGATCCACGTCAACCATCCAGACCCTGTGTCTCCCGTCTGTTCGATGGGCTCGTTACTGTTCTTCCTCTGCTTTCTTGTGATTTATTTTCCGCCGACCGCACAGCGTGTCCTCTACCGTGGCTGCCACCACTGCGGACTGGAAGGCTTCTTTAAGCTGCTGCTATGTTGAAGATGGGCAGAATCTTTCTCCCATCATCCCCGAACACTGAGGAGCCACAGCTGTTCACACGGCATGCACACGGGTAATCTGAGGGTGTGGGTGTGCAGGGGCCCGGGGCCAGGCTGACCAGGAGAGGGGACTGCGTCCCCCGAGTGTATCCCACCAGCACCTTAGCAACCCCGGAGACGGCTGCAAAACAGCTCCCAGCGGTTCATCTGGCCGCCTACTGAGGAACAGAAGAGCAGGCCCGGCCTCCAAGGGCGGAGGAGCCCGCTGGGGAGGAGACTCCCTCGCTGCTTTGCGCGTGGGCAGGTTCGTCCATCAGCCCTGCAGAGGGGCTGCCGCAGACACCGGCCGTCCTGACGGCTCGCTGGGGGACTGCATGCGGTTTCTCCCTCTGCCATTGCGCGTCGGCCGTGAGCGACTGCTGCTCTGCTCCGCGCCTCCCCTTCCTTCTGGGTCGCGAGGAAGGAGCAGCCCGTGTAGGACACACGGAGGCAAGAACACAGGGCCACTCCCCGCTGGGGATGGCGCATGATTAGCAGAACCACGGCTCTCCTGGCAGCACTGGTTGTTGGACTGCAGGTCTCTCCTGGAGCACGGAGCGGGGACTGAGGGACCGCATCTCTGTTCACGCTGGCCTCAACACACAGTTGAAACACAGAATAAGGGCTGAGGCGAAGGGGGAGTCGCATATTTCAAAAGCAGATTTGAAAGCTGAAACACACGTCCACGGGTTGGCCACGTCACTGCCATCAGCACTCTGCCTCTGTAAGGAGAGTGGGGATTGCACGACTTAAATCTATACATACCTAACATCAGCACCGGCCAGCGGATCACCGGCATTATCCGGCAGCCAAAGACCCAAAGTCTGTGGTTGGGGTCAGCGCTGTGGTGTAGTGGGTAAAGCCACCTGCGGTGCCGGCATCCCATATGGGAGCCAGTTCAAGTCCCAGCTGCTCCGTTTCCGATCCAGCTCTCTGCTGTGGCCTGGGAAAGCAGTGGAAGATGACCCAAGTCCTTGGGCCCCTGAACCCACGTGGGAGACTCAGAAGAAGCTCCTGGCTTTGGAACAGCCCAGCTCTGGCCATTGCAGCTATTTGGGGAGTGAACCAGCAGATGGAAGACCTCTCTCTCTCTCTCTCTCTGCCTCTGCCTCTCTGTAACTCTGCCTTTCAAATAAATAAATAAACCTTTAAAAAACAAAAACAGAAAATGCCTGTGGTTTGGGAAACCTCACTCTTGACGCTGAATGCTCTGGCTAGGACCATCCTCTCTGGCATGGGGCACGAGAAACTCGACACCTGTGACAGGGACACAGAGGAGGAGCCGGACAGGGCCGGCGGTCTCTGCGTGGCCGGAAATGCGAAGGTGCCCTTGTCCTCGGCCCACGGCAAGCCTGAGCCAGTGCTGCGTGCAGGGTGCTGCCGCTGTGATGAGTTCCTTGTAGTCAGAGAACAGCTGACACCTAAAATCACCGGCCCTGGTTTGCTGAGGCTGGGGCTGGCCCTGGGCACGGCTCCCACCTGCTCACTGGCGACCCCAGTGGGCGGCTGCCCAGTGAGTGCCTGCTGACCCCGGGGTAGAGGCTGGACGTCGCCAAGCCTTCCACCTGCCAGAGGGTGAAGTCGGGGAAGGGAGGCCGCTCACCTCCTGATGCCGAGAAGGCAGCTGGCTCTGAGCCCTACGGCGGGAGGGAAGGTCTGCCCCAGCCCTGAGTGCAGTGCGGTGCTCACGCGCACTGCCTGTTCACCGGATTTACCCACCCCACGGATTTACCCCACCCCACACCCAGGGAGACGGACAGCTGGGGAGGGGCAACCTGTGTTGGGCCCCCAGCTGCCAAGCTCTGGGGCCGGCCTCCAATCCAGAGCGCTGGACTCTCATAGGCTGACTCGTGGGCTGCCACGGGTGTCCGAGTGAAGAGCGTTAGGTCTTCCCACCCACGACAGCGCAGAGCTGGGCTGTGGCTCGGAGCCCTGTGTGGATTCACCTGCTCTATAGGCTTCTCCCTGCCGTCAGTTTCTCCAGGCAGGCTTCGGGGTCACTGCTGTACACGTCGGGGAAACGTGGGAGAGGGTTCCGGAAGTCCTGCCTGGTCACGGGGGCCGTGGCTCCGTGAGAAGACCCCTGAGGGCTGGGACCCTGCTGAGTGTCACGTTCCATCCACGCCGCCGTGCGTGATGCGCGGAAGACATCGGAAATCAAACCGCAGAGCGTATGTTTAATTACATCTCTGAAAGAAAACTTAATTGTTACTCAATTGCCCTTTTCTAATGATTTTCTGAAAGACAATTAAAGATACACACTCCCATGGATAAGAAAGGAGCCTACCACTTGAGCACATGATGACCCACGTGTTCAGGACTAATTGAATCTCTGCCAATTACGATTCCAGTAAACTATAGGGAAGACGCAGCTGGGGCCCTGAGAATGGGGACCGAGAGCGGCGTGGGCAGTCGCTGCGGGGTCACCCGGATGCTGACCTCACGGCCTCCCAAGCATCTTCTCTGCTCAAGTCACCACGCGGGGCGACCCACTTTCTGGGTGCCCGACTTGGGGACGCCCTGAGGCGAGAACAGAGCCTGCAACCGGCCCTCTCCTCCCAAGGGTCTGCTGCTGCCCGAGCTGGACCTGCCAGTGCAGCCCGTGCCAGAGCCACACCTGCGTCCCCGGGGCTCAGCAGCCCTCCTCCACTCCCTGGGGCACAGCGCCCGCCTGGATCGTCTCCCTGTCTCGGCAAACCCCTCACACCGAGGTCCTTAACCCAGCAAGTCCCCCTTGGGCAGGGTGCGTAACAAGAACCAGCACTAACGTCACCCTAGAGCCGCAAATCCGCGCTCTGCTGACGATAGCCCCGCTTGGGCCGTATTTCAGAGGTGTCCAAATCACTCACAGAAGTTGTCAGAGCTTGGACGTCCATTTGTCCACAGACTTTTCAAAGCCCCCCCCCCCCCAGTGCTATCAGCCTCAGACCCACAGGAAACCATCTCCAGTCCCGTATTTAAAGTGATGTCGCATTTGGCATAACCTGCGCACCTGCCCGGCGTGAGGCCACCTCTAGGTTACAGAGTTGTCACACCGTAGTGTTTCAGGGATCAGGACGAGAGGTGCATGCGTTCCCTCCCTTCTCAAGCTGCGGCTGAATGCAGGTTTGGAACCTGCGAAGGTGGGAGCTGAGCGCGCTCAGAGCCCGGGCAGAGCCCACGGCTGCCCCTGAGCCGCCGGCTGCTCCACTGCTGCGTCAGCCAGATTTGGAGTCGACGGCGCCACTTCCTGTTAGGCCCGTGGTGGTTTTCTTCTTTTCTCTCTCTTTTTTTTTTTTAAGATTTATTTATTTATCTGAAAGGCAGAGTTACACATACACAGAAAGAGGGAGAGGTCTTCCATCCGCTGGTTCACTCCCCAGTTGGCCACAACGGCCAGAGCTGCGCTGATCCAAAGCCAGGAGCCAGGAGCTCCCTCCAGGTCTCCCAGCGGGTGCAGGGCCCAAGGACCCGGGCATCCTCCACTGCTCTCCCAGGCCACAGCAGAGAGCTGGATCCGAAGTGGAGCAGCCGGGACTCGAACCAGTGCCCATATGGGATGCCGGCACTGCAGATGGCGGCTTCACCTGCTACGCCACAATGCCGGCCCCTGATAGTGTTTCTTAGCCAGCCAAGTGCCCCGTGTTTTACATGAAATGTTTTCTTTCATTAGATTTTCAGTCTATGTCAACTGTCATGCTGACTGGATGTCACGGACCTCATACATGAATTGGGGACACTGTAAATCCCCGTCTCTTCACACCCCTTCCCGCATCCTCCATTGGGCCTGCACACAGGCTCCTGTGTGCTCCTGATAAGGTGAATTCCGGGGAACCGACGGCTTCGGTGGCTGCGGCCACCCGTTGGACTTCTCTGGACGCCCGCTGCTGTTCGAAGGGTTGCTGTAGACTTTTCTTCAGTCCCGCTCTTGGCAGTGGATTTGGTAGTTCTGCTGCCTTTCCTGGCTAGGCCATCACACCATCTGTACGCCATCCTGGCCCAGAGTTGCTGCCGGCGTCACAGGCCCAGAGCGGAGGCAGCGACGGCCCCACGCCGCACAGCCCGGCTTGACTCCAGAGCAGCGTGGCGGCGCCATCGTCTCCCAGGCGTGGCCGTCTGCGACTTGCAGGGGACCGCGTCCAACCTCTCTTCGAAGGCTTCTCCCAGCCTCCCCTGCTTCTCCTTGCGCCCCCCATGAGGCTGCAGGTCCCTTAGCCACTCTGCCACACCCAGGCCCTGCCCCCTTGCCCCCTGGGCAGGCACACACAGCCTTGTCACCGGCTGACCAGATTTGCCGTCTGAAGCGTGGTCGGCGTCCCATGCAGACTGTGGAGTTCCTGCAGCCTCACAGCCCCTGGGGAACCTGGGCTCCAGCCGGGGACTGCGGGTGGAAAGTCGTGCACTGCCCAGCACCCTGGTCTCACACGGCCTCCATGGGGAGGGAGGCCAGCACAAGCCCCAGCGACCCTGCCTGGGCTCTGATCTGCGTGGCAGCGTGGGCGCCCGCTGGGCCGGCCGCAGCCGTCTTCTGCATAAGGCCGGAGCCTCAGCGCTGCGTTGCAGCCTCTGTGGGCACCAGCTGGGCTGCAGGGCAGGAGTGCGGCCTCCATGCTGGCTGCTCATGCAGAGCCGGGCTGGACCCTGCGGAGGCTGCAGACGCCCGATGATCCATCCACCGCCCCGCTCTGCACCGGAGCCAGCGTCACCTGTCTGGTGTCAGGTGGGCGCCCGTCACTGCTGCGAGTCCTTCAGCCAGATGACGGCTGCTTGGCTGATAGAATCCCCACAACTCAGTCACTGTCAGCCCAGCGGGCGCCTCCGTCCTGCGCGTCCACCACAAGCAGGAGGAAGGCCGCACGGCCCCCTCGCTCACGCACGGCCTGTTTGCGGGGTCTCTGCTCCCAGACCCTGGCACCCCCTCCTTGCATCTCCTTCCCTGTCACCCCCGACTCTCCCTTCCTCTGCAGTTGGCTGCCAGCTCTGGGTGAGAGGAGCCGCGCAAATGTCCCAGGACCCAGGTCGGCTCCCGGGAAGCACTCAGCGGCGTCTGCCACGATGCTGCGCCAGCTGCACGCAGCATCAAAAGTGAGACCGCACAGGGGCCGGGCGCACGGCAGCGGGAGTGCCCTGGGCAGCGCCGGTGCAGCCTGAGGTGCCCTGGCAAGTGTGGGCCCCAAGTGAGCACCAGAGACAGGAAGGCTGACCCCTCCCCAGGGCCTGCCACGCCACGGGGACGAAGAGTGCTCCCTGGCCCTCTCTGCTGTGATGCACTGCGTCTGGTTTGCGCAACCATAACCAGAGCTGCTGCCCGGGATTCCTGTGCAGAGACCAGCTGGGGGGCAGGCTGCATTTGGCAGCCTCCAGGGTGTTGGGTGCCGGCCGGGAATGGGTGCCTGCAGGCACTGAAGCCAGACCGACGGACGTCGGGCCACCCGACAGGACAGTGTGCCTCCAGAGAGCTGAAACAGGTGCTCCGTGGACGACTGGCTCTCTCCATGGGGCCCGGGGACAGAGCACCTTTGCTGTCTCTTTTCCCAGGGGAGCCATGGCACCGGCTCCCAAGCCCCCACGTGCCGCTCGGTCTAACAAAACCGCATCTCCCCAACACGTCTCTCCCTGAGTCGATCGTGGACACCCTCGACCACTGGCTCCTTGCTGGACAGGACAGGCAGGCAGACCCCCAGCAGGTGCAGGCGGCCACTGGGCTGGGAGGCCAGCACTGCTCCACGTGGGGACCACGGGGCAGGCGCCAACCCCCTGGGCCCACAAACAGCCCTGCCTCCCTCCACGATGGCCTGCCCCCGCCTGCCGCTGCCCTGGTCTCTGTGGCTGTGTCTGGAGGGCGTGTGCCCTGGCTGGGTCCAACAGTCCCGGGCCCTCCTGCCACGGAGCAGGGACCTGGAGCCTGCTTTCCGTGCTGGGCTCCCACCTCTGCACGCAAGCAGAGCCAAGAAATCAGCGGGGCCATCAGCTCTCGTCATGCTGATTACTGGCTTTAAATTCAGGAATGACAGATGTCACGGAGCTGAGAAGGGGTTGGAGTGAAGCACCCCTCCCCCGGGCCGGCCAGGGCCTAAGGGTGCACGGCGCTGTCGGGGTCCCTGGAGCACCCAGGCGGCTCGCTGGCCCTTTTCTGCTGTCGAGGGCGCCGTGGACGGCAGGGGGTCTGCCCCCTCTCCCCTCCTCCCTCCTCCCCGAGGAAAAGCCACCTGAGCTGCCCCTGAAGAATGCGGGTCTTGTGCTCCCCAGGTGATTTTAATTAAGACAATGACTCAGACGGAGCCAGGGGATGCAGATAGCAGCCAGAGCAGGGAGGTGACCTGGTGACCTGCCTCCCAGCTCTGCCCCTCCTGCACAGGGAGGAGGGCGGTGGGGAGTAGGGTCCCCGCCCCTTCCGGACGCTTGGCCTCCTCTGCAGTCCACCAGCGTCTCTGAGCCCCCACCCCTGCTGCCCGGCTGCAGGTGAACTGTGAGACCGACAGGGAAAGACGCATTTTAAAAAACGCGCCCAGAGTCTGGGTCAGCACCTGTCCTTCTGTGCAGGGCAGACGTGGGGTCTGGGAGCCAAAACACCCAGGCCAGTCCGAGCTGTGCCCCTGTCAGCAAGCGCTGACATGCACGCGGGCTGGGGGGCAGCTGCTCCCCGGCCAGCTCACAGGAGGACAGGAGGATGGAGAGAGTGGACGCCTGCCCGGGAAGGCAGCACCACCCAGGCCTGTCCTGAGGCTGCTGGGTGCCCCGGGGCCATGTGGAGACAGCAGCTGGCCTGGTTGGCTGAGTGCCGTGCAGGGACTGCATTCTGAGTGCTAGGGCCACCAGGGCCGCAGAGTCCTGGCCCTCAGGGGCCCACATTCCTGGGGAGGGAGGGGACATGGAAGAGGTCCAGGCACTCACAGGGCCCCTGCTCAGGCCATGCGGGAAAAGGTGGCTCCGGCGGCGAGGCGCGGGGCAGCTACGGCCTAGCCTCTGGGGAGGACAGGGGCTCCAGCGCAATCCCAGGTGGGTGGGGCAGAGGCGGAGCCGGCAGCAGGTCTGGGACTACCCAGGAGGCCCAGCCCGCCGGGATTTGGGGTCAGAGGACGTGGTTCATCTCGGGTCTCGAGGCCCTCCCCGCGCCCCCCGGCGGCGTTCTGGGCTCCAACACCAGACGCCTCCGCTCTCACACACCCCCCTCCCCCCAGCGTTCCAGCGCCTGGCCCGGACGCTCCTCTACACTCTATGAAACATTAATTCATGATTTTCTTAATACCTTATTGATCTCCCCCCCGCAAAGGCCAGAGGTTAAAGAAGTCCATAAAGACGTCCGGGCCATGGGTCGCAGCGCGGTCCCCCCAGAGCCATCTGCTCCCCAGTGCCTTTCCACTTAAGGTTGCAGTTCAAAATGACAAATCCGCCTGGTCGATGAACTCGATGTGAACTCGTTTGTAAACCTCGCATGCAGACAGGTGTTGCTGGTGAACAGTGCGGCGCCACCCGAGCCACAGAACCACAGCTCCCTGCTGTGGCCCATGCTGCCACGGAGTCCCTTACACGTTGTGCTGGGGAGGTCTCTGCACCGGGGACCAGCCCTCCTGGCAACACCTCCGGGCAGGCCAGGCCACCAGCCATTGTCTGAATTCCTGCAGTGCCTGGTTCTGTTCTTTGTGTTGTCTCGGGACACGGAGCCTGGGGTCAGCAGCCTCGGGGTCCCTGCCCTGGGTCCCCAGCCCCCCACGGTCCACCTTCAATGGGGCCCTGGCTGTCCCTTGAGGAACCGATGGCTTGCCGACCCACCAGGAGCTCGTCAAATTGTGAGTGGCAAAGCACGGAGCCGGAGAGTGGAAACCAAAAGCATTTTGTCATTTCGGGGAACATTTGCTGCCATAAATGCTATAATGAACAGGTGAAAAACCAAATGCCTTTTTAATTACACTATTTAGCTCCACGAGGCACTGACTTGAGAGCTTTCATTACCCGGCGGGGAGAGTAGAGAAGCCCAGCCGCCACCCCGCACCAGGCTGGGCGCCAGGCCGCTCGGGGCCCCTCTGCCTTCTTGCACCTGCCGAGGGAGTGGACCTGGGGAGGCCGGGCGTGAGGACAACTGGCCGTCTGGCTCTGAGCCGTGGCCTCTGCCGTGGTGGAAGCAGGGGCTGGCGCAGGCCAGTCTCAGCCAGATTCGCCCAGTGCGGCCTCCGAGGCTCCGCTCACTCGCTAAGACTGTCAGGGCCTCTGGCCGGGCGAGCGGGGAGCTGTGTTCCTCCAGGCCCCTGGCATCGTGGAGCGTGTTCACAGGTGTTCACGCGTGTTCCGGCGTGCAGACACCCCCTTCACAGAGCCCACGCCCTGCCTGGGTCCCTGACGTGGGGGTGCGTGGCCCAGCGGGGTCTTCTGTCTTCTCATGGCTCTTTGGGGCCTTGCGGGGCGCGGGCCGAGCTCAGCCCTGCTGGAAGCCATTTCCCCGACAAGCTGGACGTCCTGGGCAGAAGCTGCGGGACCCTGCGTGCCTGCACAGACTGCGTGCCCTGGTGGCCGCGACCTGGTCCCTGGGTTCTCCCCATCAGCAGGGGGAGGGGGCTGGCCCAGCGCCAGGGTCGGGGGGTCGTGGGGAGGTGTGCACACCTGGCGCTGTGATCTCCCACACTAGCCGCTGGTCCCGATCACGGGGCACACGCCGCCCGCGCTGACGCCTGGGTGTCCAGAGCTGGGCGTCTGCATCCGCGGGGAGGATTGGTGAGCAGGAAGACGGGGGGGGGGGGGGGGGCTGCCCTCAGCTCTTGGTGGCCCTCCTGCAGCCCTCGGCTCTCGGTGGTCCTCCCGCAGCCCTCGGCTCTCGGTGGCCCTGCCGCGGCCCTCGGCTCTCGGTGGCCCTGCCGCGGCCCTCCTGCGCCCTCAGCTCTCGGTGGCCCTGCCATGGCCCTCGGCTCTCGGTGGCCCTCCCGCAGCCCTCAGCTCTCGGTGGCCCTCCCGCAGCTGCCCCATCCCCCGCCCACTCCCAGCCTGCGGGAAGCTGCAAGCCGTCGCCCTCACGGCCCCAGGAGGGCATCGCCAGCCGGCCAGGGGGGGCCCTGCCCTGAGGCCACCTGCCCACAGCGCCTCGCCCTGCGGTGGGGCTGCCCAGCAGTGTGGCCTCTGTCAGCCTGGACCCGCAGCACAGGCGCAAAGCCAGACGCGTGTCTCTCCTTGCAGCACCCCTGCTCTTGGTCTCCCGGAATTTCTCCTCCCCCTCCCCTTCCCTTCCCTCCCTCCTAGCCCTAGCCCTAACATTAGCCCTAGCCCT
This sequence comes from Oryctolagus cuniculus, assembly GCF_051225735.1. Lineage (NCBI taxonomy): Eukaryota > Metazoa > Chordata > Mammalia > Lagomorpha > Leporidae > Oryctolagus > Oryctolagus cuniculus. The sequence continues at coordinate 95,988,958 of NC_142880.1, forward strand.
AACCATAGCTCTAAATTAACCTTAACCCTAGCCCTAACCCTAACCCTAAACTTAAACCTAACCCTGACGTAACTCCCACCCTTACCCCTACCCTACCCCTAACTCTAATCCTATCCCAAGCCCTAGAACTAGCTTGAGTTCTAGCCATAGCCCTGGCCCTAAACCTAACTGTAACCCTAATGCTAACCGTAAGCCTGGGGCTAGGGCTACTGCCAGGTCGAGGGTTAAGGCTTGGGTTAGCATTAGGGTTTCTTTTCCGCTTGGGTCTAGGGTTAGGCTTTGGTTTATGGCTGGGGCTGGGGCTGGGGCTGGGGCTGGGCTGGGCAGGGCTGGGCTGGGGCTGGGCAGGGCTGGGGCTGAGCTGGGGCTAGGGCTGGGCTGGGCTGGGGCTTGGCTAGTGTTAGGGTTAGAGGTTAGGGTCAGTTTCAGGATTAGGGTTAGTGTTAGTGTAAGGTGCACATTCAGGTACACCCTCGGGCACACCTCAGGCACACTCAGGGGCACACTCGGCTGCACCCCTGCACAGTCTGGCTCACTTGCATCCGTGAGGGGCCTGTGCTTCCTCGGGGAGTGGATCTGGAGAAGAGGCAGGGCCAGTGCCCTGGGTGAGCCACAGCTGCCTGTTCTCAGCACAGTGACTAATGCTAGCAGGTAGATAAGCAGAAGATTCGAGTGAAACATAAGTGCCCAACACGAGAGAACGTGGATTCCTGGATACGAGTCAGCGAGGCCGAGGACCAGGGCCACCTCCTGCTTGACTGAGCTGGAAGGGCTGCCCGCGGCGAGCGATGCAGCCCAGCCAAACACTGCGCTCGCGGTCAGCTCTGCTGGACAGCTCTGAATAGGGGAGATGCCACCGCCCGTACGAATGACCGCGGCCTCCCAGGCGCACATCGCACCCTAACCGCGGGGCTGTCGTTATGAAGAGAGGGGCGTGGGCAATGCCAAGAATACGTTTCCTCTCTGTCTCAGACTCCACACAAATGGCAGGAAAAACCAGACGACAAGGAGGCCCACGGAGCGCTCCCCTCAACACTCCAAAACCAAAGCAGTAGGGAGGGTCTCGGAGGGTCTGCCCAGGATGGCGGCGAGCGGAGGAACGAGCGGAGACGAGCTTCGTGTCTCAGACAGGACAAGGGCTTTGCTGAATTTAAGTATTCCTCGGGAAAATGCGCTCACGCTGCTCAATTTTCAATATTTACCGAAGTTAATTAAATGGGTTAAAATTTTAAGAGCACTACCAGCGTAAAATAAGTCCAGGGATGCCCGAGAGCAGCGACACCGATGGATCCACAAACTTGACTTAGAGCCGCTGCTTCCGGGACACAGGACAGAGCACCGGCAGCCTGGAGCGCCGCACCTGCTGCCTGTGACGTGCGGAGGCAGTGGCTTCAAGTGCACGGCTCTGGAGTCAGGGGTCTGGGTGCAGCTGAGCTCGCTTATTCCTTTAAAGCAGAAACAACAACCAAAATTATTCGGAGTCGGTAACACTCACCCTGGGGCCCCTGACTGATGCCGGAGCGGGGTGGAGCCCCAGTCTGCCATTCCAAGCGGGGGTGGGTGTGAGTCGTGGGTGTGGGCGTGGCCCAGGGCCTAGCATCCCCCACCCACTTGAACCCTCCCCCTTCCTCTCCCTGCTGTTTACTGCTGTAACTTATTGATCTAAAAAATGCTGTAGAACAGACCTCACTCAGGGCAGTTAGGGTCCCCAGGGCCCCCCATCCTCTCTGAGGGGGTTCTCCCTGCTCCCCCCACCCCTGGGGGCCCAGATTGAGGGGGCGCAGGAGGGGGCTCAGAGCTGTTTTGTTTCACTGGAACTGGGAGAGGGGTCTTGTCCTGGTCTACGCCTGTGGACACCGGCCACACTGCTGTCACTCATCCCCCTGAGTTCCGGGCCCTCGAGCACTGGGTGGAGCGAGGTCAGACCTGCAGGTGCACCCGTGACTGATCCCACGCAGAAGCAGCCTTCACGTGTGGCAGTGAGACTCAGAGCTTGGAAACCTGAACACAATCTGCTGTCTTAATGTATGAAAACACCCACTCCCGTGACACCACGGAAGGACCTGCCTCTCTGCGCCCGCATCGTGTGAGGAGGGCTCAGGAGCCTGTGGCTGGGGGAGCGACAACACAAAACAACAAAACAGTGTGGGCTTTGTCTCTGGTTGAGGTTAATGCACTTCCACAAGGTTGCCTGTTAGCGGAGACCCAAAGGGCTTGAGTCCTCGACACAGGTGTTCCAGTCTCTGCCTATCTGCACGTCCATCCGTGGTCTGTGTGTCTCTCTGTGTGTTCAGCTCTCTATAACTTACCTGTCCATCGATCATCTATCTGTGTATCTGTATATCTACCTGTCGTCTGTCTGTCAATCCTTCATCTGTCTGGCACCTGTCCATCATCTTTTTTCTATCCACTCACCTGTGCAGGGGTATTTGTTGCTGTTGCTTTTCTGGTTTTGTTTTTCAACACCCAACGCCCTCCTGTATGTAACACATTAGTAATATTGAGTGCATTAAAATGAAAAACCATGCAGCAAAAAAGCCATGGACAGCCTTTAAAACATGTGCCAGCCTGAAAAAGATACCTGCACAGCCTACGTAACATCACTGACGGAGGAAGAAGACAAGTTAGTAAGAAACTATCTGATACAAAAATTCTCGAGAGAAATAGCGAGAATCCGCAAAACAAAAATATGCGCAGGTGCACAGGTAATTAGAAAAATGAAAATGAAAGTAGGAAACTATTTTGGGCCCACCAGATTAGGGATAAAATCGTATTTTATATGCTTTATGGGAGTGTAAATTGGTTTCATGTTGGGGGTGGGAGATGCAAGTTTTTGGGAATTTTGTAAGAGCACCACTTGGGGCGTTGGCAAACATCTGAGCTGTCCACCAGCTGGGAGCTGCAGCCCCTACCGAAGGCAGCTGGGACGCCCTGAGCCCTGGACACAGCGCTGCCTTCAGACGAGCGGTCCAGTGCAGGCTTTTACTTTTTAACGAGACAGTGATGCTTTAGGTACAGAAACTAAATTGTCGAAAACTCAGCGCGTTTGCCAGTTGGCGCAGTTGCTTCCGCCTCACAGAGCACGGCCCCACACACAGGTGTCACAGGGGTGCGAACCCAGTGCTGTGGGGGCAGTGCCAGGGCTCCCTGGGCGGTCGAGGGGATGGCTCCTCAAGGGCGTGTCTCAGAGTCAGCGCTCAGCACGTCACAGAGCTTGAGACGAGAGAGAAACGTTAGCTGGCAGTGTCGTGTCCTCGTGTTCGCGCTGCCCTCGGCCAGCTCCTGGGACCTGGGGGCTGGGAGCCAGCGTGGGGCTGCTCTCCCCTGCCTTTCTGCCCAGCTGTCTGTGTGTGCTTCTCTTTGTCCGGCTAGAATCGACGTGCCCAAAGAGCCTTGCTGGGTTTGCATTCTGAGGACAGCACCTGGGAGAGGCTCAACAGCTCCGTTGTTAGCTGGCCAGTGCCCCAGCTCTGACCAGACAGGTTCAGAGCCCAGGGAAGCCAGCAGCAGGTGCCAGTGTGTGCCACCTGCAGGCTCCGGCGCTGGGGTAGGCACCGCCTGTGCTCTGGGTCCCTCAGGTCCACCCCCCAATTCTGCAAAGGCCCTGGATGTGCACCAAGTCCTGGCCCCACTGCCACAGAGAGCTTGGCTGGTTCTTGGCCCTCAGGCTGCTGCTGCACAGTCGCAGGTCACTTGTGGGCAGGGCTTCACCTGGAGAGCTGGCACTGGCCACGCCGTGGTCTCCCAGTCATGCACTGAGCAGCCAGCGCACCCAGACGACCACAGAGAATGACTGGAAGCTTCGTGTGGGAACGCTCGACCGAGGTGACGTTGGTGCTGCCTCCGGCCCCAGGGATTCCTTAGGGTCCTGCTCGGGAACCACACCTCCCCCCGGGAAGCTGACATGTCGTTTTCTTAATTCTCTTCTCCCATTAAAGGAATGTATTAATACATGAGATTCTCGGGGTCAGGGCAAAGGCAGGATAATTACTACAACGTTATTTTGAATTACTTAGGAAATTAGTTATGTATAAAACTGTGCTGCAGCCTCGTTGAGTTGATCGGCCCCCAAGTCCATTGTCACGTGTGGTCAAATGAAGCCTGGATTCTGCTCATGTCCTTTCTGCTGAGTTTCTAGCCCCACGTGAGCTACAGTTCCAGGAGCAGGAATCATCCGTGACGTCGGATCTGTGCGTCTGCTCCCGAAGCTCTGCTAAGACAAGGCGTCGAGCAGAGTGACCTCGCCGTCCACGCAGCTTCTCGGGGCCCTGCCGTGGGCGAACCTGCGCCAAAATGCCTGGGACTGACTGTGGAGATCAGACGGGGCCCGGTGGAGCCCCACCTATCGTGAGCCCTGGAGGGGCGCTGGGTCCCGGGGTGAGGACAGCGGCAGGAGCGCCCAGGTGTGCTCGGGGCTCCGGGGCGCAGGGTGGGGACGTGGTTTGCAAGAGCACTGACTCCCACCCCCGCCCTGTGGGTGCTGTGCACTGAAGGGGCTCTCGGCTGGGCTGGGGGCGTTAGAGAGCCCCGTGGGAGCTGGACGGGGACAGGTTTGCCGGGAGGGGAGCAGAGCTCCCGATGGGGCTGAGCGCGCTGGGAACAGAACGGCCGCAGGCAGAGCCCAGTACCCGCTTGTTTCCAGTCTCCACTTGGTGCCCCCAGGCCTAGAACCTCTGGACACCACAGCCTATGCCAGGAGGACCCCTCCCGCAGGGCGGAACCCCTGTGTGGCTCTTCAGGCCTTCAGGGCGGGGCGGGACGTGCTGTTCTGGGCAGGTCTCCGTGACTGACAGCGGCTCAGGGGCTCCGGGCCGGGGAGACGCCACCCGTCCCGGGTCAGCCCTCAAGGAGCAGACGCGCCCGGCCTTGGCCCGAGGTGACCTGGGAGGCCACCTTTAACCACCGCCAGCCCCCCCTTCCTCTCAGCAGCTCCGCCCTTTCTGCTGGGAGTTTGGTGGAAACCTCTGCCCTCGGGTACAAGGTTGGCAAACACTGGTTTTTCAGTTTCAGAGTGGCCTTGGAATTAGCAGTTGTCGCTCCCCCTCTTCGTGGAGGAACGACACAGGACCCTGCGCTGTTCTTTCGTCTGCTCGGCCCTCCCCGGGTTTGCTGCTGGTTCTTCCCGGGTTGGCTGCCGTCCCTTCCACCCCCGTGGAAGGGCGGTTCCCCCTGCCACTTTCCCCACTTCCGCAGGGGAGCGGCACACCGCCGGCCGGCTCTCTCGGGGGCTGCACAGGTGTTCCCTCAGATGTTCCCCTTAGATGTTCCTGGTGCATGCCGTCTCTCTCCTCCTTTATAGTCCTCCTCTGCCAATCCCAACTCGGCTGCCCACACGCTGAGTACGCTGCTCTCCTCCAATCAGGAGCAAGTCCTACAGTTCATTAGCTGAACTGGAGGCAGCTGTGTAAAAGCTGTTTACTTCTCTCCCAGCGCCATATTGTGGGAGAGCAGATGCACAGAATAAGTCTTAATTCCAGTAACTTAGTCTAGTCCGGATTGCTCCCCACAAGCAGTGAATATGCCCCGCTCAGGGGATGCGTTCAAGTCCTGACCCCAGTGCTGTGGCTGGGCCCATCTGGGGAGGGGCCTGTGCAGGTGTGATTAGGCTATAACAAGGCCGTTAGGGCAGGTGGTGTCCTGGGCAGACACTCAAGGCCCATGGGCCAACAGGGAGCCCCCACCCTGAGACCCCATGGAAGCCTGGTCCTGCCCGCTGGCCTCCTTGGCCTCGCGGGGCCTCGAGGATGACGAGAGAAAGAATTCTGTGCTGTGGCCGCCGAGGGCATGGCCTTCGCTGAGGCAGCCCTGGCAAACGGGTCTGCGTAGAAAAACCCATCCTCGAGTTTTAGAGATCCAACAGAGGCCAGCACCATGGCATGGTGGGCTAAGCGTCTGCCTGCAGTGCCAGCATCCCATATGGGCGCCGGTTCAAGTCCCAGCTGCTCCACTTCCGATCCAGCTCTCTGCTGTGCCTAGGAAAGCAGTGGAGGATGGCCCAAGTGCTTGGACCCCTGCACCCATGTGGGAGACCTGGAAGAATCTCCTGGCTCCTGACTTTGGTTCGGCTCAGCTATAGCCGTTATGGCCAGCTGGGGAGTGAACCAGCAAATGGAAGACCTCTCTCTCTCTCTCTCTCTCTCTCTCTCTCTAATTCTACCTCTCAAATAAATAAATAAACCTTTAAAAAAAATAAAAAGACCCAACAAAGTTCCACTGAAACTCTGTCAAGGTTTTTCCTGAATAGAAGCCAAATGATTTCTTTAAAGATTTGTTTATTTATTTGAAAAGCAGAGAGAGAAAGACCTGCTGATTCACTCTCCAAATGGCTGCAACGGCCAGAGCTGCACCGATCTGAAGCCAGGAGCCAGGAGCTTCTTCCGGGTCTCCCACATGGGTGCAGGGGCCCAAGCACCTGGCCCATCCTCCACTGCTTTCCCAGGCCACAGCAGAGAGCTGGATCGGAAGTGGAGCAGCCGGGACTTGAACCAGCGCCCACAGGGGATGCTGGCACCACATGCTGTGGCTCAACCATTGCACCCAGCACCAGCCCTGGAGCCCAGTGATTTTTATGTCCACAATGGAGTGGACGGGACGCCAGCCTCTTCTTACCATGTCCCTGAGTGGATGAAGTGTGACTCCGGGGGAGCGTGAGGGTTCTTCCCAAGGCCACGGGAAAAAAACGAGATTCGAGGATTAGTTGTTTGGTGCAGAAAATGCAAGGTCTGTGCGTGTTTTCTCCGTGGCACGGATTTCCAGGAACTTTTTGCAGACCCGCGGTTCGTGTCGCTTGCATGAACGGACCACTCGGAGTTGTCCCTCGGACAGGCCGAGCCAGGCCGCCGGGAGCAGCCCCCCCACCGACGGGCTGAGCTCCCCACCACCACTAAGGCCGCCAGGAAGGGGCACCAGGAGCCCTCCCAGGCAAGGCGTGCAGAAGCCCTCGGCCGGCCTCTAGCCGGTGCAGCCGTTACTATCTGCATATTTATTTCACCTCTTAAATGAAATCCAATTTGAGGCTATTAATATTAATGTGCTGAGATAATTCTGATGATGAATTAATAAAGCACTTGGCCTCTCGGTGCGCCGTTTGCTCCTCACTGACTGCTGCTGCTAGCCGGGAGGAGGCAGAGCAGGAGCCGGCTCCACCTGGAGCCCGGGGAGCAGAAACCCTCTCACTGTGACGCGCTGAGTGTCTGCCTCCCGTCCACAGCACGGCTTGGACGCCATCACACAATCCGTTCCCCTAATAAAGACTCAGGACGACGCCGTCGCGGAGCGCGGAAGCGTGGCTCCGCCGGAACCCGAGACGCCAGCTGGCCCGCACAGCGGACACGGCCCTGCCGGGGCTTCCCCGGATCATTGCAGGCTGGCGCGGTTGGAGTGTCCATGGGAGGTAATCTACCATTCACACTCCGCTGAATTAGTCACTGAAAGGACAATTGAACTCCAATTAAGTAGATTCAGCATTAAACTTGAGCTAAAGGCACTTTCACTTCAGCAGTTCAGGCGACAAATATTTGTTAAAGCCTCTAATTGGGCCATTTTCTCGGCTCACTACAAACAGCACCGGCAATCCATTGTCCTGGGAACCTCTCCCCGATACCGGCACTTCCTGTTCACTGGGTACCCACTGAAAAGTGCAGCCACAATACAAGGTTAGAGAATCACGCATGGCGTAAGACAGTTAAAGCACTTAGCACTCCTGCAAAACTCACAACCAGGACACAGGGCCTCGACTGCCGAAACCCAGAGAAAGAAACGGCCAGGAGGCCTCCACACACACACACACACACCAGCACATGCACACACACACACGCACATGTGCACATGCACACACATGCACACACGCATATGTGCGCATACAAGCTAGCACACGCACACACATGTGGCACACATGCATGCTCACACGTGTGCACATGTGCACATACATACACCCACACGTGCACATGCTTACACACGTGCATACACACACACACACGCACACCCCGCCCTGGCTCTGGCCGAACCACGGAGCAGATTTCTCTCCCGCGGAGGCTGCCGCTGGCCGCAACACTCAGCTTTTCACGGCCAGTTCTGACCGTTTACTCCCCGCAGTGCTTCAGAGATTTAAGAACAGCTATCAGTGCCAGCAACACGCGTGACCTGGGATCCGTCTGGGGTCCAAAGACAGCAGCCCACAGCCCAGCACGTGCCAGCCTGGGGAGGGCGATAGCCCCTCTGGCTCTGCATACCCCGTGAGCCACTGTCTGTGCGCGAGCAGCCGTGGCTGGGCCGACGCTCACCGCCCAGAGCCGTGGGGCGGAGGTGCACACGGGCACAGCCGGAACTCTGTCTCCCCGTGACGGGCAGGCCTCTCTCCCGGGAGCTCAATTCCCCACGAAATCTTTTTGGAAAAGGTGTGGCATAAATACCCAAATAAATAAAATGAAATGAAATGAAGTAAAATAAAAATCAAAGTATTGTCAAGCGCCCTCACCTTGCGCTGTGGCTGCACGGGTCAGATTTATGGGGCAGGTAGGGAGATAGCAAGTGAAAAATGAAAAACAATTTTATATTTTGAATTTATGGGGCTGCGGGATAATGGATCACGCGTCTCCTGGAGCTCAGGGCAGTAAATTGTCTATAACCTATTTGGTATGTTTTCTGTATCACTCCCACCGGCCCCATCACAGGGGTGCTTACTTCCTGGGGGGAAGGCAGGCCGTCCCAGGGGACGGGGAAGAGCGGAAGGGGGCCAGGGCCACCGGCAGCCCCTCCCCAGCCTGGCGAGTGGGACTCGCTGTCCCCACACTCCCAGCGAGGGAAGGGCCGGAGCGCCTGTCCCCATCAGCAGAGTTTGGTGTGAGCCGAAGCCGCCGGCTACACACAGACTGACTTGATTCCTTCGGTAATGACTTTGGTCCCGAGCGCGCCTCCCGCCACGAGAGGGAGAAACCCTCGGAAGGGAGGAAGTCTCCGCGCGCCGGCCGTCCCGACCGCTGCGGGCAAAGCCCGGGAATGGTCTTTTAATCGAGATTCGCTGCCACAGCTCTCTCCAAATGCCGGCATCCATCACTGCTGACGGGATCAATAGCCGTGTTCGGGCCGCAGTGTGCTTCGAGAGATGGTGTGCCATCGGTGTAGACAAATACCACAGTTAAGCAAAGTATCCAGCCAGACCCGGTAACATTTTTATTGATTTTTGTTGTGCAAATAATGTCTTTTTGGGTTGAATAAATGGCTTTGAGCCAAACAGTCATTGTTTATGATTCCAAAATGCAATAAAGGGACAGGACATATATTATGGCCGGTGTCTCAAAGCACACGACATAATCATCCTTTGGTAGTAAAAAACTGCCCATCGGAAGGCAGGAGCGCCTATCTATCCACGCTCAAAGGTGCCTCCAGGACTTGCAAATCTCCCCCAGCATGTCCTGTTAGGAAACAGATGGCGCTGCCCTTTCACCCATGGAATAACAACCGGAGAACCGAGCAAAAAAATAAGCACCATATTTCTTCAATCAATACAAAGGAAACAGTTCATTATACTCCCTTCGAATGAAATATCCGAGTCGCCGGACAGCACCGTTCACGCTGAAAGGAAACACATCAGGAAACTCCCGGCTTTATCAGAGGCTACCAACCCAGAAGGCATTCTGGTGGGTTTTTTTTTTTTTAACTGCACCCATTCAAAGTAATTCTGAACTCGTCTCATTCCAGGGTCTGCCGCGGACTGGAGTCAGCGCTCGCGGTGAGGATTTGGGCGTTCTCGTCTCAGACAGCTTGGATTTTCCGAGGGTTACTGCGCTGGGCTGTGCGCACCTCTTTCCCTAGCGCACAGCTACCCTGAGAGTGCACTCGGATTCCAGCCAGAGTCCTGGCCGTGCAAGTCCTCCCATGCCCATCCACACAGCCCGCCCAGCGGTCAGTGCTCTGTGGAGCCATCTCGTGAGGGATCCACACAGGTGCTGGGCTCCTGCGCAGGCAAGGCCTCCAGGGATAGCTGGTGTGGGTGCGATGGCCACAGCTCAGCCACTCCTGCCCGGGGAGCGCCTACACCAGCCCCGGTAGCCCAGCTGGTTGCTCCTCCGGCCTCCCTGGGTCTTGCTTGTATCTCCTGCTCTCCGCACTAATTACTCTCCTGCTAACTGAGGTAACTTGAGCAACATTGTCTCTATTTAGAAGAGTGAGGATGATTTACAGAATAAACAATTCCATCCTGTCCTAACTTGTGCTATATTTATGAAATTATTTTTTCATCAACTAAAGCATTCTAATGTAAAAAAAATTAATCATTTGAAAGGTAAAGAGAGAGGGAGAGAGCTCTCCCACCCATTGGTTCGCTCCACAAATGATTGAAACACTCGAGACCTAGACCAGGCTGAAGCCCAGATGCAGGCTCTCCATCTGGGTCTCCCCCGTGGGCGGCAGGGACTCAGCCACTTGAGCCATCACCTGCTGCCTCCCAGGTGTGCGCTAGCAAGAAGTGGGATGACGAGCGGCGCTGGGACTCGAGCCAGGCACTCCGATAAGGGCGCAGTGCCCAGCAGCCGTGACTGCTGCCCCCGGCGCAGTCTGTGTCCAACAAAAGGCTTTGCCATCCACACGCATGAGCACATGTGGCAGAGTGAGCCCAGTGCCTTCCAGAACGGTGATGGTGACCCCTCCCCTTAGGACGCTGAGCAGCCGTGTTCTTCTGAATCAGTGACTAGGTGAATACAATTCGGAATCTAAAAATTTTAAGCTTTCTCAAAATTTCCGGCCAATCTGAACATTTCTAAAGCGTATTCGTATCTTTACCTTTTGCAAAATGCTCTTAATACGATTTTCCACATTCGATTACTTTTTCTCCCACCTCCTCGAACAGAAGGAAAGCCCTCTGATGGCTCCAGGGCCCACAGCTGTCAGCACCTCTTCTGTTTGACTTGATTTGGTTAACGTTGCTTTTGCTTCAATAATGCGATCGCTGATTTTAATGATTCAACTTGACAAGGGGTGTGCGTCTGGGAAGGTGCTCCCAGGTGTGACCGGCCTTGGAACAGGTGGGCTCGGGGAGGCCGACTGCCCTCCATCCCTGAGGGCCTGCGGACGGCCAGGCAGGGCGGGGAGGAAGCCCCCTCAGGGCCTGAACCCTTGAGCTGGGACATGGCCACTGTCTTCCCCGCCGAGGTTTCCACCGTGGGCTCCAGGCTCTGGGGGCTTCGGCGAGACCCACACCACAGCCCTGGCTCTCCTGGGCATTCTCAGCTCCATGAGCCCAGGGACAGAAGCCCCCAGCCCCTCTTCTCTGGCGTAACCACCGCTCTGCTTCCTGACGGGACGTCCGCGGATGCAGCCCTGTCTGGAGCTCCTGTCTGGTGCTGATCTGAAGACAACAAAGCCCACGCTGCCCCGCTGCCCACTCCCTGCTCTCGGCTGAGCGCAAGGTGTGAGCCAGGGCCTTACCACAGTGTCCCCGGCACCCCTTTCCTAACATTAACCTTAACCCTGACCCTAACCCTTACCAAGCCCTAACCCTAACCCTAACCCTAACCTCACCTAGCTCTAACCCTAACCTAACCCTAGCCCTAGCCCTAACCCTAACCCTACCCTAACCCTAACCATAACCTAAGCCACACCCTAACCCTAAACCTTACCTAGCCCTAACCCTAACCTAAACCTAGCCCTAGCCCTAGCCCTAGCCCTAAACCTAGCCCTAGCCCTAACCCTAACCTAACCCACACCCTAACATTAACCCTAGCCCTAGCCCTAACCCTAACCCTAGCCCTAACCCTAACCCTACGTAACCCACACCATAACCCTAACCCTAACCCTAGCACTAACCTAACCCTAACCCTAACCCTAACCTAACCCACACCTTAACCATAACCCTAACCTAACCCACACCCTAACCCTAACCCTTACCCTAGCCCTAGCACTAACCCTAACCCTAACCCTAACCCAACCCACACATTAATCCTAGCCCTAGCCCTAACCTAAAATTAACCCTGACCCTAGCCCTAACCCTAACCCTAGCCCTAACCCTAACCTAACCCTAACCCTAACCCTAGCCCTAACCTTAGCCCTAGCCCTAGCCCTAGCCCTAACCCTAACCCAAACACTAGCCCTAACCCTAGCAATAACCCTAAACCTAACCCTAGCCCTAACCTAACCCTAACCCTAACCCTAACCCTAACCCTAACCCTAACCTTAACCCTAGCCCTAACCTAACCCTAACCCTAACCCTAACCTAACGCTAACCCTAACCCTAACCCTAACACTAGCCCTAACCCTAACCCTAACCCTAGCCCTAGCTCTAACCCTAGCCCTAGCCCTAACCCTAACCCTAACCCTAACCTTAACCCTAGCCCTAACCTAACCCTAACCCTAACCCTAACCTAACCCTAACCCTAACCCTAACCCTAGCCCTAGCCCTAACCCTAGCCCTAGCCCTAACCCTAACCCTAACCCTAGCCCTAACCCTAACCCTAACCCTAACCCTAACCCTAGCCCTAACCCTAACCCTAACCCTAACCCTAGCCCTAGCCCTAACCCTAGCCCTAGCCCTAGCCCTAACCCTAACCCTAACCCTAACCCTAACCCTAGCCCTAGCCCTAGCCCTAACCCTAACCCTAACCCAACTCTGAAAACGCTTCACACATCCGCCGCAAACGTCTCCTTACAGCTTCGACCGTTCCTTGTATTTCTGCCCGTGCTCGTTCCTACATCTCTCTTTTCTCCCAGCTCCTGTGTGAGTCATAGCCTGGTAATGTCATGTTAGAAGTCTGGAGTCTCGGGGCTGGCGTCGCGGTGTCACGGGGAAAGGGTGCATCTGTAGCATCGGCTTCTCACATGGCCATGCGTGTCCTGGCTGCTCCACCTCCCACCCAGCTCCCTGTCACGGCCTAGGAAACACGGGGAAGAAGACCCACGTGCTGGGGCCCCTGCCACTCACCTGGGAGACCTGGACGAGGCTCCTGGCTCCTGGCTTAGCCCTGGCCATCGCAGCCACTTGGGGAGTGAACCCTCTTTTGGTGTAATTCTGCCTTCCAAATTAATAAATAGCTGCTTAAAAAAAAAGGTCTCGGGACTCCTTTAAATATCTGGGGATAAGATCCACTTAGTGCCTGGCATAGACCTTAGCTATTTGATGGGAATCCCATAGGGCTGGCCAGTGAGCTCAGGAGGAATCGGGAGCTTTATAATATGGAATTCTATGCAGAAACGTGGCACCTCCCTACCAAGAGCTTCTTCCAGGTTCTAGAATGTTTTTCTTCATGATCCCGGACGTCTGTGTCACGCTTGTCTCTCAGGCCCTGTCGTTTGTGCGTGCTGTCGGTGTGGGGATGAAGATTTTCCCACGGCGCTGTCTGCCCTGGGTTCACATGGCCCCGGGTGTTCGAGTGTGTGAGTCATTCACTTCACCGCTGCCCGGCTGAGCTTTCTGACGAGGACGATGCGCATCACCTGTCTTAGTTTGCCAGGGGAACAGCCAGCGCTGGGACAGGACGCTGGTGTCTTCTCTGCCTTCCGCTTGGTCCGTGTCAACAACTGGAACTCCCCAGCGACCGTCTGGCAGCTGGAACCCCGCCTGCAACCCCAGGGCCACTGCGCCCTGGCAGAGGGGAACCGACTGCAAACCGTCTCTCCATGTCGGAGCTGTCACGTGGGGGTGCTGACCCCGGACACGTGGAGACGGCATCCTGCCCCCACGAGGCCAATTCTGGGTCTCGTGGAGAATTCTTACGTTAGCATTGGCTTCTGATAGTTCCCAGCGCTGAGAGACGAGACACAGCACATCCGCAGTTTGTCCAGCTGGTGCCAACATGTGTGCTTGGAGTTAGCCCGACATCTGCTGACACGAGTGCCCTGGCCAACCCAAATCCCGTCTCCCACCTACACGCGCCAGCTCCCGCACGGACCCCGAGCTCACTGGTGTGAACACAGCCCCCCACGTCAGGGCAGTGGTGCTAGTGTGAACACAGCCCCCCACATCAGGGCAGTGGTGCTGGTGTGAACACAGCCCCCCACGTCACAGTCACTCGGATTTTACTCGCTCTTCAGCAGGTCATCTCACAAGCAGAGTGCTTACCACGAGCCCTCTCTGCGGGGACCATGCCGGTGCCCTCTGGGTCGGGAAGGCTGCAGGTCGGCAGAACTCGGGCTCGGGGACAGGCAGTGCCGCAGGGCCTATCCCGCCAGCACCCGCACCGAGGCACTGCCATTCATCCTTGCTCCACTGACCTCTCGGGAACGGGGTGTCCATGACCAAAGGTTCTCAAAGACACAGCATTCGACAAGTGGTCACCAACACACAGACCCTGTGCTGTCTGCGCACCAGGCTCTGGACTTGAGGTGGGCAAAAGGCAACAGCAGTTCTTGGGCTGAACCCCCGGAAAACAACGAGGCCCATCCTCAAACGGCCGCGTGGAGTTCCGTGACTGGAGCCCATCTCTGCGTGAGGGTCTCCCAGTGCACGGTGGCACTGATATCCACAACGCCTTCTCCCAGCCCACCACCAGGCCCGAGCAGACATGGCGAGTGAGCATGCAGAAACGGTGACCACACCATGCCAGCGACTTTGTGTCAATGCTTTAAAAATTTGTATAGTCTCATCTCATTATTTATTAACTGTGATTGTATTTTATAAAAAATAAAAATACTGGGGCCGGTGCAGTGGCATGGTGGGTTAAAGCCCGGCTTGCAGTGCCAGCATTTCATATGGGTGCTGGTTAGAGTCCCGGCTGCTCCTTTTCTGATCCAGCTCCCTGCTGATGCACCTGGGAAAGCAGTGGGAGACGGCACAGGTCCTTGGGCACCTGCACCTGCGTGGGAGACCCGGAATAAGCTCCTGGCTTTTGACTTTTGATCAGCTCAGCTCCAGCCGTTGCGACCATTTGTGGAGTGAACCAGCAGACAGAAGACCTCTCTCTCGCTCTCTGTGTCTACCTCTCTCTCTTACTCTTTCAAATAAATTCTAAAAATCTAAAAAAAAAAGTTCTGTTTATTAAAAAATTAAAATTACTGATCTGCCACAGATTGGAGGCAAGTAAGAGCAACGACAAAACCCCTGCTCTTTCCTGCCAGGTGTGGGAGACGCTCCGACCAGGAGGGGCGGAGCCGCTGACACCTGGTTGGTTCTCAGGCAAACAAATGGATGCAAAGATTAGAAATAACTAGGCTGACCGAACTTGGTCAGCAGCAATTTGTGTTTGCTCTTACCCATCTTGAATGAAAGTCCTGTCACTTAAAATACTCTTGGAGAAACAACGTGAGAACTCTGCCCTCTTTGTGGGTGAGCCAGAGAAGCATTCTCAGGTTTGGGCGTTGGAGGCAAGGGGCCATCAGGCAAGGTGTGGAGTCAGGGCAGCTATAGCTGCCAGTCTCTCCCCGAGTGTTGGGAGGGGCACACACTCCAGTATCGTCTCCCAGTGCGCGCTCACCGCTAATGCTGTAAATGTCCCATTAGGGTGGGCAGTGAGGGGTGGGTCGTCGTGCGGGATCCTGAACGCTGAGCCTGAGCAGACCCTCACGGGGAGCCGGCGGCCAGGGTCCCCGCGAGACCCTGCCTGGGTTATCTGGCTTTGAATGGACCACACTCAAGCCCTGCCAAGATGAAAGGCGGGCTCGCAGGCTGCGCCGGCCCCTTAAACATCTCCGTATGCGCAGGACTCCCCCAGGCCTGAGCCCGGCTCCAGCCGGCTCCACAGAGAGGCGTCTGGCAAGTGCATGGGAAACCGACCTTAAAACGCTTCAGGAGACGGGAAACAGAGCCGCAGCGACGTCGCAAACCACTCTCCGTGCAAGGGTTTTAGAATTCAAACAACCGCTCGGGGCCGGGAGTGACCTTGGAGACCACGTTCCCTCTGCTGCCGTCTCCCGTGAGATGCCTCTGTGACGCTGATCAGCCGTGGGCGTGGTATTACACGTGTGTGTGTTACACGTGTGTTCTCTGTTTCATTGCAATTGTGTCTCCACGCGGGCTTGTACTTCTCACGTGGGTGCTGGCGTCTGTGTCACTGAATGGGCGAAATAATGGATTTTAGCGTCTACGTTTTCCATTAGTTAATTTTAATTATGTTTTGTCTTGATATATTCACTTATTTTAAATGTGTTCCAAGTGAGACTTTGCATAAAGTCAGACATTATAAATACATTGTTCCGGCACAGCATTCCCGCCAGTACCTTGTACACTGTAGGCAGCTGGTAAATGACTTTCTGTTGATAGCATCTTGGGGGCCAGCACTGTGCTGCAGTGAGGTAAGCCCCCCACTTTTTGTAAGATTTATTTATTCACTTGAAAGAGTCACAGAGAGGCAGAGACAGGGGGGTGGGGCTTCTCTGCTGGTCCCCTCCCCGAATGGCCGCAGCGGCCGGAGCTGACACCCGTGCTTTTGACACCCAATGCTAATAACGTGAGATATTTTCCCCTCTACTAACTCTGATCCTGTTCAACCCAGATTCCCCATGGGCTAGAGACAAACGGGATTTGATGAGACACAGGGACTGACAGTCCCACATAACAGCGCTCTGTCGCTCCTGGAATCTGGGACGTGGCTTCCAGGAGTGGAGCTGGGGGACACGGTAGGCTCGCGGCCGTCTCAGAGGGGACGAAGGCTGCTTCCAGCTGGTGCACGCCTGCCTCCCGAGACACCACCCACTCGCTGTCTCTAGCGGAAGCTGCCACACGACGCAGGCCCAGCAAGCCTGCGCGCCGGAAGCAGCGTGCACACGTGCGCGGGCAGCGGCCGAGGGGCGTCCACGGATGATGTCACTCCCGCCCCTCAGCCAGGACTCGAACCAGCGCCCACGTGGGATGCTGGCACTGCAGGCCATGGCTTTACCAATACGCCACAGCGCCGGCCCCTTCATTTCTAGTTAAGGACGCGTGAGGCCTTTCAGGAGGGTGTATCTGGGAAGTCTGGGTTTCTTATTCTGCTAATTTGTCGAAATACAAAACAGGAACAGTCCTGTAGAGAGGAGCAGTTATTCTCTCCTGAAGTCCCATTAAAAATCAGATGGAAAACACAGCAGTCACCAAACGTGACGCTGACAGGCTTCCAGAGGAGTAAGCCCAGCCCAGTGCACCTTCCAGCTCGCTGCCCTGTCCAGGCAGCCCTCCTGTTTGTACTCAGCTTAGACACCCACAGCTTGTCTGGAGCGAACAAGGGCTTCACTTTTCGCGTGAGCCAGGTATGGCCTCGTTCTCTGACCCCCTCGAAGGCCAGGAAACACACAAAACCCACCTTCAGTAGCAGTCTTTCTAGACGATGATTAGAAGTTTACCTCCTAAGTTTTATTATTTTTAAAGGCTTATTTATTGATTTGAAAGGCAGAGCAACAGAGATGAGAGAGAGATCGTCCGTCTGCGGTTCACTCCCTGACCGGCTGCAGTAGCCAGGGCTGAGCGCAGCAGAAGCCAGGAGCCCAGAGCTCCACCCTGGCTCCCGCTTGGGTGGCAGGTGCACAGCACTTGGCCGTCTTCCGCCGCCTCCTGAGGTGCGTTAGAAGGAGCTGGATCAGAAGCAGAGCAGCAGGGACTTGAACAGGCACCGCAGTACAGGTGTCGGCGCTGCACATGCCGGCTTAGCCTACTGTGCCACGATGCTGGCCCCGATAGGACCTTAAACCGTTCCCCACCTGGGGAGCACACAGCCCTGCCTCCATGCATCCGGCTCGCGGCTGCCCGTGCGCCCCA
The DNA here is from genome assembly GCF_051225735.1 of Oryctolagus cuniculus. Taxonomy (NCBI): domain Eukaryota; kingdom Metazoa; phylum Chordata; class Mammalia; order Lagomorpha; family Leporidae; genus Oryctolagus; species Oryctolagus cuniculus. The sequence goes on from NC_142880.1 coordinate 96,006,614, forward strand.
CCCTGAGGGCAGGGGTGCCCTCCCTTACAGCCTCTCCCTCCTCTCCTCTCTTTTCTGCTGCCCCCTCCTTGGGGCTGTGTGCAGAGCTGTGTGCAGGGTGCGCTCTTGCTGGGTAGGGGTGCAGGGGCCTTGGAGGACGAGGCCCCTGGCTCTGCGTCGGCGCTAAGCATCTCTGGGTGTGCTCTGGCTCTGGCACAGTACGCCTGGCCGAGGCCACCAGAGGCCCCCTGTGGGCAGAGAGCCCTCCGAGTCCCGTGCCGATGTCCCAGAAGCGAAGGAGCCCACGCGGCCAGGTCCGCGACTGTGGACTGTTTGTGGACGGCCATTGCGTGACGGCATCTGAGGAGGGCAGCTGTGCGCTGCCCGCAGCCGGCGCGGGGCTTCCTGGCTCAGGTGAGCGCCGAGCCACCTGTGCAGCGCGGCTTCGGTGAGCCTGCCCCGCGCTGATCGGGCTGTCGGCCCTCTGCCCGGGGCCGCTGCTCTCTCCATTCCACAGATGAACAGAACGAGGCTCCTCTGCACGGCGCGCTGTGCCCGGTGGGGGCCTCAGTGACTTGGCGACCCATCTGGGGTGCGTGTGTCTCTGGGAGAGGGTGGGCTGGGCCAGGCCCGGCTCCCCGGGCACGAGAGAACCTTCCCTGGAAGCAAGCCTAGAGCCGCAAGGCAGAGAGGCTGGCCTGGGGGTGCCAGGCCTGGGAGCCTGCGCTGTCCTGTTTGCACGGTGGCCCCGTGCGGGCAGGGAGGCTGCTGTCTGCTGGAGCAGTTTGCAGCCACAGGAAGCGGCAGGACACTGCTTCTGGGGGACTAGGCGGGTGCCGCCCGCAAGTCCTGCACAGATGGCGGAAGTGAGGCTGCCCCGGGGGCTGGGGTCAATCAGCCTCCTGGACACGTGGCGGCTTCCTCCTGCCTTCTACCTGGGCGGCGTGGGAGTGCAGGAGGCAGAGGGGCTGCCCTGGCCGCGTGAGGACCGAGGGAAACACAGAGTGGACATGTCCACCGTCCCTTACCTGTGAAATCCAGAGACGGCACAGGGGCCCTGGGTCTCGGCCACGATCCTCGGGAGCAGTTTCCCCGTCGGGGACTCAGCGCTCCCAGGGCTTTGTTTAAAGAGAGCTGTGCCCGTCCCCGCTCTGTCCCTGATCCAGGGTCTGCGCGCGTGGCCAGCCCGGGGGGAGCCCCTGCAGGTGGCCGCCTCCCAGAGCTGCCAAGGGAGCCAGGGCTGCTTTGTGTCCCTTTCCTTGAGAGGTTGCCCCTGCGCCGCCTTAGCCCCGGTCACGTCACCTCTGTGCCTGGGGCCGTGCCGGGTGCAGCCTGGAGTCCACCCGTGGCGCCATCGAGGTGGCGTTGACTCGCCCCCGGCACCAGGGCGGAAGCCTGTGTGTAGCCTTTACCGCCTCCTAAATGAAGGCGGCCGACTCCATTGGAAATGTGACTTAAAGGCTCTCCGGCGTGGGATCTTCAGAGGGAGGCCGGAGCGGCCGCCGCTGCCCGTGACAGGCTCCTCGGCGGGGGGGACACGGAGCAGATGGAGACCAACCATCCCATGACACGGGTTAAAAGGAGCCTGTTACTATGACAACAGGTAGGGTCAGATAACAAAATGAACAGCCACTTTTGATCTTCAAAAAACTCCTTTTCCTTTGCTCTTGCCTGTTATCTGGACCACTCCATCAAACACGGAGCAGATAACACAGCTAAAAACCCAATCGACCTTCAAGAAAAGCCAGACAGGTTGGGAGTGTGTGGAAAGGTTACCGTCCCAGCACAGGGGCTTCTGATGGTATTTGCCTGTATACACGGAGACACACACGTCGCCATTTTCCACAAAAGCAACAGGAGAGCGTTCAAAGGAATCTACGAAAGTGCTTAACACATGTACATAACAGGAAAAAAATGTTTTTTATCACTGTGGATGGAAACACTAAGAGGCATTCAAAGTTGAAAGATCTGGGTGTCAGGCCTCACTGTCGTATGCTGGATTGGTTAGGATGGAAACACTGGCCATAACTGACAGGTGAACGCAATTATATACACGTGTAGCTGAGAAACCAATGCGCCCGCAGCACTCCTGCTCCGTGGGTAGTGGTGACACGCTGGGCAGAAGTAAGTGAGAAGAAACAGAGAACTTCAAAACTTAGCACCGTCTCATCCCGCTTAATCCTGAAGAGACGCAATTGAATCCAGTTCCGCCGGGTGTTTCTGGTGTCCACGCTGAGTGCTGTGTTACGTGACTGACTGCTGAGTCACTACGGGTGTTGTAACTGTGTGGCAGGTGTGTGTGTGCACAAAGTGGGGAGGAAACGCTCTAAATTTGAGTGTTTCTGTTCGGGTGGCCAGAAGAGATGCCCCGCCATGAATACCTGGGCAGTCACCCACGCAGGGAACCGCGCAGCTGGGTGCTGTGCCCCGATGGCCTGGGGGACTGTGGCACAGAGACGCGGTCCTGCAGCTGCTGGAAGCTTCCATCTCCCTTGGAGGCCTTGTGCGTGGGAGAGGAGGGGTCCTTCCACGGAGGCCCCCTGGTCCCCTCTGCTGTCTTTGCAGAGCCCGGAGCCATTCTGAATTAGCGTTGTCACTGGCTCAAGCAGGTGAGGGTGTACTCACATCTTGTTTTGAAAAATAAGAAAGAGCTCTCGCTTGTATCTTTGATTCAGAGTTTTTGAAGAACCTAATCCTTTCCTCATTGGCTTCTGAAAGAAATTACTTCCAGAATAAAGTAATTTTGAATGCGGTGCGTGGAGCTAAGGCAGCAATGCAAGCGAAGTTGAAACAGTTCCGCTGCCACGGGCTCCAGCCAGGTCCAAAACTCGGAAATAACGGGCTTTTCTGCATGCTGACTCCTCACGTGCAGCGCACATGTAAGTCTAGCTGGAACACGGAACGTGGCTGCACCCTGAATCCACCAGCAGTGCACAACGTCCCTGTAATTAGCAGATGATGGGGCGTTGATGGAATTCACTGGAAGACAACCCGACCGCCTCTTCCTTGCGTACTCACGCTGCGGTCGGCATTGATAATTTCTGATTCTAGGAACTAACTCTCTCCCAGTGGCACTAGGGAAGCCAAGTACCAAACCCTTAAAATGCTAAGCTTTCTTTTATTTCTAAGTGACAAATAATAACCATGTGTATTTGTAGGGTACAGTGAGACATTGCTGTCCACGCATACACTGTGGGTGATCAGACTGGGGTGATTAGCATAGCCACCGCGTCAGTCACTTCTCACAAGGTCCTCTTGCGGCTGTGCAGGAGGACTGACCACAGTCGCCACGCTGCGTCTGACCCTCCCACCTCACCAGCGTCTTCCCCTTCCCCATCCCCACTCCAGCACCCGGAACCACCTGTCTACTCTCCCTTTCTGGGATCTCGGCTTTAAAAATTTATACACAAATGAGAGAGGACAGCATGTGCGTGTGTGCCTGGCTTGTTTCACTTAGCACAATGCCTCCGGGTTCATCCACGTTGTCACAAGTGGCTTTGGAAGGCTGAGTGGTTCCCGCTGTGTGTGTAAACCCACCTGTCAATCCACTCCCCTGCTTGACGGGCGTTCCGTGGCCGCTGTGTCCTGGTGGTGAACGACCACAGCCGTGTGTCTGGCTCCCAGCACCCTGTGTTCCACCTCGGCTGCAGCTCCAGGACTGAAACTGTTGGCTCCCATGGAGCCCGTCTACGATTTTTTGAGGACACTCCACACCGCTCTCTGAGGCTGCTGTGCTAATCTGCAGCGCTGCCGGCAGTGAGCCAGGGCGCTGCTTTCCCCGTGTCTTTGCCAGTGTCTATTATCAGTGTCTATTAGCCAATCTAACCGGTGTGTGCTGCTCTCCCATTGTGGTTTTAATTTGTGGGTTTTTTTGTTTGTTTTTTTTTTGTTTTTGTTTTGTTTTGTTTTGTTTTTGTTTTTGTTTTTGTTTTTGTTTTTGTTTTTTTGACAGGCAGAGTGGACAGTGAGAGAGAGAGACAGAGAGAAAGGTTTTCCTTTTGCCGTTGGTTCACTCTCCAATGGCCGCCGTGGCTGGCGCGCTGCGGCCAGCGCACCGCGCTGATCTGATGGCAGGAGCCAGGTGCTTCTCCTGGTCTCCCGTGGGGTGCAGGGCCCTAGCACTTGGGCCATCCTCCACTGCACTCCCAGGCCACAGCAGAGAGCTGGACTGGAAGAGGGGCAACCGGGACAGAATCCAGCGCCCCGACCGGGACTAGAACCTGGGGTGCCGGCGCCGCTAGGCAGAGGATTAGCCTAGTGAGCTGCAGTGCCAGCCTTAATTTGTGTTTTTCTGATGACTAGATATTAGCATTTTTCCATGTATCTGTTTTCCATTTATGTGTTTTCTTTTGAGAAAGAAATGCCTATTTGTCAGTTTTTAGTGGGTAATTTGTTTTCTTGCCATTGCTAATTTGAGTTCCTTGTGTATTTTGGATGTTAGCACCTTAGCCAATGTATGATTTGCAAATGTTTTCTCCCACGCTGTGGATTTTATCTTCATTCTGTTTGATGACAACATGATTTTGTATGTGGAAAAATCTACAGATTTCATTAAAAACACTGTTAGAATTGATTCAGTAAAGTTGCAGGATACAAAACAAACAAAATCGGTGTTATTTCTACAAACTTTCTAAAAAATAAGAAAATAACCCCATTTGTAATGTCATCTCAAAAAAATGATGATATGTAGGAATAAATTTAACCAAAAAGGTGAAAGATAAGCAGGCTGAAAACAAGACAATATTGATGAAAGAAACTGAAGCAAATGCAAGCGGAAGTGGTTTCACGTTCACATGGTCGAGCACAGACCGTTAGCGCATCCCACTACCCACAGCAGCTTACAGATTTCACGCAACCTTTACCAAAATTCCTGTGTCACGTGTAACAGTCATAAACTCCGTGTGGAGTCACCAAAGACCCTGCACAACCATAGCGGTCCGGAGCAAAATGAACAAAGCCGGGGGCACCACACTGTCAGGGTTCAAAACACGTCACAACGCTGTGGTAACTAGAGGGACACGATGCTGGCACAACCACCAGCAGAGACAGAGCCCGATTCTAGCCCACACGCTTACGGTCAACTGTCACCAGAAGTGCGCAGGGCATGCATGGAGAGGGGCAGGCTCTGGAATGAATGGTGCTGGGAAAACTACGAAATCCACACGAACAGAATGAACGTGGGCCTTATCTCACTGTTTTCTGAAGAAACAACTGAAAACGGAGTCAAGATCCAAATAGGAGACCAGACAGCTTAAAAGAAACATAAGGGGACAGCTCTGCCACCTTGGTGTGGACAGTGTGGGCAGTGGTGTGGGCAGTGGTGAGGACAGTGTGCACAGTGTTGTGGGCAGTGGTGAGGACAGTGTGGGCAGTGGTGTGGGCAGTGGTGTGGACAATGTGGACAGTGTTGTGGGCAGTGTGGGCAGTGGTGTGGGAAGTGGTATGGACAGTGTGGACAGTGGTGTGGGCAGTGGTGTGGACAGTGTGGGCAGTGGTGTGGGCAGTGGTGTGGACAGTGTGGGCAGTGGTGTGGACAGTGGTGTGGGCAGTGTGGGCAGTGGTGTGGGCAGTGGTGTGGGCAGTGTGGGCATTGGTGTGGACGGTGTGGGCAGTGGTGTGGACAGTGTGGGCAGTGGTGTGGACAGTGTGGGCATTGGTGTGGGCAGTGGTGTGGGCAGTGTGGGCATTGGTGTGGACAGTGTGGGCAGTGGTGTGGGCAGTGGTGTGGACAGTGTGGGCAGTGGTGTGGGCAGTGGTGTGGACAGTGATATGGGGGCTGCGATCCCAAAAGTATAACCAGCAAAAGCAGTGCGAGTGACCAGTGCAATTGCATCAAACTGCAGAGCTTCCACACAGCAAAGAAGACGAGAACCTGATGAGAAAGTGAGCGTTTTCCTAATATTCTTCAGGACTGTTCGAACAGCGTTCAGCATGTGAACTGTGGCGACTCTATCCTGCAGGTGACCTGTGTCCTGGCCATTATTAAGTGGCTGTCGTAGAATTTATTTTGCAGAAATGACAGAAGTTGGCGGTGGTCAGACGTGGGGCGTGTGCACGGGGAAGGCGCGGCATGCAGCACGGGGAGTCTCCGCGTGGCGCTGATCACCCGTCGCGCGGTGGCCGCTTTCCCACGTGCTGTGCTGCTGAAGCCCACACAGCCCAGCGGGGGTAGACGACCATCTATTTGTTTCTCACTCTGCATCCTTTTCAGCGATTCTGCCTTCACGGCTCTCAGCCAGCCTGAGAGTCTGGCCATTTTGAAGTCTTAGGTTTGTTTATTTTCCTGTTTCCAGCTTTTTGCACCTGTGCTAAGGAGCTGGGCGGCCTGCTCCCGGGTCTGCACCACAGAGACACAGATGCTTGGGTGGGATGCGGCTTACGTTTTAGCCACCTCCACACAGGTGTTCACGTGTGCGTGCACCCAGGTGTCCTCACACACAGCACACGGACACACACACGGGAATGCTCACACGTGTGTTCACGTGTGCGTGCACCCAGGTGTCCTCACACACGGCACACGGACACACACACGGGAATGCTCACACGTGTGTTCACGAGTGCGTGCACCCAGGTGTCCTCACACACGGCACACGGACACACACACGGGAATGCTCACACGTGTGTTCACGTGTGCGTGCACCCAGGTGTCCTCACACACGGCACACGGACACACACACGGGAATGCTCACACGTGTGTTCACGTGTGCATGCACCCAGGTGTCCTCACACACGGCACACGGACACACACACGGGAATGCTCACACGTGTGTTCACGTGTGCGTGCACCCAGGTGTCCTCACACACGGCACACGGACACACACACGGGAATGCTCACACGTGTGTTCACGTGTGCGTGCACCCAGGTGTCCTCACACACGGCACACGGACACACACACGGGAATGCTCACACGTGTGTTCACGAGTGCGCGCACCCAGGTGTCCTCACACACGGCACATGGACACACACACGGGAGTGCTCACACGTGCTTGTTTCCACTGTGGGAAACGAGGAGGCAGCTCCGTGTCCATCAGCGAGGGTTGCTGAGGGGCCATGGGACGTCCAGCCCGGAGTACCGCCCAGCCCCTCGGGGGAGACGGGAAGAGCTGGTGATGAACAGAACAGCTCCCAAGACCAGCGCCAACCAGGAGGACCAGTCTCGGAGGAGAACTCAACGTCTGTCCCACCAGGAATCAACACACGTGCAAGCACCGGACCGCGTGTGTGTGGCACCCCTCCCTCCTCTCACAGTGAGCCCCACGTGAAAACACAAACCTCACCGTGCCTGGGTCAGTGTCTCCGTGCCACTGTCCCTTTGCCTCTCCCTGGGGATGTCTGCTTATCTGACGGGTGCCCTCGTGGGTCACCGTCTCCTCCTCACAGCCAGTGCTGATGGCTGCAGGACCAGCTGCTCCTTCCTGGACTCTGAGCCAAGTTCACCTTGGGAGCCACAGATGTGGCGCCTTCAGAGCCGTGCCCGGCAGAAGTGGGGTGTGGCCTCTGCTCTCACGGTGCAGAGCCCACAGAGCCGTGCCCTGCAGAAGTGGGCGTGGCCTCTGCTCTCACGGTGCAGAGCCCACAGAGCCGTGCCCTGCAGAAGTGGGGTGTGGCCTCTGCTCTCACGGTGCAGAGCCCACAGAGCCGTGCCCTGCAGAAGTGGGCGTGGCCTCTGCTCTCACGGTGCAGAGCCCACAGAGCCGTGCCCTGCAGAAGCGGGGCGTGGCCTCTGCTCTCACGGTGCAGAGCCCACAGAGCCGTGCCCTGCAGAAGTGGGGTGTGGCCTCTGCTCTCACGGTGCAGAGCCCCACACCCCAGCAGCCCCTCTGGCTTGCATCAGCCTCCCCTCCGCAGCGGACTTCAGCGTGTGGTAACTGAACACGTCTCCCAGCACTTCCTGTTTCTAAAGCCGTCTCCCTGCGGGACAGCCGTCAGGTTCCCGCTTCCGCCAAGATGCCCGCGTCTCCCGGCTGCTGTCCCTGCTGATGGAGGCCAGGCGCCCTGCCTGCCCCGCTGGCCCATCCCTTTGATGACCCCGTCAGAGTCCCTGGAGAAGCCGCTGCCCAGAAGTCGTCTCTCCAGAGGGTCTCTGTTTCCTGAAATCTGCAGTCACGGCAGGGGCTGGCGAATCTCTCGCCATCAGGGTGGGGCCGGGGAAGAAAGCACGCCCAGAGCGGTGCGACACGTCAGGGGTGCATGACCAGAATGACCCTTCAAGGAAACGAGCGTTGGTTGATACCCCACTCACCTCGGGACATTGAGACGCACCTTTTGGATTTATATGGTACTGTGTAGGCAAAAGAAATCCTGTTTTCCCTTAGAACTGGTGTGTTTTATTGTGTGGGCAACACGCGGGTGGTTTTGGGGGACAGCAGGTGCTCTTGCGGCCACATGGGGCACACGGTAGAGGTGGGCAGGCCCTGCAGCCTCACGCCAGCCACTGTCCTTCGAACGTGGCCCCATCTCGGGCTCTCCTCGGCCCTGCTTCACCTCTGTAGGGTGAACAGCTGCTGCCTCTTCTGAAAAGGCAAACGGGGCTTGGCAAAGAACAGCACAGGCTCAGTTTTCCACCTGAAGGTTTTGAATCACAATGCACTGTAGTAACGATAATAATAATTAAAAAAGATAATTACAGATGTCTTCTATCATCCTCTGCATTTGTGATCCAAATTCTCCTTGTTAGCTAATCTTTTTTTTTTTAGAAATTTATAAAATAAAAGATTTCTCCATTTGGTGAAAAGCGCTCATGCGGCCGGCGCTGTGGTGCAGTGGGTTAAAGCCCCAGCCTGCAGCGCCAGCATCTCATATGGGTGCTGGTTCGAGTCCTGTCTGTTCCACTTCCGATGCAGCTCTGCTGTGGCCTGGGAAAGCAGTAGAAGATGGCCCAAGTCCTTGGGCCCCTGCACCTGCGTGGGAGACCCGGAAGAATCTCCTGGCTCCTGGCTTTGGATCGGCACAGCTTCGGCCATTGGGGCCAAGTGGGGAGTGAACCAGTGGAATGGAAGACCTCTCTCTCTCACTCTCGCTCTCGCTCTACCTCTCTCTGTAACTCTGTCTTTCAAATAAATAAAATATATCTTAAAAAAAAAAAAAGGCTGCAGGCAACCAAGTCAAAACTTAACAAATGGGATTACATCCAATTTAGATGCTTCTGCCCAGCAAAGAAGTCAGTCCATAGAGAGGAGAAAACATCTGCAAGCAACTCACCCAACAAAGGGTTCCTATCCAGAATCTATCAGGAACCCAAAAAAGTCATCAACAACCACAAAAAAACCCAATTAAGAAATGAGGATGGCTGTCCATCAAAGAAATGCAAATAGTCAACAAATAAATGAAAACATGATCAATGTTTTATGAAATGCAAATCAAAGCCAAGATGCGATGTGACCTCGCTGCTGTCCAAAAGTCACTATAAGAGAGACAGAGTAGCGCACACGGCAGGGTGTGGAGGAAGAGCAGCACCCGCCTGGCCTTGGGAACGTAAACCAGTGCAATCGCCATGGAAACGGAACTCGACGCCGTACAGAGCAGACCCGGGGCTGCCGCGGGCCAGCAAGCCCAGCGCTGGGTGCAGGAGACTCACAGCCAAGTGACGAGAGGTCCCTCTAGCAGACGCCTGCTCCGCACGCTTCCCACGGCACTGCACACAGGGGCGAGGGTGTGGAATCAACCATGGGTCATCACCAGAGGACGAGCACGGAAAATGCCACACACACACACTCTCACACACTCACAGTCACACACACTCACACACACACACACACACATACTCACACTCTCACACTCACACACTCTGCACACAGGGGCGAGGGTGTGGAATCAGCCATGGGTCATCACCAGAGGAGGGAGCACAGAAAATGCCACACACACTCACACACACTCACACTCACTCACACACTCATACTCACACACTCATACTCACACACTCTCACACACACATGCACACTCACACGCACATGCACACGCACGCACACTCACTCACACACACACAGTGGAGTACTATTCAGCCATATAAAGGATGAAATTCCGTCATCTGCAGTGAAATGAGTGGGACCAGAGGACTTCATGTCACGTGACATAAGCCAGACACAGAGAAACAGCACAAATCCCCTCATCTGTGGGAGCTAAGGCAGCAAACAAAACAGAACAAAAGCCCTCGATCTGAACGCAGAACGGAGCCCCCCAAGGCTTGGGCGGGGGGTGGAGTTTGGAGAATGGACCCCGATCAAAGTCAGGTTGCAGGACAAGTTCCTGGTGTCACACCGCACATGGGGGAGCCTGCGTTCATGACCCATGGGTGCTGCCTGGACACGTGGAAGGAGGACGCTCCGAGTCTCCAGTCACGAAGTGAGGTCACAGAGGGGCTGTGCTGGGCGGCCCGGCTGTGGTCAGCGCACACTGTCCACCTATTCAGTGCCCACTAGCCCGCGAGGATGTGCAGTTATCATGATAAAACATTTCCTTAAACGTGCATGCATCCAAATAATAGGTCGCATGATTTGAAAAAGGAAAAATAGATGTAAAAACACATTGGAGCAATCAAAGAAGAATGTTTCAGTACATTCTGTGGCCAAAGTTTCAGGCAAAACTTTCACTCTTCTCATAATACTTGGTCCAAAAGTTGAATTCGCTGTGTCCGGTCTGATTCGCACAGCAAAGGCACGCTGGGGCGTTTGGGGCAGAGACAGGCGGCTGACACTGCGCGGTGCAAGTCCGCACTCAGCTAAACCAGAGCTGCAAAACTAGCCGGGGCAGAGGGAGCCGCGCACATGTTTAGCATTATTTAATATTTATATTTAAAAGCAAATTAAGGACTGTTTAGAGGATGTTTGCATTAAGAGATTGGGTTTGCTTTAATTATTTGGTTATTTGTTATTCCTTTATAGCCTTTATTAATCAAATGAAAATATGGCTTTTAATAGATTTCATTTCTTTTAAAAAATAGCTCACTGAATTATTAAATGGTAGCATCTCCTCGCACGATGCTGCTCCGTGTGAGGGTCCCTGCGGGTCCCTGCCTGGGCCACCTCCACCGTGGCTCTCAGGGTTCCAGCCCTCTCCTTTGGAGCCGGGCTTCTCTGTCCCTGTCCCCAAGTTGTACTTTAACGGCCTCCTTTGGAGCTGCTGATACTTCCACAGTCCTCACCTCCACGGGTGGATGGTGGACTGACCCTCTCACCCCCCACCAGCCAGGGACTCGGACCCCACCCTTCCAGTATCTGGGCCTCAGTGACCAATTTTCCAGTCTTGGAAAACACGCAATGCCGACCTCAAGGCAGTGATGGGTGGGACAGTGAAACACCCGCCGCGGCAGACCGTGCCTGTCCTTGCTCGTGCCACAGTTACCTCCCTGGAGAGCCCTGCCCAGCCCCCTCCTGGCCGTGCTGCCCTGCCACTGCCCCCAGCACTGGTGGCGCCCACAGAACCTCAGCTCCCTGACTCTGGGATGCACCCAGCGCCACAGTCCTCCCCCGACAAGGAGGGTCACTCCTGCACCCACCCAGGCGCAGCACGCACACAGCCCAGGCAGCGTGGCTCTCCTGCATGCAGCCTGCCACGGCGGCACGGCGTGGCCTGCCCTGGAGAGCTTGCCGCCGTGGGCTCCTCAGTAGTGACCCGGGACCCAGCAGCAGAGCCAGGGCAGAGGAAGGCTCAGTATTCGTTCAAGGCGTGGTTCCGAGGGCTGCGTCCCTGGGCTGTGCCGTGTGCTTTATCACAATCCCCGTTACACTCGACGTGGACCGCCAGCCCCAGGGAGGGAGCGCCCCGTCGGCCTGTGATCCTGAGTGTCCAGGGTGCACCAGGAAGGCAGTCGGTCAGCTCCTACAGACTGCGGACAGAACGAACGACTGTGCATACAAGTGCAGGGACAGGTGACGGTTCGGCTGTGTCTAGGAAACCTGGTCTCGCGCCACCTGCCTCACCCCTGCCTCTGGCTGTGACCAGAAGCCTGACTGACAGCTGGTGGCTCTGATCCTTCTCTGCGACTTTCCAGCTTAGTGCAAACTCCCCTGGCTGCAAACAACACCCAAGGAGACCTGGGGGCCCTGTCAGTGCTTCTGTCCACCTCCCCCGTGGCCACCACGTGTGCTGGGCTCAGGGAAGCACAGAGCCTGCCTCCTTGCGTTCCTAAAACCTCAGAACCCACACCTGCTGGCGCCCTGCACACCGGGGCCTGGAGCCCCCTTCTGCGTACTCTGAAGCCAGATCCAGAGGTCCCCACTGGAAACGCGCGGCCACGTCACAGCCTGGGCAGGCCCCACAGCCGGCCGCACGCTCCCACAGGTGTACACTCCCCACACAGATGCGGGAGGCATCTCTAAGCTCCTCCCCCAGGGCTGGCTCCAAACGGCTGCTGGGTTTCTCCCGGTCACCACTTGACCCTTGCTTGCCCTTCAGACGGGCTGATCGCCCCTGGTGCAGCCCAGCCTGCCTGACCCTGCCTGACCCCTGCCGACGGCCGTCCAGCTCACTCAACGCAACCATGACTCTGCGTTTCCCTCTTGTGTCCTGGAGACACCGCCCAACGCCTGCTCACACCCAAAGAGGCCGAATTTACGTGATTTTCCTGCACAACACCCCGCCAGTAGAGCAAGCCTGCTTCGTTAGGCGTGGGATTGTCCTGAGTGGCTGCGCGCTGACTTCTGTGGGTTCCACCTTCCTCGTTGGATTTGCTGCAGCTTCCTGACGACCCCCAGAGGCTGACTCCTCTCTCGGGCAGTGGAAGGAAGCTGTGGAACACTCGCTGTTCGCCGTGGCCGGCACCAGCCAGTCACCCTTCAGCGACATCTTGCAGCTGGTTAGTCCTCACAGCAAACCTGAGTCAGGGCGGTCTCACCTCCACCTCAGCATGAGCACCGCGAGGCCAAGGGGGCCGGGCTGACTAGTCACATGTCCCTTTTGATAAGGGGCAGAGACAGTGGCCTCAGGGACTCTGGTACCCAGGCCCCGTTCTTACCCCTAAACCCTTAGCACCGGGACCTGGGCCAAGCGGTCATCTTGCTACCATCCACCTCCATCATCTCTGGCGGTGACATAAGTTCTCTTTCTCTTGAATATTGATTCAATCAATCATGGAGCCATCGTCCTGAGGCTCCACCCACATCCAAAGAATTACAGCAGGTGCTGGGAAGTGGGTGAGTGCAAGGGAGCAAACAAACTAACATCGTAAAAAAGGAAACCTCTCCAGTTCTCCCTCCAGCTTAAATGTCAGATCAGCCTGCTCTGTCCTAACAATTTTATGTGTTTCTTCCCACCCTCTGTGGGTCTTGTCTCTTCACTTCCCATCTCTACTGCACTACTATTTCATTTTATTTTTCACTTTTAAAAATGTATTCATTTGAGAGGCAAGAGACAGACCCTAGAGAGAGAGCTCTCAGCTACTGTTGCTTACCCTAAATGCCTGCTGTAGCCAAGGCTGGGCAGGACTGGAGTCAAAACCCTGGAAACCCGACCCGGATCTCCCAGGTAGCTGAGCATCCCTGCGGCCCTCAGGGTCTGCGCTGGCAGAGGCTGGAATCCGAGCCAGAAGCAGGCGCTTGAATGCAGCCGCAGGCACCGTAAGCGTTAAGGAAACATCTGCCTCTCGGGTTGCATTTGTCATGCCCATTGCAGACAATTATGCCATCTCAACCATCTTATTTCTTGAGTGTAGGTTCACTGGCAGCTAGTTCTCTCTCTCTCTCTCTCAGAGTTGACAGCTTTCTCTTGTCAACTTCAGGAGTGTCCTGCTCCGTGCTGTGCTTTCCGGAGCTCTTTCTGCTCCCTGGCCGACACCTCCCGCCGACTGCACTGCACCCTCTGCCCTCCAGGGCTCTCACTGCCAAGTCCCGCAGTGTCGCTCCCCCTCTTCGTGGAGGAACGACACTAAGCCCTGCCTAGGCTTCATATCCGAGTCACGGCACCATTATGTCGCTCCCCCTCTTCGTGGAGGAGCAACACAGGACCCTGCGCTGTTCTTTCGTCTGCTCGGCCCTCCCCGGGTTTGCTGCTGGTTCTTCCCGGGTTGGCTACTATCCCTTCCACCTCCGTGGAAGGGCAGTTCCCCCTGGCCACATTCCCCACTTCCGCAGGGGAGCGGCACACCGCCGGCCAGCTCTCTCGGGGGCTGCACAGGCGTTCCTTCAGATAGATGTTCCCCTTAGATGTTCCTGGTGCATGCCGTCTCTCTCCTCCTTTATAGTCCTCCTCCTCCAATCCTAACTCGGCTGCCCACACGCCGAGTACGCTGCTCTCCAATCAGGAGCAAGTCCTACAGTTTATTGGCTGAACTGGAGGCAGCTGTGCAGAAGCTGTTTACTTCTCTCCCAGCGCCATATTGTGGGAGAGCAGATGCATAGAATAAGTCTTAATTCCAGTAACTCAGTCCAGTCCGGGCTGCTCCCCACACCGCAGCACCCTGCTTTGCCATACGGGTGCCCAGCACCAGGTAAGCTCCCCACACCGACCTCTCCAGGATGCCTCTCTCCCCGGAGGACCCTGGCAGGCAGCACTGAGCACCCTCTGTGCCACGTTTGCTCTCCTCTCACTTCCTCCACTAGAAACGAAACTCTGAAAGCAGACTGCGAAGTGTTGGATGACTGCTGATGTCTTGGATGGGTGGGTGGTGGGATGGATTGGGTGGATGGATGGAAGGAGGTATAGACGGATGGATGGAAGGAGGTATAGACGGATGGATGGAAGGAGGTATAGACGGATGGAGGGATGGATGGATGCTTGGACAGATGCATGGAGAGAGAAGAGGACATAAATTGCCCCATGTTGAGTCTCCTTCATCCAGGTGGTAGAAATCACAATGTAATCTTAACTTCTTTGCCCTTGACAATGGCACTCTGGCCACACACGCAGAGTCCTCCAGTCCTAATGCCATGACCAGTGTCCACCAGCACCACTGACCAGGCACCTGTCACCTCATGGCTGTATCTTAGGAAACCGCGGTATTCCGCAGTCATTCACCAGGGCTGGAACGGAACCTAACCGTGTACTGCCTCTCTCCTCTGGCCCAAGCCCGGGTCTCAGCGATCCTGCGTGCGCTTGGTTCTCCTCCAAGCACGGAGGCTTGGGGATGCCCCCGGGAGGGAGGCAAGGTCCGCCCTGGCCCTGCAGCCCCTCCCACCTTCCCCTTTCCAGCCTGCCTCGACCATCACCCCACGCGTCAGCACAGAGGTGTGGATGTTTGTGCTTTAGTGGTTTAAACATAATGAGAGGGCAGGGTTTGAGGGCACTCGCTGTGTGGGTGATGCCGCTTTCTGCTCCTGCGCCGTGGCTGTCTCAAGTCCCCTTTAAGGCAGTAGTGCAGTGCGTAGAGACCTGCGCAGCCTCCCAGGACAGGGGACCCGCCTCTCCCAGCCCCCTCCCTGCCTGGCCTAGGCAGCTGCCTCCGCCCTGCGCAGGCCAGGTCTGCACGCTCACCTGGTGCCCACAGGGCCCACGCGGCTCCGTTCCCGAGGCCCCGCGCGCCGAGCTCCGGCTCCCTCACGGCGCCACTGCCCAGCCCAGCAAGCCTCGGAGCTAGCGCTGGCCTGGGCAGCTTTCAAAACAACTGTGTGTCATTAATTCTTATTGATGTGAAAACTTTCCTTTTTAGCAAAACAAAAACTGTTCAGGGAGCATCATACTCTACGTCAATAACAGGAAGGAAAATAAATGTGAAAATGTGCTAAATAATCGCCCGCGTCCCCGACTAATGACCGGAAGCTTCTGCTGTGCTAATTCTCTCCACACTTTTAATTACCGATCAATGAAACTCCACAGTTGACATTTAAAAATGCTGAACTGCATGTAGGAGCACAGACTGAGGAAATCTACAATGTGGGACTGAATTTGCCAAATCAATAAACTTTGCCATTAAACAAATAGTAGCATGTAAACAGTCACCAAGATTAGCAAGCGTGGAGGGCTGAGCCGGGAGGACTTAATTATTGCTTAATGGCACAGCGCGGAGCTGCGCCTCCCTACTGGGGGTCCCCTGCTGGGAGAAGCCGCTGTCCCCTGCTCTACCTCTTGGCTCCTGAGAAAGCCAAGGCCCTGAAGGGCCAGGAAAACGGACTTTCCAGGGGTGGGCTCGCTCTCCTGTTAAGAAGTCTGTGATAAAAGTCAAAGGTGCTGGCCCGCCAGTGCAATGGGCAGTCAAAGGCAGCAGACAAGGCGTGCGACTATACTCCGCCCTGCTGGGGGTGTGTCCTTGTGATGCCAATCGCTCAGCCATGCACGCCCATCGGCTTTGTGGGCTAAGAGAGGAAGCCCTTGAACACCGTGCAGACTTCAGGAGATCCAGCACAAGTGGTCTGCATTTTTATTCTGAATTACTAGCAGCAATCGTGAGTACGTCACACACGTCATCCATGGGCCATCCTCTGCGCCGAGGAGAATGGCCGCTCTTGGAGAAGGGGACTGGTGAGGGCAGCTCAGTGTGTCCCTGTGACACCCAGCAAGCACAGCCACAGAGCTGTGAAAGGCAGTGGTTTACCTGGCACCTACACCTGGAGAACACCTACACCCAGGAAACACCTACACCTGGAAAATACCCACACCCAGGAAACACCTACACCTGTAAAACACCCACACCCAGGAAACACCCACACCCAGGAAACACCTGCACCCGGGAAACACCCACACCCGGGAAACACCCAAACGCACCCAGGAAACACCCACACCCAGGAAGCACCCACATCCAGGAAGCACCTACACCCAGGAAATACCCACACCTGGGAAACACCCACGCCTGGGAAATACCTACAACCAGGAATCACCAGCACCCGGGAAACAACCACACCAAGAAATATCTACACTCGGAGAACACCTACACCTGGGAAACACCTGTATCCAGGAAACACCCACACCCAGGAAACACCCACACCCAGGAAACACCCACACCTGGGAAACACCCACACCCGGGAAATACCCCCACCCAGGAAACACCCACACCCGGGAAACACCCACACCCGGGAAACACCCACACCTGGGAAACACCTATACCCGGGAAACACCCACACCCAGGAAGCACCCACACCCAGGAAGCACCCACACCTGGGAAACACCCACACCCGGGAAACACCCACACCCAGCACCCACACCCGGGAAACACCTCACGATGCCTTCACGTCCCAGTGCCTCTCGCGGTGAAGGCGATGAGCCGAGGTTCGCAGAGCAGAGGAATTCCAGTCTGCTGTGGCCACATCAACTCCACAGACAGCGGGCGCCCGCCTGCAGGTCAGCACCCAGCCCCCGACTCTGGGGACAACGGGGCTCCTCGTCCTACTTAGGGGCCGGCTGCCTGGCCGAGCCTAGCAGTCCTGGGCCTCTTGGTGCCACCACGACTCTTGGTGAATGTGCCAGTGGCTGCCACGCTCAGGCCGACCTCACCACGGGCCTCTTCCTGTGCCCACAGCCTGTCCCTGCCCTCACCACGCTGCTCCGTCCACAAGGGAGCCAACCCTCAGGGGTCCACGTAAACCAGCATCAGCTCCCAAGATGCTCGTGGGCCTGAGCTCTGGCCCCCTCACATCCCTGTCTGGCCCAGGAGTGCCCAGGCAGGGCTGGAGTGGGAAGTGGTCCCCACACACACAGACACAGAGCTGCCACTTCTCGTGGACATGGAGTGGGTGCCCCAGCCTCCCCCACCGTGCCTGCCGGGCTCACAGGCAGCTGAGCGCCCCTGCTCCTCGGGAAGGGGTCACAGGCTCTCCTGAGGCGCCCGGGGACCTGGACTGCCTCACCCCCCCATACCCACCCAGAGCCCCTCCCCAGCCCTGCCTGCCCTACAGACACCCGTTAGGCGCCACCTGTCACCTCCTTCCTCGCAGGTGTGGATTTGAGCCCTGTGGCTGCCCTGGCTCGGTGAGACCCCAGAAACGCCAAGTCCTGTGCGGTTGTCGGATGGGGCAGTGCACCCGGACACCAGGAGCCGCCCTCCCTGCCGGGTGCCAGGTGCCGGTCTCCCAGGGAAACGTCAATCATCCGCAGGCGTAGCGACCACCCGCCCTCAGGGCACCCACCTGAGCCGCTGGGGAATGCCGGGACCCCGGCTTTCCCAGGAACCCCGATGGGTTGTGTCCCCTCATTTGTGCGCTCTGGGTTGGGGCCCAGAGGTCTGTGGGAACGAGAGAAAATGGCACTATTTTTCCCCTGTTGCTTCTCAGGTTCAGCTTGGCTCAAGCAAGGTGAAACAAGGCGCGAATCGGTGAGATACGGTTTTACATGGAAGCCGCCCTTCAGCGGTCGGAAAAGTTACCGGGAGCGGAAAGTGACAAGGGCGGCCTGTCTCGCGCTAGCAGCTGTGTAGCCTGGCTGGACATCTCCCCTGAGAACAGAGCTCTCCGCCCACCAAGACACCCGGCAAAGGCGACTGTGCCAGGATTTCCTTCCTGAAAGCTGCACTGGGACGTCAGGTGGAACACGCAGGGCCAACGCAGACATCCCACGAAGACCCCACGCCGGGAGGCTAGGAGCAGGTCAGGAGCAGACGCAGCGCTGGGTTTCCTCCGCGTGTTCGGCGGTAAAAAATCAGCCGTCATCTTTCCTCTTCTGTCTCCCCTGGTAGAGACCAAGCACGAAGACACACGGAGATCCCACGTCACCGCAGGCTTCCGTGAGCCTGAGGCGGAGACGCGGCCAGCCCGGAGCACCCTGGCACTGCGTGTGGACCTCGTGTGCTCTCCGCTGTCAGCACCAGGCCTCTGCTGCCGCCTCGTTGTGGAGAGGAACTTGTTATCAACGCCGCAAAGGGATGCAACCTGCAGCCTTTTTATTTAGCCATCACGGCCAAATTCGCTGTTTTTGGACAGCAGTAGGGCAGCCAGCTGGCAGTTTGGGCAAAAGCACAGCACAGCAGTAAGTTAGGGAAACACCGGGAAGTATCTGGAGAGACATCGCGCATGACTTGTCTTGTGCGGTGGAGACGCCCCAGACAGCCTGCACGGCACAGACCACCCCACGTCCCTCTGCGGAAACGGGGCTCGCTCGGAGTGGCTCACGAGATGCAGCTGGTACCCGCGAAAGACAAAGGCTCAGGCCTCCAGTCAGGATTCCACTTCCCTGCCCGCAGCACCAAAAACGAATTTCCCACCTGCCGCCATCGCTTTGTGGTCCTGTGGGCGGGACCTCGTGCAGGGATCCGCGCCTCCCCGCTGAGCAGGCCGGACACACGAGGCCCTCACTGTGCACTTGTGTGTGTGTGTGGCCTCTCTCCATGAGCCCAGCCCAGGCACAGCTGCTCTCCCAACACTGCCCCCGGCTCCAGGTCTTCCACATGCACCTGTCTTGTGGGGCACAGATCAAATCATCTACGTAAGAAAGTGCTGTTTTTGTGCCACACAAGACGTTGAAGTTTAAAACAACACAAATCATGGGTGAGAAACAGCACTGGATAAAATTCAGGTTTCTACCAAGTGGGAGGATGAAGTGGAAACTTTCCATTTTAAATCAATGGGCGGGGCCAGCGCTGTGGCACGGAAGGCTAAGCCTCTGCCTGGGGCGCACGCATCCCATGTGGGTGCTGGTTCAAGTCCTGGCTGCTCCTCTTCCGATCCAGTTCTCTGCTGTGGCCTGGGAAAGCAGGGGAAGATGGCCCCAGTCCTTGGGCTCCTGCTCCGCATGGGAGACCTGGAGGAAGCTCCTGGCTCCTGGCTTCGAATCAGCGCAGCTCTGGCTGTTGTGGCCAATTGGGGAGTGAACCAGCGGATGGAAGACCTCTCTCTCTCTCTCTCTCTCTCTCTCTCTCTGTCTCCCTCTTGTAACTCTGCCTCTCAAATAAATAAATGCAACCTTAAAAATAAATCGATGGACAAAACTAAAAGTATCTCCCAACACTAGGAACACACTTAAAATTAGAATAAAAACAGAATTCTCTGTTACTGCATTATTTCAGTTTGTTTTTTTTATAACTTAGGCCAATGCAATAAGACATGACACAGTGAAAACATTTCAACAAGACTTTTTAGACAAGAGACGCTCTGGGATTCTTTGAGAACATGACTCAAGTTGCGGTTCTGACAAACCTGACAGCAGCATGAAAGGTACCTCCTTGCAATCCGCCAAATCCACAACGAGGCCGTGTAAAGGAGATGCTTGAAGCTGGAGTGCGCAGCACTGCTGGCCCAGATACCACATTAGGGGAGAGCAGGTCGGGGCTGGGCCACCTCTCACCCTGAGGTCACTCAGTCACACCCGCCCTCATGCCCTCGCGTGGGCGATGGGGACAGTCTCGATTCAACGGCTGAGGTGGAGGAACAGTCTACACATGTGAGCGCTTGCGGGTGGCACAGGCGGCACCAGTTCCCGCAGCCGAGAGCGAGGTGGCAGGCGGTGCCCAGACCCCACGAGGGCCTGCGCAGGCGAAATGGAAGCTTCTAAGGAAAAAGTGGACGTTCCGGCTCATGAGGACCATCCGCGGGCTTTGGGGAAATCTGAAGGAGTAGCAGCTCGTGCCTTCAAGTGACTTTGAGCAGCGCGGACCAGACGGAACCCCTAACTGGAGCGCGGGGATGGATCAGCTTCCGGGCCGGGGAGTGGCTGGGCAGGGGCTCGGCGCTCTGCGGCGTCGGGGACACGGCGGGGCCTGCGGCATCCTTGGCTCCGCCTGCCATGCTGCGGCCTGAGGATGCGGCGAGGGACCCAGCCCAGCACACAGGGTCCCTGGAAGCTGGTGCCGTGCCTCGCCTGCCTTCCAGGACCACCCAGAGCCCACTTCCTGCCAGGCGGGCCCCTCTGACGGCACTCATTGTCACTGTCTGTGGTGGAATGAGAAGGCCACGCCAAGGTGGCCACCGGCAAGCGAGAGTCAGTTACTCAGGAGTGGCTTTGAAACCCACCTGGCAACGGAGCCTGCCTGGCAACAGGCTGTGATTGGTTGGGGCATAGACCGCCCCTTGACCAGATTGGCTGGTCTTGGCTATATAAGCTGCTGTACCAACTGAAATAAACGAGTCTGCGGGCTGCTCGCCTCTGGCCTGCTTTCACCCGACTCCCGGGGTCTGTGTGGTGACTCCGCGCCTCTTGCCCCCACCACGCTGCTCCTCTCAGAAACGAATCCACTGCAACATTGTTGAGAAATCAGCAGCAACAACTGTCCATCCGTGAGTGCTCTGGGGACAAATGTGTCCAGGAAGTCCGCTCCTGTCCTGGGCTGCCGTCACCATGCACCACACACTGACGGCTGAAAGCCACGGAGACCTGGCTCCTGCCTCTGGAGCCTGGAACCCACCAGGGCGTCTGCAGCGTCCCACAGCCCTGGAAGCCCATGGGGGTCGACCCTGCCTGGCCTCCCATGCCTCCAGCGTGGCCAGCATCACCGGGCGGTTCCTCGGCGTGCAGCTCGTCACTCAGGCTCCGCGGCCGCCAGCACACAGGCATCTTCCCCTGAGTCTCCGGGTCTCCCATGAGGACGTCTTCACTTTGGAGAGGGACCTGCTCCTCTGGGGACTGCACCACCTGCCTTCCCCACGTGTCCACGTCAGATCGTCCTGGGCTGGAGAACCCAGGGAAAGCGGCACCATGGACGACAGACGGCTTCTGGGGGGGGGGGCGGGTGGCACCAGAGGTGGAGCTGATGCTGCGGTCCAGGAGCCCACGTCAGAGCGCCGGCTACTGTCCCAGCTGCTCCACACACAACCCGCTTCCTGCTCATGTGCTGTGAAGGCAGTGGAGGCTGTCCAGGTTCTTGTGCCCCTGCCCCCGTGTGGGAGGCCGGGATGGAGCCCCTGACCACCGGCACAGCCTAGCTCAGGCCTGGCTCCTGCAGCCATCTGGGGAGTGAACTCATGAATGGAAGACACCCCTCTTTCTCTGTTAGACCTTTCAAATAGACAAATAAACCTGTTTTTAAAAGACAGTATCTGGCTGGCGGTATGGCTCACTAGGCTAATCCTGCGCCTGTGGCGCCGGCACCCCGGGTTCTAGTCCCAGTCGGGGCGCCGGATTCTGTCCCGGTTGCCCCTCTTCCAGTCCAGCTCTCTGCTGTGGCCCGGGAGTGCAGTGGAGGATGACCCAAGTGCTTGGGCCCTGCACCCGCATGGGAGACTGGGGGAAGCACCTGGCTCCTGGCTTCGGATCGGTGCGGTGCTGGCCATAGCAGCCATTTGGGGGGTGAACCAACGGAAGGAAGACCTTTCTCTCTGTCTCTCTCACTGTCTGTAACTCTACCTGTCAAAACAAAAGACAGCATCCAAAAACTTTGAAATGGCTATTAGACCTGAACAGGTTTTTAAATCATCAAATTTCATGACTATGTTTTAAACTTAGATAGGATATCTAAGCAAAAAAAATAAAATCGGCCTCTCTGTGACCATGCCTCTCAAGTAAACAAATAAATCCCTTTTTAAAAAGGGCATTAAACATATCATGAAATTAGTTTGAAGAGTAAAAGCTATAAAGAATTTCACTCCAAAACCGAGAAGAAAGTCCATCAAAAATCATCAAATCAAAGAAAACCGTAATCAAGTGCTCTTGGTGAGGCTATTGAGTTTTTCAAAAATATTTATTTTATTTATTTGAAAGAGTGATGGGGGGCCATTTCCCAACTGCTGGTCCCACAATGGCCAGGGGCCTAGCGCTCATGCAGATCCCACACTTGGGTGCAGGGGCCCCAGCACTTGGTGGGTCATCTTCCACTGATTTAGAAGGGGCATTAGGGACCGGCACTGTGGCGTGGCAGGTAAAGCCGCCGCCTACTTTGCCAGCATCCCATATGGGTGCCAGTTCGAGTCTTGGCTGCTCCACTTCCAATCCAGCTCTCCACTATGGCCTGGGAAGGCAGTGGAGGATGGGCCAAGTGCTTGGGCCCTGCACCCACGTGGGAGACCTGGAGGAAGCTCCTGGCTCCTGGCTTCAGATCAGCACAGCTCCAGCCGTTGCGGCCATCTGGAGAGTGAACCATTGGATGGAAGACCTCTCTCTCTCTCTCTCTCTCTCTCTCTCTCTGCCTCTGCTTCTCTATAACTCTGCCTTTCGAATAAACAGATCTTTAAAAAATTTTTAAATTTTAAAAAGAACTTTTTTCTTTTTTACAGACTGCATTAGTTTCCCTCAGAAACAGAATCAATGGGGAATACACACACATGCACACACATACATACAGCACACACATCACACACATGCACACACATGGATACACATACTCATGCACGCAACACTGCACACATGCACACATACACATATATGCACAGATGGACACACATGCATGCACACTGCACATGCACGTGCATACATATGCACACGTGAAACACATGTACACGTGCGCACACACAACACACACAGAGGGAGAGAGAGAGATTCGGGAACTTTCTCCCGAGATCCCAGAGGCCAGGCTGACACCCGCAGGTCCGCCGCAGGCTGGGACTTGGAGAAGAGTCTCTGTGAGCCCAGTGGCCACGCAAGTGGATTTTTCAGGAGGAAAATGGTTTCCGTTTTCAACACCAAAGCAGCAGAATCAGCGTTGCCTTAGCACGAGTGCACCAGGCCAGACGAGCCACCCCCAGCGGCGACAGGGTGCCACCAGGTCACAAGGACGACCAGTGACCGTGGGGCACCTGCGGCCGGCCTGCGAAGGAGCCTCAGCTCTGGGGGCTCCCCGTGAACCCCACTCTTGGGAGCCGCAGGATTGCATCCGGGAGAAAGGACACATCAGTCTCGGATTACTTCTCATTTTCACAGAGTTTGTACAAAACCACAGCGTGAATCAGGCACGCAGGCTGACTTCCCAGGGTCTCTGAGAAGCCGCTCAGCCCCGGCTGCATCCCCCGAGCCGCGGCCCCGGCACTGGGAACCGCAGCTCAGCCCCGCTCCGCTCCCCCTGCCAGGCTGCGTTCTTTGGCGGCCCGAACCTCCGCACGCTTCCCAGAGTTAACCATTCCATCCCCTCGATTGGTGCGGGCAGGGGCACAAGCACACGGCACCATCTTCCTGCCCCCCCATCCCTTTGATCTTACCTAATAGTAGATACATAACTGAAACAGTCACATTTAAATATATTGAGTTGTTTGACATGGGTCCCACACACAGGAAAATCAACGGTGATTACACAGTCGCCGGTACAGTGTCAGTGGCAGGCCAGATAGCATCGCCCAGGCCCATGCGACAGTCAATAGCCATCAGTTCTCCAAGTGGCTCCTTGCACTGCGTGTGCACGAGAGCCAGGCCGCCCAGGGCTGCAGGAGCTAGAAACAAAGTGGCGTCACAGAGCCAGGCGACGGCTCCAGGAGCACACCGTGGGGGGGGGGGGGGGTCGAACTCACCCTCTTAGGACCAAGCCTTCACGCTCCTTGTGTGTGGAAGCCGGGACTGGCTGATGGCAGTTTTCAGATGTTAGATTCTCACAGCGAACGAGCTACCTACGATGGCAATGACACGCGCGTGTCCAAGCGCTCCCGCCCGTGGGCCGCGCACCCTGGGCTGGGCGTGCAGCGCCCCCAAGGCTGAGTCTGGATCCTTATCAGCTCGGCGCCAAGAGCGAGTCTACCGGATCACTTCCCCCAGGCGTGGAATCCTGGCTTTGTCAAAAGCGAGTTTCACCCCTGAGTCATTTGGGAAAGAAAACATTTTTCACTCAGTGAGAAGCCAGCAAGAGCTCCGGAGACCCTGAGAGCCATCTTGACGCCTGGACGTTGACAGGCGCCGGGGGTCCTGGGCCAGGACTGAGAGGTCAGGCAGGTGCAGACCCGGCAATGTGAGCATTACCCACTTCCCAGCGCGTGCACAGGCTGAGGAGGAGCCGGGACGGTCCCTCTGCTGTGGTCCTGGACACAGGTGGGGACACGGCGCTGGCTCGGTGACGTATGGGCCCCCTCAGCTGTCCAGATGCCTTCCAACGTGCAGGGGCAGCCACCTGCCTCGCTGAGCACTGGCGCCCTCTGCCCTCGGATCCCGCTCCGGGACGGCCGGAGAAGGCCTCCACCTTCATCCTCCCAGAGCCGGCCCCCGATCACGCCCGGCAGAGCTGTCACGTTTGTTGTGGAAGCGTCTCGTTGCCATCCACGGTTAGGCACTCCATCACCCGCCCCGCCCCCACCGGCCCAGCCCAGGGCC
Source organism: Oryctolagus cuniculus (assembly GCF_051225735.1). NCBI lineage: Eukaryota > Metazoa > Chordata > Mammalia > Lagomorpha > Leporidae > Oryctolagus > Oryctolagus cuniculus. The sequence continues at coordinate 96,031,608 of NC_142880.1, forward strand.
ATGTCCCAGCAGCCGGCACGCGGCACCTTTGTGGGTCGTTTGTAATGAAGCCATCCTTCTCCTGTGATGGAGACCTTGATCCGATCAGAGTGAATGATTGTCAAAAGGTGATTAATTAAATATTCACCACTCCCCTATAAAATTGATCAACATATTACAGCGCTCTGCTCCAAAAGTTATTTTATTTCTTCCTTCTACTTCAAATTCTATGCATTTAAACAAGCTTTAAGCTGGAGCCGGGTAATTTACTGCGTATTAATTATGCATGTATGCTGACGAGAGGCAGCGTGCTCCACGCCTTCGGTGACTCTGTGAGAACACGCCGCGGGACTTGGGAAGTTCTGTCAGAAATGAAGCCTCTCTCAGCTGCTTCCTGGCTGGAGACAGCCCCCGCAGCCGGCCCGGGGAGCGGGGTGCAGGTCCCCCAGGCAGGCGCTCAGGAGTAGAACTGCCGCAGCTTGGGCTGTGAAGTGACTGTCCCAGGGCAGGGCACGTCCGCTGTTCCGCCAAGGCACCTGCCCCAAGGCCCAGCGGCCCACAGCGGAGGCCGCGGCCTGGGAGAGAGACGGCTAGGAGGAAGAACTTTGCTGAAACCAAGCAGGGCCTGAGTCACCGCCCCCACCGCCGCTCCCCGCCCGGGGTGGACTCCAGTCCTCCAGGGCTGAGGACGGCTCAGAGAACCGGTCCTCCCTGCTGCTCGCGTCCTGGGGCCGGGGCCGGGCGAGGGGAGGCGGTGTTGAGTCTCAGAATATCGCCCGGACAAGGAGGGGACCCGATGGGGGCAATCGGCTAAAAAGTCCGTGAAAATACACTGGGGGGAACGACCCAGATGACGGGCCAGTGTCTCAGGAGGCCGGGGTGGAGCGCGTGGCGCAGGTGCCTGCTTTGCCGTGCATGGGTGATGGCAGAGGCAGCCCCCACCCGGGCACGTCTGGGCCCCCCGGCCTCAGCCCCAGCCACGTGGAGTCCAGGGCCAGCAGGCCTTGACCTTCCAGGACCAAACCCAGCACAGGCTGGGCCCTCCGATCTAAAGTCCACCCTGAGTCCCCGGATGGACACTCCCAAGTCCACGGAGGCCACTCTGTGGATGCAGGTCAGTGACTTCACTGATGTGGTCAATCAACCCTCCCCCCCTCCTCCCCCCGCCCCCGGCTGCTAAAATGTCATTGAGTGAACGTAGCAGATAAAAAAAAGTGATGAGCAGAAAAATCTCAACTTGCACAAAGTTGCTATTTGTAGGCTTGGGCACAGGAATCCACACGACTTTGGCAGCAGCCACAGGAATGAATCCCACAAAGGGGCTGAGTTTAATCACCCAATCCCAGACTGTATTGATTTTGGGACTACTCGCAATGACTATATAAATAAGCCATTTCTTTGCAACTGTATCTGCAGCCGGTCATGAACCCAAAACCTTCACAACCTGGTCCAAAGTGAATTATGCCCTGCAGAAATAAATTAATAAAACTAACACAGCCGGGCTTCTCCACCAACTTATTTTCACGTTTCAAGAGCTTAAAAATATAAAATCAATAATCATTTAGTCATAAGGGTAAATGAAGCGACATAACATCAAAGCATACCCTTCAGCCATTCAAGTCATCCTGGGTAATTTATCTCATCAGGGGCAGTGGTAATAATCCTTCCCACTCCGAGACAAGCTGCCACACAGCTACTGTAGTATCCCAGAGTAAACAAGTTGGGAGAAAATATTAAAAATCAATATCTGTTTCCTTCTATCAGACCAGGTGGCATCCATCATAAATCCGCCCCGTAAAAAGTTCCCGGAGCCGGGCGCCCGGAGTGGGGAAGGCGCCGGGAATTCACAGCCTCAGCCGAGGGTTTGCTCGTGGGGAGGGGCAGTGGTTTCCTTTCAAATGCAGTGTTTTACAGTTGCAAAAATTTGCTGGGATTCTAATTATGGGTGGCGCTGCGGGCCTGGGCGGGGGGCGGATCTATTGTAGCCACAGAGGACAGAAAGGAAGCGGTTATCAGTCCTGGAAAATCAAAAGGCAAACAGCCTTCCGTGGCCCAGCGAGGGACCCCGGCGGTTTGTTTCCTTGATCACTGGTTCACTCGGTCCTGTGTTGCTGCCGTGTGCTGGTTTCCGGCCTCTCCCACTGGAGAATCCCTCACTTTGTCCTGTGCTGCCTTCGCCTTCAACAGCCCGCGGATGCTCACCTGGACACGGCCAAGAGGCCAGCCCAGCCAGGGGGCTGCCACCAGCGCAGAGAAGGGAGCCCGCCGGATGCTGGCTGTGGCTTTCCCGGTGACACAACCCCGGCTGCTCTGGACAGAGGAGCAGGAATCGGGGTCAGGCCGTTCGGCGCTGAGATGTAGCCTCCACCGCTGCGGGGGCGAGACGGGGACAAACCCCGCCCAGCGGACAGCCACATGCCTGAGGCCCTGCAGGCCTGCACCCCGAGCCTGAATCCCACCCTTTCTGGAGAATGAGCTGTGACTGTTCTTAGGGAAGCCCGGGCTTCAGCTTCTGTCAGAGTTTTGGGAGAGCCTCAAACAGTTCATGAAAAATGCAAATGATAAGAAAACTGCGTGTGGATTTCATATTTCACCAAAACAAACCCATATTCTAAGTCCATTTCCATGACCGTGTTGCAGGATCATCATATGTACACACACAGATGCACACACACACACGTTGTATTAGGCACTTAAAACACAAAATCCTGGTGCTGGCATTGTGGCACAGAAGGTTAAGCCTCTACCTGCAGTACCGGCATCCCATATGGGCGCCGGTTCAAGTCCCAGCTGCTCCACTTCTGATCCAGCTTCATGTTAATGTGCCTGGGAAAGCATCAGAAGATGGCTAAGTGCTTGGGCCCCTGCATCCACGTGGAGACCTAGAGGAAGCTCCTGGCTCCTGGCTTAGCCTAGTCCAGCCTGGACCACTGCAGCCGTTTGGGGAGTGAACCAGCAGATAGAAGACCTCTCTCTCTCTCTCTCTCTCTCTCTCTCTGCCTTTCAAATAAATAACTCTTTTTTAAAAAGCCACCACAAAACCCCATAGCCACAATTACGGCAGAGGAAGGGTTGACCCAAGCCTTTGGCACGAGGCTACGGAGTCACCGTCCCCATCGGCCGCTCCACCTGCTTCCAGTTGTCCGTGCGTCGGTTTCTCCGGAGCTGCATCCCCGCTGTGGCTCCTCACGTGTGCAGCAGCAGAGCGTGGTAGGGGCTCATCGGGGCGGACTTCCCGGGAATTTCTTCTCAATCGCAGCCCCAAATCCTCTCCACACACATTCCTGCTCGGAGACGCGTGAGTCATCACCCCCTTGACACCTGGGAGCTTTTACTTTTGGTTTTGCCTCTGCCCACCCAGGTGTCCTACCGTTCCCCCAGCACCGCGGGCTCAGTCCTGCTCCCCACGGCTGCATGGGCCGGGACTCCCAGGAGGCTCCTTGGTCCCGGCTGGCCCCAGAGAAGGGGACGTGCCCGAGACCAGGGAGGACGGGACACGCAGAGCAGTGTGGCCGCATGTTGTCCTGGCTCAGGAGCCCAGGGACTCCCCATGCCCCTGCCCCGTGCCTTGGGTGACATCAGAAAACGACGGAGGGATTTATCGCTCATTCCAAAGACAATACAAATTTGAAACAAAAAGCTTGCCAGGAGCCTAAGGCAGTGGGTTCCCCAGAGGGTGGCGCTCGGCCCCCGGCACCTGCAGGGCACCAGCTCCTGACCCTCACACCGAGACCCTCCTCCAAGCCAAGCTCTCGCTGGTGCCGGTGCAGCAGTAGGGCAGCATCTGTGAGGCTGAGTGCCTGTCGCCTGTCAGTGCAGAACGCGGGGCGAGAACATCTGTCCCCAGAGACACCCTCTGGGTGCACATGACGCCGTGTCAAAGGGGCACCCGGCAGGCGGGCTCACTAGCAGAGACTTCCTGAGAAGCCCCTGCGTGCCAGCGCGAGTCCAGGGCACAGCTTCTCACCCGGCAGCCAGCACGGCAGGGCCCAAGGACGCCACCGTGGAGTGTGACCTGTGGGCGGGGGCACCCAGCACCTCACCCTCCTGGGCGGACAGTGCTGCCCCTCTCCCTTCTGGGAAATACTGAATCACTGACACACTTCTCCTTGGGGTTAAAAGTGGACGGTGTCCCTGTGGCTGCCACACTGACACGTAATGTTTGGAAATCTTCATCTACGCCAGGTACATGATTCTCTTCCAGGAAGAACGGGACCCTGAGATCCACCCAGAGGGCATGAGGCCGCCCCTTAATCAACAATTTCTGTGGGAATGCAATGTGGACAACCAGATACGATTGTGTAAGACAGAATATTTGGAAAGTTATATCAGGTGACAATTTGTAAATTAGAGAATACACAGGGGCTGGCGCCACGGCTCACTAGGCTAATCCTCCACCTTGCAGCGCCGGCACCCCGGGTTCTAGTCCCAGGCAGGGCACCGGATTCTATTCCAGTTGCCCCTCTTCCAGGCCAGCTCTCTGCTGTGGCCAGGGAGTGCAGTGGAGGATGGCCCAAGTGCTTGGGCCCTGCACCCCATAGGAGACCAGGAGAAGCACCTGGCTCCTGGCTTCGGATCAGCACAGTGTGCGGGCCACAGCGGCCATTGGAGGGTGAACCAATGGAAAAAGGAAGACCTTTCTCTTTCTCTCTCTCTCTTACTGTAGACTCTGCCTGTCAAAAAAGAGAGAGAGAGAGAGAGAGAGAGAGAGAGAGAGAGAACACACAGGCCCTTGGAAGGGAACTCCATCTTGCAAATGGCATCAGCTGGCGATGACACAGCACCCTTAATTCAGAAGATGAATGGGTAAATTTTATATTCTGTTTTCAAACTATGGAATAATTCATCCAACCTTCAAAAGAGTCACAGGATAGAGGACAGATCTGGGAATTTAAATTCCTAGCAACACCTTGTAACCAAAAAGCACAGAGGAGGGAGGGGAGTGAGAGGACTGAGCCCCAGAGACCACTGGGAAAAGACCCCACAATCTGAAGATGGAGAGGGTGAGAAACGCACCCCATGGTCCAGGCTTTCCCAAAGTGATGCAAACTGAGCACAGAGATGTAGGAACCTCACAGAGCCATGTTACAGAGAGGTCAAGGAGACCCTGCAGGCCCTGGGGGGAGGGGGGACACGGGGGGCCAAACGCTGTGCCCAAGGCAGAGAAGTCACCTGTGACCGCAGACTTCTCAGATGAGCTGATGAAAGCCAAAGGCACTGGAAGAACTTCTAAGAAGACCCAGGGGAAAATAAAGCAAACCTGCAATTCATGTCCAGTGAATTCCTTTAAAAAATAAAGAAAATTAAATTTTCCTGATAAATAAATCTAAGAGAATTCATTGCCAGCAAACACATATGACAAACAAGGGTAGCAACAAGAAGCTTCATGCTGAAGTCAACAATGCTACATGGGAATCTGAATCTAGAAAAGAAACAAGGACTCCAGAAATGACACAAATGTACATAAAATATTGGGGATATTTTTCTTAATTTTTAAATGTTTAGAAGATAATTGAACTTTTAAAGAAAAAAGTAACAATAGATAATGAGGTTTATATTATGTGTTACACATATATATAAGTAAAATATAACAATAAAAATAGAATCACCTTCTTACAAGGTCATATGCTATATAAGCAGAGGTATATTTAGGGTAAATATAAATGTCAGGTATATCCTATTGAGTTGGTTATTGTAGACTCTAGAGATTACTAAGAATAATTAGAAAGAAATATAGCAAATAAAGCAATAATGGAGCCACAACAGAATATTTTTAAATATCAATCTGAAAAGGCACAGGAAGATAGACCAAGGAAAAGAGCAGTCATACAGATGCAAATATGGTAGACTTAAAGCAAATTATAACAATAGCTGCATTAAATGCAAATGAACTAAAAATGCCAACTAAAAAGTAGAGATTATTAGACTTGGCAGAGAAGTAGGACTGGCCATATATGCCTTTAGGAAATAAGCTTCAAATACCAGAACAGAGCCAGACTAAAACAAAACTGACCGAGATTGGAGAACAAGGCAAAGAAGCCACCCCTGAGGATGCTGAGTAGCCATCTTGGAATCAGACAGAGTGGATTTGAGGACCACGAATGTCACTGCCCAGAGAAGGGTATGTGGAGGATTCCATGATGATTAGAAGGCACTGCAGCGTGAACCTGGGTGCACCCGAGCTGCCGTGCTCAAATACACGAGGCCCGGAATCCACACAGGAAGAGCACAGAGCTCCCCCGAGTGCAGCCAGGGGTGTTGACGCTCTTGCCTCATCAGCACCCACAGCCAGTGGACAGAAACCCAGATGGCCATCGACAGCTCAAACAGACAGACTTCCCAGGGTCTCAGCTTGGCAGAATCCAGGCTTCCAGACAACACTGGCATCTTCCCACTTCAGACTGATGCCAGGCCATGAAATAAGTCTCAGTAAACTTAGGAGGACTGAAATTATACAGAAATTATTCTTTGGCATGATGGCATTAAATGAGAAATACACAATAAAATATACTAATGAAGTTCTCAATTATTTTGAACTTAAGCATAATATGTTTAAATAATGCTAATGGGTCAAATAAGAGAGAAAAAACAAAGTGAACTTAACAAATATTTGGAACAAATAAAAATGGAATATGAAACTGTAGGCTCCAGCTAAAGCTGGACTTAGAAGGTAATTTATAGCATTATGTGCTTATGTTAGAAAATAGGGAAGTTCCAAAGCAATCATCTAGGCAGCTAGTTTAAGAAGTTGAAAAAACAATCAAAGTAAGCCCAAAGTAGGGGAAGGGAAGTAACAGTCATCAGAGCTGAAATCAATGCAGTCAAAAGTAGACAAACAGCAGAGGGAAATTAATGAAACCAAAAAGTCGCTCTTGGAAAGATCAGTTAAATTCATGAGTCTCTGGCCAGTTGAACAGCAAGAGAAGATACAAACAACCAGTATCCCCTTAAGCTAAAGGTTTAAAAAAAGCATTTGACATGTTAAAGTGAGCATGTGGATAGGACTAAGTGTCTGGTAAGAATAATAGATAGAATTAAAAAGGAATTTTTAATCCCAATTCCATCATGGGAAGCAGTCCACACAGCAGACTCATAGAATGACAATCACTTTAAATAGCACTCTGACCTCAGAATCAGCCCTTAAGGCATTCTGGTCTGGCTGAAAAGCCCAGAGAGCATTTCAGGCACGGAAAGGCAAGACACAGTGGCAAAAGTAAATAAATAAATAAGTCCCACACGAAGGATCTCTGTGAGTGAGACCCCAGTAGAAAAAAAAGGCCATCAAAGAAGGAGGTACTTTTCCCTGAAGGGAGGAGAGAACTTCCACTTTGTTTATGGCCTTGTCTACTGACGGAGTTTGTGGACTCAAAAAGCTTCCACAGCCTAGGCAGCTCATGTCAAGAGCCCTGGGTGGTTACTGGGTGGTACTGATGTCATACATGAGAGTGTTAATTGTTAATTAGCGGCCGGCGCCGTGGCTCACTAGGCTAATCCTCCGCCTAGCGGCGCCGGCACACCGGGTTCTAGTCCTGGTTGGGGCGCCGGATTCTGTCCCGGTTACCCCTCTTCCAGGCCAGCTCTCTGCTGTGGCCAGGGAGTGCAGTGGAGGATGGCCCAAGTGCTTGGGCCCTGCACCCCATGGGAGACCAGGAAAAGCACCTGGCTCCTGGCTCCTGCCATCGGATCAGCGCGGTGTGCCGGCCACAGCACGCCGGCCGCGGCGGCCATTGGAAGGTGAACCAACGGCAAAGGAAGACCTTTCTCTCTGTCTCTCTCTCTCACTGTCCACTCTGCCTGTCAAAAAAAAAAAAATTGTTAATTAGCAACAGGTATGACTGTGCACTAACTCCCATGCAGGACCTCTGTCCTCAATGAGTTGTAGTATGAGGATTAGCTGTAAAACTTGTTCTCAAGGTTTATTTCATTGTAGCGTATTAAGTGGAGGACATTCTTATGTCACACGAACTATAGTTATGTCTAAGTGCTCACAAAAGATCACTCTTGAGTTCCTCTTCAAAGTTAATTAAGTTTCTCAAAAACAGAATGATTAAAAATAAAAAAATTAAAAATAAATTAATTTTTAAAAGGAGTCAAAGGCGGGGCCTGAGCTGTGGCATCGCAGGTTAAGTCGCTGTCCACGGGACCAGCATCCCATATGAGTGCTGGTCCCACTCCCAGCTGCTCCACTTCTGATCCAGCCCCCTGCTAGTGCGTCCAGGAGAGCAGAGGAAGACGCCCAGGTGCTTGGGTCCCTGCAGCCACGTGAGAAGCCTGGATGGAGCTCCTGGCTCCTGGCTTCAGCCTGGCCCAGCCCTGGCTGTTTCGGCCAGAGGATGGTTCTCTGTCTCTCTGTCTTTCTGTCTCTCTCTCTCTCTCTCTCTCTCTCTTTGTAATTCTGCCTTTCAAATAAATTAATTAATTTTTAAGAAAGAGTCAAAGAGGGCACATCAGTACAGAACCTCGAGGCACTAGGGAGGATTCAGAGAGCTTTACGCCGATACAGTCAACCACTTAGGTAAAAGGGAGATGCTTCTGCGAGGTCCTGATACAAGAAATAACAGAACGTCTCAGCAGCTCCGTGTCCGCACAGGAGTTCAGTTCAAAATTAAAAATCTTACAAAAAACTTCCACGCGACTTCAGTAGCAAATCCTATCAATAGTTTGGTATAAATATATTTTTTGACAGGCAGAGTTAGACAGTGAGAGAGAGACAGAGAGAAAGGTGTTCCTTCCATTGGTTCACCCCCAAATGGTCGCTATGGCCAGTGCACTGCGCCGATCCGAAGCCAGGAGCCAGGTGCCTCTTCCTGGTCTCCCATGGGGTGCAGGGCCCAAGCACTTGGGCCATCCTCCACTGCACTCCCAGGCCACAGCAGAGAGCTGGACTGGAAGAGGGGAAGCCGGGACAGAATCCAGAGCCCCAACCGGGACTAGAACACGGAGTGCCGGTGCCGCAGGCGGAGGATTAGCCCAGTGAGCCATGGCGCTGGCCAGTAGTTTGGTATACATATTAATACACCACTGTTTTAGAAGGCAGAGCGTAGAAGTGTTTCCAAGTTCATTCTGTGAGGACACAACTACTTTACACAAGATAACCAAAGCCACACAAAAACTGACATAAGAAAGGAAAACTAGAGACCAGTACCCATCATGAAAAGACGCAGCAAATTAACTCCAGCAATTAAAGTATATAGCTGCACGGAGATCACTCTCAGAATTCAAGATCAGCTCAGCACTGGAAAACCACAGTCGAGTTAATCACATTAACAAAAGAAAGATGAAGCTTGTAATTATCTCTGCAGGTGGAGGAAAAGCTTTTGGGAGATTCAACCCCGCCAATAGGTGGAACTCTGAAGAAACCCTGGGGAGCAGGTGGGAGCCACGCAGAGCACCTGCAGCTCCACGGCCGCTGACAGCGCGTGCTGGTGGAGGCGGAGCTGCCCCCCGGCCTGCAGGGCGGCGACGTCACCTCTCCCCTGAGCACCCCACCATCTGCAGGGTCTAAAGAGCACAGGGCGAGGAAAGGGAGCAATGAGGACATGAAATCGTCTTTCTTTGCGGGTAAGAGAATCCTGCATACTGAAAGTTCTAAGTCTATACAGAAGTTGGTAGGATTAAGGGATGAATTAGGAGTCGTCGTGGGCTAAGCCACTGCCTGCACCTCTGGCATCTGACATGGCGGCCGGTCCACGTCCCCAGCTGCTCCACTTCGATCCAGCTCCCTGCTTGTGCACCTGGGAAAGCAGTAGGAGATGGGCCCCTCTCCCACGTGGGAGACCCAGATGAAGCGCCTGGCTTCTGGCGTAGCCTGGCCAAGCCCCAGCCATTGCGGACATTTGGGGAGTGAATAAGAGGATGGAAGATTCTCTCTCTCTCTCTCTCTCTCTCTTTCTCTCTCTCTTTCTCTGCGCTCTCTCTTTTTTGTCACTCTTCCAAATAAATAAATAAAACTTTAAAAAATACTAGGACGACTGTATACTAATTTAAGAAAAAACAACAAAAGCAAAACAAAGAAAAAAACCCAAAGACAAAAATCAAGTTGCCATGGATTCTAAGCCTAAATGTGAGACAATAAACTCTGAAACTTCTAGGAGAAATAATAAGAGAAAATCTTCGTGACACAGAGGCCGACAAAGATTTATTGGACCGGAAGCAAAAAGCACAGACTCCCCACAATAAAGACTGATAAAGTGAACCGCAATAAAAGTTAAAACCTCCGCTCTTGGAAAGATATTGAAAACAATGAAAAGGCAAGCCCGATACTGGGGAGAGTGGCGCTAATACCGGATCCAAAGCAAGGATTTACATCCAAAATATATAGACAACTGGTAGAACTCAATAGGAAGAAAGTAAGTCATCACATTTTGCTAAAGTGAGGCCAATGTTTGAACGTGCTGTTTACAAACAACAGTGTGACCTGCGGAGATGTTCGCCTTGTTATCGAGAGATGCACGTTGAAGTCTCACGCAGCAATCAGGGCACAGCCAGCGCCGGTGGGGAGGTGGGCCGCGGGGTCTCTGACCTCCTGGGGGAGACAGAAGGCGCATCGCAGCCCAGGGGAGGGGCAGTGGCCCCAGTCCTCTCAAAACAGAACACACACTTGCCACGCGGCCCGACGGCCCCCGCTGGCTTGGAAGGTGGGTTCGCAAGACATGAAAACGCGTTCACACGCAGGCACACGCGTGACTGTCACACCAGTTCTGATCTCTCTGCCCCTAGCTGAGTGTTCAGTGCAGGAAGGGCGGGCAGTACTGGCTGAGACAGTGCGATCCGCTCAGCGCCGAGAGGCGCACGGGAAAACACGGCGGGGCGGGGAGGCTGAGCCCACAGCGCCTGCAATCCACGCGAGGCGGGCGGTGGGCTGCAGACTCTACTCGCGCCCAGCAGGAGAGACTCACGCTCAAGATTTCACGTGCGCTAAAAGGAAGGGGACGGAAAACCATGTGCCAGTCAGGGCTCGTACGGAGCAAGCGGCCGCAGCTGCTAATATGGAACAAACTAGAATCCAGGGAAACAGCAAAGCTGAGCGAGATTCTGGGTGTTCAGAGAGCGAAAGGAGAAGCGTGCTATGAAGACACGGCCGCTGGAAAACCCTTGGTCGCTGGAAAACCCTTGGCCCTCACGACACTCGCGATAGGCAGAACCACGTGGAGAGAAGCAGATTAGACAGAGGAGGCACAGAGGCTGAGCACCACGTTTAACGAGCTTGATCTCGCGGTCTCAGTCCTGGAGTCAAGCAGGGGGAGACACGCGTTCCCTCCCCTGGAGCTGTCACGACGGCACGTCCACGACGGCTCCAGAAATCCCACTGCAGTCAGGAGATGAATGATGGCTGTCGTGCGCTGTCCCTTCCTAAACGAACAGTGGCAGCAATTAGTCAGAAGCTAAAGATCCAACCTGCTCAGACGGAAGCGACATGAAGGCACCCATGCCCAAGCTGTGTAAAGACCGTTCAAAGCCCAGACATAACTAGACTATCCTGGAACTATAAATGCCCAGTTATTCAGGATGGTGAGAAGTCTCAGACAGTGGACCACTCTACAGACAACAGAAGGCAGGGCACTGGGGGACATAAAAAGTCCATGATGTTGTTAGTGAGAGAGACCCAGAGTCCCACAAAACCAAGTGGCCCAGCACTGGGCGGCTCAGAGACCCCGAGTGTCTCCGTGTCCTGGGAGGTTGTGGCAGCCAGTGCGCTCACTCCAAGCTGCCAGGGCCTGGCCTCACCCAGGGACGTGGCTCACAAGGTGGCCCCATGACCTGGCTGCTGGTCTCTCCCAGGACCTCCAGGGAAACACAGCCGGACGGCAGGTCAGCAGCTTGCGAGACCTGAACCTGGATTCTGACGTATTGTGCTCACCAGAGGTGAGCCAGCAAAGGCCACACTCACGCTGACGTGTCCACAAGCCTTGTGTATGTGCGTGTGTGGGGGCCTTATCGCCCTGCGTGTCTGCAGGCCCTCACGGGTACCACGTGTCCGTGGGCACACGTGCATGTAGGTGTATGTGTCTCTGTGTGCACCTGCCCATACACGTGGATCTAGGCCTTGTGTTACGTGTCTCTGGCACATGTGTGTGCACACATAGATGTTATGTGTCTCTAGGTACACATGCCTGTACACACAGTCCTTACACATGTGTATACACATGTACACATGAGCCCATGCGTCTACGTCTGTCAGGGCACAGACAGGTGCACAGTGTCTAACCGTGGCAGCCGGCTGCGTGCTCAGCCAGCTCTGTGATGGGAGGAGACTGGTGAGTGGTCTGTCGGGGGTGAAGTGGTGGCCCCCCAACAGACAGGTGCGTGTCCTCACCCCCAGGACTGGGGGCAGCGAGACCTTCTCTGGAGAGGGGTCTTCGCAGATGGGGCTGGGTATTGTGAGAAAAAGCCGCCCCAGTTATCTGTGTGATGTCCCAGCTCCAGAGGCCACTGTCCTGGAAGGGCTGGCGGAGGACAAAGCCATGTGGACATGGAGCAAGGGCTGCCATGACGGGGCCCCCAGCCAGGGAAGCCAGGCGCGAGGGAGGGGGCACGGGCTTCGCTGGCAGCCTCGAGGAAGCCACCATGCCCACAACAGGGCGTCGGGCTCTGGCCTCCCCAGGGGGGCAAGGACACGCTCCCGGGGCCACATCACCCATCGGTGCTGTTTGTTGCGGCCGCCCCAGGAGCCCCCGCTGCATTGGTGGTGGTGAGGGTGCTTCTGGGAACAGTATCTGTAAATTCCTGTCAATGGAGACACAAACTCCTGTGGTTCTGTCTGACACACAGCCAGGGGGCTTGTGAGCGAGGGCCTTGCCGGCCTCGGGGGAGGGCTGGGCTGCGGCTCCATCCGGGGCCCAAGGGCCTCTGTCACTCAAGGCCATCACTCTGCAGGCACAGGGCCCTCTAGGCAGCCTGCTGGCACTGCGTTGGCGTCCAGCTGGGATGAAGGAGACAGAGTGGGGGGAGAAGTGCGCATCCACCTCTGAGGGACCCGGCAGGGAGCTGCCCCATCCCTCTGCCAAAACCCACACAGCCACACCTCAGCTGCAAGGAACTTGGATGCTTGGGGCCAGCGCTGTGGCGTAGCAGGTAAAGCTGCCACCTGCAGTGTCGGCATCCCATATGGGCGCTGGTTCGAATCCCAGCAGCTCTGTTTCCCATCCAGCTCTCTGCTATGGCCTGGGAAAGCAGTGGAAGATGCCAAAGTCCTCAGGCCACTGCACCCGCGTTAGAGACCCGGAAGAAGCTCCTGGCTCCTGGCTTCGGATCAGCACAGCTCCAGCCGTTATGGCCATCTGGGGAGTGAACCAGCAAATGAAAGACCTCTCTCTCTGCCCTGCCTCTCTGTAACTCTGCCTTTCAAATAAATAAATAAATCTTTAAAAAAAAGGGGGGGGGAGGAATCTGGGAGCTTTACGGGAGGTGCCCACATGTTTAGCTGGAGACCAGCATGGTCCCTCTGAGCTGCTGTGGGGCAGGGGCTTTTCATGGAGGACAGAGTTTCCCAACAGGGTCCTGAGCCGCACCGTCACCAGTCACTGCCCCATTCTGCAGCCCCGTCCACTGAGGACAGCCGAGCCGGGGGGCAGGCACGGCTGGATCAGGACAAAGCACGAGGCCCCGGGGCCCCCGTCAGGAGCCACGTCCTCCACGGCCACGCGGGCGGGCCAGCAGCTCCCCTTCACACGCCAGGTCTTCTCCACACACGTAGGTGCCCGGATGGCACACACACACACTGCGTCACAGGTCTGGGTTTTTTTTTATGATTTTATTTATTTATTTGAGAGGCAGAGTTTGACAGAGAAATAGAGAGACAGAGAAAAAGGTCTTCCATCCACTGGTTCACTCCCCAAATGGCAGCAACAGCTGGAGCTGGGCTGATCTGAAGCCAGGAGCCAGGAGCTTCCTCTGGGTCTCTCACGTGGGTGCAGGGGCTCAAGCCCTTGGGCCATCCTCCGCTGCTTTCCCAGGCCACAGCAGGGAGCTGGATCGGAAGTGGAGCAGCCAGGACTCAAACCGGTGCCCATATGGGATGCCAGCACTGCAGGTGGAGGATCAACCCACTACGCCCCAGCGCCGGCCCCATGCATGTTTAGCGCCTTCCCCAGCTGCCCTCGCGCGGCCGCACCCTTCGTAGCTCTTCCTTACAGCTGCTGCGCAGGGAGCTCCCTCCTGCTTCAGCCGTAAAGTGGAGCACAGTTGTGATTAAACACAGTAAAATCCCAGGAGACGTGGCCAGTGTGCCCACGGCAGTGGCTCCCACCACTCCGCTGGTCAGAAACTAAACACTGCTCGCCCCTCAGGATGGGTAGGACAGACATTTCAGGGACGGGCAGAGCTGTCAGTGCCTCAGCCCCTGGTGCGCTCTCCCGAGTGGACGTCCCTGGGAGATGTGTCGGCCATGCCAGTGACAGCTGCTGCAAACCCTCGATGATAAATGCCCCGGACACTTAGCGCGGGGCGTTGCTATCGTTTGCATTTCTAGAAACAAACTGGCTGCATGAGGGATTACTCAGATTTTAAATTCTGATGCACGTCTCAAAAAAGGCCGTGGAAAACACTTACCCAGCCGGCATCTGCGGCAGGAGTGGGTGGCTTCTGTTGGCTTCACGCCCACAAGTGCGTTTTCACGCGGTCTGAACTCCACTTTTGTCTCTGCCAGGGTTGTTAATTTCCAAGTGATCCATCTGGGGTTCTTTGCTGTTCATTTACGGTATTATTGTACCAGTATTTTTTTATCTGGGGGTCTGTGAAATAACTTTGCAAGATACACATGTCCTTTTAGGACCCTCTGTGCATTTCATCGGCAGTTAGTTTTCTGTATGTGATATGAACTGTTGCCCAGGTTCCCTCTTAGACAGGAAATCACCTTCCCCAACACACAACCTTCTGCACGCTGTAAGATTCGGCTCTTGCCCTCCCAGGCAAGAGCCCAGCCCAGCGCACTTCCCGTCAAGGTGGGAGGGTGGGGCTTCCTCCGCAGGCTCTGGGAGGGGCCCCCACATTTGGTGGACCCTGCCTTTGTCTCCAGGAAACCCCGTGCCAGTGCGCCTTGAGTCTGGGAGATGCCACAGGAGGAGGAGCAGAGAGGCCAGCAGCGGGGAGAGGGAGCGCCTCAGGGACCAGGTGCCCTGTGCCTCTCTCTCCGTACACCTGCCGCCCACCACAGCTGTGCCCTGAAGCCTCTCAGGACCTATGGCCCGGCAGGGCCCAGAGCCCCAGTGCCGGTCAGCTGCTGCCCGGGGCCAAGGAGGACCCTGGCCTCATTAACTGGCCCTGTCTGGACGAGCTGATTACAGCCCAGGGGGAAACAGGTGGAACCGGTTGCGGGAGTCACTCTCACCTGCACTGGCGGCAACCCCAGGCGCATTCCAGCCGTGCGGGCCGCAGGGCCGGGTGGACAGTCAGCCAGTGGGCGGGCGGCCCCGGTCTTCTCAACAGTGAGTCACCCAACCACCCTCAGCAGACTCGATCTACAGGGACACCTGGGGCTGCCGTGGGCGGACGCGCGCCGGACCCCGGGATGGGATGGGAGGGGAGGGAGAACGGCCGTGGGATGCCTCCGGGTCCAGGGAGGCTGCAGGGTGGGAAGTCACAGCTCAGGGTGATGCAGCAGCAGTGTTGGTTCTGAGTGGCATCTACACGTGCACTGGAGGTTAGGACACAGGCACAGCACAGGGGCTGCCACGTGGCGCCACGGGAGGACAGGCCATCTGCACGCCAAGGACAGAGGCCTGGGGCCCATCCCCCCTCACAGCCCTGACGATGCCCTCATCTCTGACTTCCAGGGATCACAAGTGCCTGACACTGCAGCCCCCGCTCTGTGGTCCCCTTGCACGGTGGCCCATGCTGACCGAGACACTCATGCATGCCTGGGCTGCGGTGCCGCGCCGGATCCGCCCCCACTTGTGGCCGGGCCCCACAGCCCTGAGGCCCAGGGACTGGTTGGAGGTGGAGAGAGGCACCTGGGGGCCGGTGGGGCCGGGGCTGGAGGCTGGGCCGCCCTGCAGCAGCAGAGCACCCTGGAGGCCATGGGTGGAAGGGCAGGATCCCAGCGCTCAGGGGAAAGGTGATGAGAGGACCACAGCCTGCCCAGACGCTCCACCCCCACCCTGGGCCCCGCCCGCGGTGCCTGCTCTCCTGCCCGGCTCCCCTGCTGGCGTCCGCTGTCCTAGCGTCACTGTGAACCCCTTGGCCCCCTCGGATTCCAGCCGCGTCTGCCTACCTGGGGTGCAGTATCCACCCCCTCCCCACACCGGGAGGGGCTCACGGAGAGCAGGGATGGATGTCGTCCCCCGGGGGCTGCCCGTAATCAGAATCCCTCCCAGCTTCCGCATTTTCTCACCCGAAACCTGTGAGTCTGGCTCCTATGCAAGGAGGTCCTGGCGGCTGTGATTAGGGCGACGGGCAGACAAGCTGGGCGCCCTGAGTCTGATGGGAGGCGCGCTCTCCAGACGAGGGGAGGCAGATAAGAGGCAGCGGTGGGCTGGACACCTGGGGCCAGTACGAGCTGCAAGAGGCCGGACGGTCCCCCCGGAGCCTCCAGGGGAGCAGAGCCCCGGGGACACCTTGAGTTCAGACTCCCAGCCTCCAGAGCACTCCCGCTGTGCTCAGCTCCCTGCTCTTGGCCATCTTCACGTGAGCCACAGGAAGTGAGCTCCCTGGGCTAGGACGCTGCGGGTCAAGCCCACACTCCCTGGGCAGACACCCCCACCTGGCGTCTCTGCGAGGCTCCCTCATGGCATGGCCTCCCCCCAAGGACGCGGATCAAGTAACCCCCTCTGGTCACTGGCCCCGCCTCCTGGAGCACCTGCTCGCTCCCTGAGACACCATGCCTCGCTTCTGAGACGGCGGGAGGCCAGGGCTCGTGTCCTCGGTGCTGACACAAAGCAGGTTCCACGTGTCGGCCTCGCTGCACCCCAGCAGCAGACTCCACTGCCACCGCTGTCCCAGGTTTTGCCTTCTCAACACCAAACGCCTCTTGGGGCCTTGGGCCAGCCTGGCTACCACTGACCTCTGCTCTTGGCCTTCCTGTAACACATCGCTCACCTGCCCCACACCTGCCCCGACCCAGGGACCAGAGCCTTGTGCTCCCTGGGCCCGGGCTGCCCTGCACACAGGTGTGCACACGGCCTGAACACAAGCCTGGAACCCAGCAGGTAAGAGGACAGGTCACCAGGACACCCACCTCCGGTTGCTCCACCACCAACACCACAGGATATGAACACAGACCAGAAACCGTGCGTGCGTCGCACTTGACTAAAAGCCACATAGGCGGCGCGGCTGGCATTGTGGCACAGCGGGTAAAGCTGCTAGCCGTGGTGCTGGATTCCATATGTGTGCTGGTTCGAGCCCCTGCTACTCCACTTCTGATCCAGCTCTCTGCTGTGGCCTGGGAAAGCAGTGGAAGACGGCCCAAGTCCTTGGGCCCCTGCACCCACATGGGAGACCCAGAAAAAGCTCCTGGCTCCTGGCTTCAGATTGGCGCAGCTCCAGCCATTGCAGCCACTTGGGGAGTGAACCAGCGGATGGAAAACCCTCCCCCCCACCCCCCACCCCTGTCTCTCTCTCTCTCTCTCTGCCTCTCTGTAACTCTGCCTTTCACATAAATAAATAAATCTTTTTTTAAAAAAATACACAAGCAAGTGCTTCAGAAAAAAAATCACAGAGAAACAAAATTAAAAGACACATTTATTTGGATGCAGAAAAATTGAAATCTGAGGATAGTTTTTATTTTCCCATAATGCATGTTTTCTATGAGCCTTTGAGTACCTGGTATGCAATAGATTTAGAACTCCTGCTCTGAGATTCTGTTCTCTGTGCAACACCATTTCATGCAGCGAATAGTGTGGCAAGATCGGCAGGAGTGCTCTCCGAACCCTTCAGTGGAAACTCAATGCGTGAAGCTTCTTTGCACAAGGTGGCCACAAATGCGTGGCTGCGTTACAGACGCACGCCAGTGCAGCACTCACGGCGGCCTCGGTTTCCCCTGAGGGGCTCCAGGAACACAAGGGAGCGAGCGTGAGTCTCACTGCCTCCTCACCCAATTTGCACAGACGGGCCTCCGCGTCTCCGTCGGCCGGCGAGACGTCTTGCCACAGAGTGGGGGACAGTGTGTTGGGCCAACCAGCTCATCGCCACTCCCTGGCCCCACGTGTGCCAATAATAAATAAACTCAGCTTGCAATTCCACTGTCCACAGTCATTGTGAAATACCCTCATGTATGACATAGATGCAAAGATTACGTGGACGACAGATCCAAACGAAACTATCTATCCCTAGCGTAGCAGAGAAAGAGGTAGAAAATAGGACAGGGGGCAGGTGGGGAAGATAGAATAAAAAGTTACGAAATGTATCTCCTTGAACTTCCAAAATAATCCAGAGAAACATTTTTTAAAAAGTTATTTCTTTATTTGAAAGTCGGAGTTACAGAGGGGGAGACACAGAGAGATTCTCCATCCACTGGGTCACTGGCCCGATGGCCACAACAGCCAGGGCTGGGCCAAGCCGAAGCCAGGAGCCAGGAGCTTCTGCATCTCCCACGCGGGTGCAGGGGCCCAAGCACTTGGACCACCTTCCACTGCTCTCCCAGGCCACAGCAGGGAGCTGGATCAGAAATGGAGCAGCCAGGACTCGAACCAGCGCCCACATGGGATGCCGGCATCACAGGCGGCTGCTGCACCTGCTAAGCCACAATGCTGGCCTGGGGCAGCGACTTTTAAGAAGATAATCGTTACAAAGGATTCCTAAGTGAAAATAGATACGACTTCTAGAATCAGGACTGCTAACGAATTCAAGAACAGGAAAATGAAAAGAATTTTCTCTCTGGACACACTGACGGAAAGCTGGAACACACAACACCGGCGAAGACCCCGAGAGCAGCCAGAGAGAAGACGCGCTACTCCCGCAAAGTCGTGACAGCCAGGCCGACGGCGGATCTCTCCGGATGACAGCGGAGGGTGGAGAACAGTAGGAAATCAGTAGCCTCTCCAAGGGCTGAAAGACACAACCAACCCGGATCACACATCCCGAGAGATGAGCTTTCTGGGAAAAGAGCGAACAATCAGACCAATGAGACTTCATTAGGCAAATCCCTAAAAAATATCCTCCAGGAGAGAAGACAAGTTTCCGACAAAGAACAAATAACATTAAAGAAGGCATAACAAGGAAATTAAAAATACACAGAGCTACACGTACGGAGCTTCTGTCCGCTCCCAGCTGTGCCAGAAACAACACAAACACAGCATGTGTGCAGTGCAGGGAACACTAAGGTATAGCCCATATTTAGACGTGTTTATATATTCATACAATCAATGAATCAGAAGATCCCATCACTGCCTCAACTTCCTAAAAGACTTGTAACACACACACATTTATTTTCTGTTGCTTTAAATTTGTTAAAGTATATAGTCAGCATTATCCACATCAGCTATGTGAATCCCAAATATTAACAGTGTGAGAGAGAAGGGAGGCGAAATGTTTCTAAATAAACAGAGGTGGGGAATATTATAGTAAAAAGGTCAAATATAAATGACACATGCAAACATCTAGGTGTTCCAGCTGCGGGTGCAGGTTTGCCAGGCAGCACTGTCACCAGCTGTGGGAGAAGCAGTCAGCAGTGGGCGCGAGGGAATAGCGCCCTGGGCGGGCCTTGCTGGGCCCGCGGGGACGCTGCTGTGGCGATGCCGCATCCCCGCTGGCCTGCCCCGGAGTCCCAGCTGCTCCACTCTCACTTCTGCTTCCTGCCAAGGCGCTGGGAAGGCAGTGGAAGACGGCGCAGGCGCTGCCTCCCTGGCACCGCCCAGGAGACCGAGACAGAGCCCTGGCTCCTGGCTGGGGCCAGGCCAGCCCTGGCTGCCGCCGTCATCATAGAGTGAATGAGCAGGAGCTCACGGCAAACAATCAATCAGCAGCGGAAGTGAGCTACTCAGAGCCTGGCAAAACTGGCTATTTTGCTTTTTTTTTTTTTTTTTTAAGATTTATTTATTTATTTGAAAGTCAGAGTTACACAGAGAAGGAGAGGCGGGGGGGGGGGGTCTTCCATCCGCTGATTCACTCCCCAGATGACCACAACAACCAGAGCTGCGCCGATCTGAAGCCAGGAGCCAGGAGCTTCCTCCCGGTCTCCCACGTGGGTGCAGGGGCCCAAGCACTTGAGCCATCTTCCACTGCTTTCCCAGGTCATAGCAGAGAGCTGGATCACGGGGCCGTCATGCGCCGATGCACACCAGCAGGAAGCTGGGTCAGGAGCGGGGCCAGGACTTGAACACGGGCAGCCTGATGGGGGACGCAGGTGTCCAAGCCCCCGCCCTGGTCTGCACGGCTCACCTGCCACCAGCATCCGACTGTCCTAGTCACTGTAACTGCACCCAGGGCCTGACACCAAGTCACAGGCTCCTCTCAAATCTCTCTGCCTACTCCAGACCTCCGCAATTCCACGTCAGCATTAGAGTCCACTTAATAGTTTCTACAATCAAAACTGGGATGTTTAACTGTTTTTAAATTTACTTATTTAAACAGAGAGAGAGAGGAGAGAGAGAGGGAGGGTGGGGGGAGGGATGGAGGAAGAGAGAGAGAGAGGAGAGAGAGAGAGGAGAGAGAGAGAGGAGAGAGAGAGAGAGAGGAGGGGGGGGGAGAGGGAGAGGAGAGAGCGCGCTCCCATCCGCTGGCCCGCTCTCCGAATGCCCACAAGGAACAAGCCTGGGCACCCGGCTGCTGCAGTAGATCAGGCGGCCACGGCTGTTGGCGGCCAGGGTTTCCTGCAAACGTACGTCAACGTGTCTACGACCAACACCAAGAACGCAAGTGCTGGGTTGTGCGGCAGCTGCATCTTCAGTCCCAGAGGAACGTGCACGGCTGTCTTCCGGAGTGGACCCCATGCTGCTTCTGCCAGCCCAGACCACGCCACGCCCTCCACAGCGCTGGGCGCCATCACAGCTCTCGTGTCTCTCCACTCTGACAGGTGAGCATCACTCACTGTGGTCCGAATCCACACCTCCCTGGTGCTTACAGAGGGTGAGCATCTGTGTGACGCGCTTTATAACCTCCTGTAGTCGCACCGATGCATGGCCTTTCGCATCTTCTCCCCAGTTTCCAGCTGTATTCTGGGTTTGCCGCACGGCTCACTTTGGACTGGCCCTTGTATCTTCTTTTTTAAAAAACATTTATTTATGTATTTGAAAGGCAGAGTGGCAGAGAGAGAGAGAGAGGGAGAGAGGGAGAGAGGGAGAGAGAAAGAGAGAGAGATTCCATCAGCTGGTTCACTCCCCAGTAGCTGCAACAGCCAGGACTCAGCCAGCCCAAAGCCAGGAGCCAGGCGCTTCCTCCAGGTCTCCCACGCGGGTGCAGGCCATTTGCAGGGAGCTGGATCGGAAGTGGAGTAGCCAGGACTTGAACCGGTGCCTGTATGGGATGCCAGCACTGCAGGTGGCGGCTTTACCTGCTACGCCGCATTGCCACCCTGCCCCATAAATTCTTACATCAGTTCTTTGTGGTTTGCAAATGTTTTCTTTCACTCTGATGTATGTGGTTCCCTTAACAAGCTCCTTCACAAGCAAAAGTTTCAAATTTGGATGAAATCCAGTTAAGCAACATCTTGCTTTTATTGATTGAGTTTTTGGCATCTGATGGAAAACTCTACCTAGCCTCAGGTCCCAAAGACCTCCTCCTATTTTTTAAGATTCATTTACTTAAAAGACTCACATACAAAGAGAGAGATCGATCGATCTTCCATTTGCTGGTTCACTCCCCAAATGGCTACAACGGCTGGGGTTGAGCTAGGACAAAGCCAGGAGCCAGGAGCTCCACCGAGGTCTCCTACCTGGGCACAGGGGCCCGAGCACTCGGGCCGTCCTCCGCTGCCTCCCCAGGCCATTAGCAGGGGGCTGGAGGGGAGTGAGTGGAGCAGCCTGGGTAGAACTGTCACCTGGACACGGGATGCTGGTGCGGTGGGCAGCGGCTTAGCCCACTGCGCCACAACACCAGCCTCTCCTCCCATTTTGTTTTTAAGTTTTATAATTTTCCATTTGTCGCGGCCCACACTTTCAGCTAATTTTTAGGCAAGGTGTGAGACAGGTTGGAGTGGCCAGCGGTGCCAGCCCCAGCGGTGAAGGCTGACGTCCCTGCACCGCTTGCTCCTGCGCCTTTGTCCGGAACACACGGGGCGCGTTTCTGCGCATCCACCTGCAGCCTCCACTTCCGGTGCCCCGCCCTGCCCCGCCCCCCCCCCCCCCCCGTCTGTGCATCTGCGCCTCCACCAGCACCTCTCTCTCTCAGTTCTAGAAACAGAGAAGTCGGATTCCTCCCACTGCATTCTTTTTCCAAATTATCCTAGAGATCCCAAGGCCTCTGCGCATTCATATACATCTTGGTATGAGCTTATCTGTGTCTACAAAAACATCGCTGGGACCTAACTTATTTTTTAAATATGGTGTCTATAACTCTTCCCCATTCTGAACTCCTCACCAAAAATACCATAAAAGGCCAGTCTGCTTTGATTAAAGTTTCCTTTTCCCCAAATATCAACATAAACACATTCATTTGCTCAATGAACGCTACTGAGCACCACCCGGGTCCTGGGAACTGTGTAGGTTACTGTGTAGGAAGTGGAATACAAGGTCTGGGGCTGACAATTATTAGGAATTTTTAAATGACAGGTTTGTTAAAATGTCCGTATCCAGTGAGCCTTAACTTTCAGCATCCGAAATGGACCTTGCTTTGCACTCGGGAGTGGGGGCTGCCAGGGGTGCCGTGATCAGCTTGGACTAGGGCGTCCACCACCATCAGGTGTGGGGAGCAGCGGCGTGGGCTACGCAGGCAAGTGTCCCCATGGGTGTCCCTGCTGTGCCTCTTAGGACAGGTGAATGAGCCACAGAGTCACTGACTGTTCACCCATGCATTCAGGGAATCAGTTCATCTGGCACCCACAGCACACCAGGCAGGCAGTGAGGGTGGTGTAGGGCGCCATGCCCAGGCAGGCAGTGAGGGTGGGAGGGGGGCGCCATGCCCAGGCAGGCAGTGAGGGTGGGCAGAGGGCGCCACGCCCAGGCAGGCAGTGAGGGTGGGTGGAGGGCGCCACGCCCAGGCAGGCAGTGAGGGGTGGTGTAGGGCGCCATGCCCAGGCAGGCAGTGAGGGTGGGCAGAGGGCACCACGCCCAGGCAGGCAGTGAGGGTGGGTGGAGGTGCCACACCCAGGCAGGCAGTGAGGGGTGTTGGAGGGTGCCACGCCCAGGCAGGCAGTGAGGGTAGGAGGGGGGCACCACGCCCAGGCAGGCAGTGAGGGTGGGCGGAGGGCGCCACGCCCAGGCAGGCAGTGAGGGTGGGTGGAGGTGCCACGCCCAGGCAGGCAGTGAGGGGTGGTGGAGGGCGCCACGCCCAGGCAGGCAGTGAGGGTGGGAGGGGGGCGCCACGCCCAGGCAGGCAGTGAGGGTGGGCGGAGGGCGCCACGCCCAGGCAGGCAGTGAGGGTGGGCAGGGGGCGCCACGCCTACAGGAGGAAGCAGCCCCTGGAGGCCCCATGTGGGAGCGAGTCCGGCTGCAGGCTGCCGGCACCTGGCCAGTGTCCCCAGCACTGAGCTGTACGCTGTAGCGGCTCAGGGGGGCCGTCCAGTCAGGGAGCCCAGGGAGGCCTCTGGGACTGCGCTGGTCCCAGGCCTGGCACCCTCCTCCCTGCCCGCTTCGGAGCAGGTGAGGAAAAGAGAACCTGGAGACCGTGGCATCACCGAACAGCCCTGCCGGCCTCTCCCTCTGAGCCAGGGCTGGAAGCACACGGGAATTAGCAAGGCTCTGGGTCCTGCGGGGCTGCAGTGCCCAGGAAGGCAGAGGGGCTTGCTTCTGGCAGGAGCTTCAGGACTGGGCGTGAGAGGAAGTGTGCAAAGGCCTGCTGGGCACTGCAGCCCAGCTGAGCGGAGGGAGGAGGCCCTTCCTGTCCCCCCTGCCTCTGCCTGGCAGGATGTTCTCTCCTTCCCGCCTTTGCTGGCTGCGTTCTGTGCTTTCCCAGGCTCCTCCTTGCCTCTGGCTCCCTGGGCCGGTTCTCCAATTTTTACTTGAATTTTCTAAAATGCACTCACTGTGGTGTAGAGCAGCCGCAGAGCCACGGGCAAGGTCCCAGCCACGGCTCCCCCCAGGGGTGCAGGCACCTGGCTGTGTCCAGCTCGGCCCTGCACCCCCGGGAGCCCCTGGCTGCACCTCCTGGGAGGCCCAGAGGCTGAGGGAGCACCATGCCTCCTCTCTCTGCCACGCCTGGGAGAATGGCACAAAGACACAGGCCCAAGTAGCAATGGCTGCACTGCAAGTCCAAGCCAACGTCTGCTTCATCCAAGCGTGGGCGGAGGAAAAAGTGGAGAGAAAACGCAGAAGACGTGGGGCCTTGGGAGTGGAGCGTTTTCCCAGAGTGGCCTGGGAGACTGCGGGTGATGCGGCTTCTATTAAGGGCTAGGACTTATTTTTCATTTTCGTTTCCAGAACCGCCAATGTGTCCCAGAACGTGGACGTGTGGAGCCACGCGATCCACGGCCACGCCATTCCGGGTTGAGAAGCTGACATTCTAGAACGTTACTGCAGACAAGCTTTTCACAAATGAAACACTGCTGCTGGAGCTAAGGCCTCACCTCCCCGGCACCCGCAGGCCCTGAAGCTGCCCTGGGCCTGGAAAGAGGCCTGGGCTCAGGCCCGCAAACAGGGCTAAACGTGGCCTTGCGCGTTCCCGACCCGACTCGGGCATCCTCTTGTCTGGACCGCCCCGCCCCACACCTGAGAACTCGCCACTCGGGTCGCCCGGAGAGTGTGACACGGCACCCATCCCGGCCCCCTGCCTGCCGCCTCCGAGGCCCTGCTGCGCCCGCTCGCTGGGCTCGCGCCCTGCCTTCGCCCCCAGCCGCACCCCGCTGGCTGTCACCCTGTCAGCAGAGCCTGAATCTCCCGCTGATGTCCCGCTGGGAATGCGGTCGCCTTTCCCTGCTTGGCCTTCCGCGCTTCCGGCCCTGCCTCTGGCGTCGCAGGTGTGCGGGACAGCGGCGAGGTGCGCGGAGCGCGCAGGGGCGCCCACGTGCCGCCCGGTCCACTACCCAACTCGGAGCTGGCAAACGGGTACCAACCGCGGCCCTCCAGGAGCCCAGGACTCGGGACCTCGCCTGTTGACACAGACTCCCTTCTCCCCGACCCCCCCACCGGCTTGAGAGCTAGGAGTCCTACCTGCCACCTGCCGGGCCGCGGCCTGCGCTCCGCCGCTCCCAAGGAGGACGCGCAGCGGCCTGGAGTTGCGGGGGTCGGGGCGCACCTCTCCCCGCCGCCGCTTCGCCCGGACGCGCGGAAAAGCAAAGCTGGAACGCCACGCCACCACCGAAAGCCGCGGCCTCTCCGGGCCGTAAGGAGACCCGGTCTTCGCGCACGCCCCAGTGAGCCGAAGGGCGGGCCACGCGCGTGGGCTTCCACGGGCAGCCGCTCCCGCCGCGGGTGTCCTCTCACGGCGATGCCGTACGGCCTGGGTCCGTCTCGGCGCGCCGCGCTCCCCGCCAGGTGCCCAGGCCGGCGACGGCCCAGCGCGGCGGGAGGGAACCGCAGCCGGGGTCCAGGGTCTGGCGTGCGGGACGGGTCGGGGGCGGCGGGGAGCAAGGTTGGGGTTAGCGCGAGCGCAGCGGGAGGCCGGGGTCTGCGGGCCGCGGAGCCACCGGCAAATGGGGCTTTCCCGGTCCCGCGCCAGAGAAACTTCGGGAAGCACGTCGGAGGCGGGGCATCCGCGGGAGAACGGGGAATTCCGCTGCCCCGAAAGGAAGCCGGGAGGGGCGAGCGGTCGGGGAAGAGCCGCAGAGGACGTGGTGCCCAGGAGAACGCGCGCTTGGGCCCTGGACGCCAGGCCCCCGGTGCCGCCCTCCTGCCCTGCCCGGGGGTCGCCCAAGGCCCCGGAAGCCTCGTGCGGGACCCTGCGGGGTCTCCGGCGCGCGTGGTTTTCAGGGAGACTTTGTGGCTCCTGCAGCCGGCCAAGAGCCTGGAAGCACTCGCGCGCGTCCCGAGGGCGAGCGGTCTGCGGGTCTGCGGTTCACTTTAGGAAACTTGGGCGCAGTTCCTAAGGACGCGCTCCGGTGGTCGCGGAAGGAAGGGCGCTGCCAGCCCTCGCCTCCACGGCCGCGCCGGGGTGTCCGCGGCCGGGGGCGTCGGTCGCGGCGAGCACAGCAGCCGCGTGGCCGGGTGCGCTGAAAACGCGTGCATCTCGCAGGGCGGGACCCGGGAGACGGCGCGCGTTTCTTCTCGGCGGCCCAGTTGCGCCCCAAACAGTCGCTGCGTTCCCACGGAACTCCACCGGGGGCCGGAGCGGTTAGGCTGCAGAGACGCCGGCGCGGCTGCACTTTTATTGAAACGCCCGGGTCGCAATGCCTCTTCCCAGCCTTGAGCCAGTGCGGGAGGAGGCGGGTCGCGCCAGGCGCAGGGGCGTCGCCGCCCGTCGGTGGCGGGGCCGAGGCCGGCAGGCGCGGGCCACAGCGCCCCCTCGCCGCCCGCGCCTGGCCTCGTCGCCTCTTTCGCCTGCCCGCGCCCCGGAGAGCCCGGGACCCCGCTGCGGCGGCCGCGGCTCCAGCACCCCCACCAGACCCTGGGGCCCGCACACTGGCGGCTTGCTCTTGGTTGCGGGGACAGGGAGCAGGATAGCAATAGCGCGGGGTTCGCTTTCTGCTTCTCCTTTCTGCTGTGCACATGTTGGGGAGGGGGCCAGGCATCGCCCGGGCCGCCGCGGGAAGGGTCGGGACACAGGCCAGCGGCTGCCCTTCCCTGCGTGCTCGCCCATCCTCTGTCTCCCTCTGCTCCCGGTAGGCGGATGGCGACTGACAGCCGCGGGAGCCGAGCGCCCGGCCGCCCCCCCCCCCCGCGACCCTGCGTGCCCGAACGCCGCCTCGCCCTGGAGCGAAACGCCCAGGGCCCCGTGGCTCCCCGCGGGGACCCGAGCTGGAGTTCGGGCCAGCCCGGGGCACGCTCGCAGGCGGGCAGTCGGGCCGGTGACACCGCGCGGGGCCTCCACCCTCGGAGCCTGCCTTTTGGCTCCTGGATTGTTTTGAAGAGGATGAGGCCAACTTCAACCCAATAAAGAGAAAAGTGATTTAATAAAATTGTTTTTAAAGCGAAGCGGAGTTTACCTATTCAGCAGCACGGGTCCTAATGTTCCCGCGTAAGCGTTTTAATTTGCCACAGTCACTACCAATAAAAACCGCACGCAGCGCGACGCGGCTGTGCGACGGTGCGCGGTAGACGGGTTTTATTAGGCGCAGGCAGCAGTATGGAAAAACCCAGATTTCGATGCAGGGGGATAATTGCTGCGAAAACACGCACCGCGGAGGAGGAGGCCGTCTCGAGAGCTGCGGGCGAGGGGAGGGCGCGCGCGGCCGCGGGGCCGGCGGTCACGTGCGCGCGTCTGCTTGTGTATTTAATTGATGTCAAAACCAACTGTATCTGGAGCCGCTGCTCTCCCTTCGGCCCCTGGCGGAGGTCAGGCCCGAGGAGGGGCCGCACCGGAGCTCAGGAAGGCGCAGCAGGAGCCGGGCTTCGGGAGGGCTCCAGGCCCGCGCTCCCCGGCCACAAAAATTACATCCGATTTTCCCCCACTTAATCTGATTGCAAGCGAACCTGCAAGGCTGCAGCCTGACCTGTGGCTGCTTGTGCGGGTCCCAGCGTGCGGGCATCTCACGCAACGCGGCCTCCGGGAGGAATTCGCTCCCAAGAATCCCTAACTTGTCACGGATTGTGTGCGCGGCAGGCGCCCACGGGCTTCGGGGTCTCAGTCTCTCCCCTCCCCCACTCTACCCCCCCCAAATAAAAACACCAGCCGGAGCTGAATTGGGATGCCCCAGGTGGGGTTCCCCTGCCAGGCGCAGGAGGAGCCCGGAGTTCCGGACACAGGGTGCGTGCATCCGGATGCTGGGGGCCTGGGGTTCAGGGGCGTGTAGGGGAAGGGGCGGGCGCGGGGAACAGGAGAGGGAGAGGGGTAGCCTGCCCGGACCGCACCTGTCGGGCCACACGCCCGCTGGCCGAGGAGGAGGCAGCGTCCGTGTCCTCCCAACGCTGCAGTTCCACAGTCCCTTGGACCTGGGGAAAGAGACACAGACAGCCCGGCTGCTCGAGCGGCCCTGGTGCGCGCCTGGCCTGGCTGGCAGCCTGAGCCCCGCGCGCCGCCAGCTGCAGGCCTGCACCCCGGCCGCCCCAGCCCCCGCGCCCCACCCCGTCACCGCGCACGCCCAGCAGGCACCTGTTGGGTGCCCGGACCGGCACACCCCTGAACCCCTAACAACCCCCCGAGCGCCCCCCACCGGCGACCCTTCTGCCCGGTCCACAGATGCCCTCCTCCGGGAGCTACGGTAGGGCAGGGAGGAAGCAGCGTGGCGTGGGTACGCGGAGCTGTGCGGGCGCCGGCCGAGGTACCTGCGGTGCCGGCTGCCCCCGCGTCCCTCTCCGGGGCGCCCTCCGTGCGCCAGGCGGCTCGTCTGCGTCCACTCTTTCCCGCGTTTCCTGAACTCGAATCCGAAGAGGCGTCAACTGATCAAAACAAAACAAAACAAACCTGCTTCGGGGCGGCGTTCATCGGCGCGGAGCCCCGCGCCCAGGCTCGCTCAGGGCCCCCGGGCAGTCGGCACCCCGGGCGCCCGGGCTCCAGGTCCGCGCTCCACGGCCGGCGGCCGGCGGCCAGCGGCCAGCGGCCAGCGGCCAGAGGCGAGGCCGCGCGGGGAGCCTGGGCCCGCGAGGCCGCGATGCCCGGGGAGGGTGCGGGTGAGAGGCGCCCCCATCCTCCCAGGCTCCGGTCTCGGACCCGGGCTGGCCTCTTCGAGGAGGAGAGGCGGACACGGGTCGCGCGTGCCCCGAGTGGACCCGGCCTGGCCCGACTGCGGGCGGCCTCTGCCGAGTCCGCGAGGGCCGAGCTGGGGGCGGGGCAGCGGCCGCCTGGGGCGGGGGGAGGGGGAGGCGGCCCGGGCGAGGTCTGGGGGCCGGCCGGATGGGGGGGCGGTGGCCGGGAGCCTGTGCGAGCGGGAGGGGGCGCGCGCCAATTCGGCAGCTCCGCAGGCTGGGGCGCGGGATGACGGTCGGCTGGCCGGGGCCGGAGCGGTGAGAACGGCGGCTGCGCCACAAAAGCCTGCGCGCCCCGCCCGCGCGCCCGCCGCCCCCGCGCCGCGCCCCTCCCCGCGCCGCGCCCCGCCCCGCCCCCGGCCCCGGCCGGCGGGCGGAGCAGGGGAGGGGCGGGCGCCCGAATATGCAGATGAGCGCGTGACGGACAGCTCCGCGTTCCAATGTCCCTCGGAAACTCGAGCGCTCCTTCCTCAACTCCTCACTCCCGGCTCCAGACTCCCCCAAACCCCGACCGCCGGCCTGGCGCGCGGCTGCGCCCACCGGCTCCGCGCCGCCGCCGCCGCCGCCGCCGCCGCCGCTGCCGCCGCTGCCGCCTCGCGGTCCCCCCGGCTCGCGGGACGCCCAGGCTAGTGCCCGGGCGGGCCAGCCTCCGCCCGCGGCCCGGGTGCCCGCCGCCGCGCCGCCGCGCCCCGGCCGGGCGTGGATGGAGGGCGCCGCGCGCCCTGCCCGCTGCTCGGCGTGACGCGGGCCCCGCGCCCCGCGCCCACCATGTCCTATCCACAGGGCTACCTGTACCAAGCGCCCGGCTCGCTGGCGCTCTACTCGTGCCCGGCGTACGGCGCGTCCGCGCTGGCCGCGCCGCGCAGCGAGGAGCTGGCGCGCTCGGCGTCCGGCTCGGCTTTCAGCCCGTACCCGGGCTCGGCGGCCTTCACGGCGCAGGCGGCCACCGGCTTCGGCAGCCCGCTGCAGTACTCGGCTGACGCGGCGGCCGCCGCCGGCTTCCCGTCCTACATGGTAACCGCTCAGGGTGGGGACGCGGGGCGCCGAGGCTCGGGGGCCCGCCGGGGACGGAGCGCGGGGGTCGGCTGCGGAGTCGCCCGCTGGGGAGTCGCGCCGCGTGCGGAACGAGGGGCCAGGGCGGTGGGCAGTGCGGCCAGCGAGGAGCGGCTCTGAGCTCGGGCCGGGACCCGCGCCGCTTCCCCTTCGACTCCCGGGGTCTTCTTAGAGAGCCCGGGAAACCCGGCTCCCCCGGGGCCGGGGTCTGCGGTGGGTGCTCCCTGGCTCACCCCCGCAGCCTCGCTCGCGTTGGCGTGGGGCGAGGGCCGACGCCGCTGGGCCTCCGGGGCGGCTCTCGGCCGTTCGCCTTTACTTGCGGGGCTGGGGCTCGGTGGAGTCCTCCCCGGGGAGCCTTCGGCTGCGGCTCCCGGTTCGGCCTGGGTCCGCCGCGGACCAGTGTCTGGACAGCGGTCGGTGCGCGCGTGGCCCGCCGAGCGCCGCCCGAAGCCCTGGCTCGCCCGAGCAGCTCCCGCTCCCGCGACCCGCGGCCGGCAGCTGGGCTGGCCCGGGCCGTGGCCGAGCGCGTTTCGGGCGACTGAGGCCAGTCCAGGGGTGGTGGCCGCCACTGGCCCTCGGTGGGATCCCAGGGCACGGGAGGAGTAGGCGCGGCCTGGGAGAAGGCTGCAAATGTCTCGAATTTAAACCTTAAAGGATGAATTAAAATGCTAATTACCGCGTATTTGAAGAATTGGAAACGGTGACTGGCTTCTGAGTTGCAAATTGGATTTGCCCAGCTTTGGAGTGGTGAATGGCGGAGTGGGGGCTCGGGCTGTTTCTTTAACCAAATGAGGGCGGGGAGAGGGGGCAGGGGGAGGCAGCGAGGCAGCCAGCACTTGGAGCGCCCGCAGAAATGGAGACGCTGCAAAACTACCTGTGGGCCTGTGCATGCACGCGCGCGGCTCGGGGGCGTCCAGGGGGCGACATGTCCTCTTAGGAAAGTAAAATAGTTCAAAAATTCCAGAATAAAGCCGCAGTACTTTCTGTGATCCACAGCTGGCCCTTAGGCCCCGCTGCCCTTCCAGCTCGCTCGCCGGGAGAGGCACGGCCCCTCGGCCGCATGGGCGGCCCCCACGCTGGCCCACCAGCCCCTCCACTCATGGCTCTTGTCGGTTCCAGGGTGCGCCCTACGACGCACACACGACCGGAATGACCGGCGCCATTAGCTACCACCCGTACGGCAGCGCGGCCTACCCGTACCAGCTCAACGACCCCGCGTACCGCAAGAACGCCACGCGGGACGCCACGGCCACGCTCAAGGCCTGGCTCAATGAGCACCGCAAGAACCCCTACCCCACCAAGGGCGAGAAGATCATGCTGGCCATCATCACCAAGATGACCCTCACGCAGGTCTCCACCTGGTTCGCCAACGCGCGCCGGCGGCTCAAGAAGGAGAACAAGATGACGTGGGCGCCGCGGAACAAAAGCGAGGACGAGGACGAGGACGAGGGCGACGCGGCAAGGGCCAAGGAGGAGAGTCCCGACAAAGCTCAGGAGGGCACGGAGACCTCGGCGGAGGACGAAGGTGAGCCCCGCCGCGGCCAGCGCCAGGCCTCGGGAGCTTTCTTCCCAGGCGGGGCGCGCGCTGCCCTAGCAGGGCACTCGGCGGGGAGGCCAGGGGCGGCCCGATGCAGGGCCGGGCTTGGGGCGAGGGGAGGGCCCCGGGCCGTCCCCGGCAGCCCACCGACCGTGCCCGCGCCCCCGCAGGGATCAGCCTGCACGTGGATTCGCTCACGGATCACTCCTGCTCGGCCGAGTCGGACGGGGAGAAGCTGCCGTGCCGCGCCGGGGACCCCCTATGCGAATCGGGCTCTGAGTGCAAGGACAAGTACGACGACCTGGAGGAGGATGAGGACGACGAGGAGGAGGGCGTGCGGGACCTGGCGCTGCCCAAGCCCGTGACTTCGTCGCCGCTCACCGGCGTGGAGGCGCCGCTGCTGAGCCCCCCGCCAGAGGCCGCACCCCGCGGCGGCGGCGGCGGCGGAGGCAAGCCGCCCCTGGGCAGCCGGACGTCGCCTGGCGCGCAGCCGCAGGCCAGCAAGCCCAAGCTGTGGTCGCTGGCCGAGATCGCCACGTCGGACCTCAAGCAGCCGAGCCTGGGCCCGGGCTGCGGGCCGCCGGGGATCCCCGCGGCCGCTGCGCCCGCTCCGTCCGGGGCGCCGCCGGGCGGCTCGCCCTACCCCGCCTCGCCGCTGCTCGGCCGCCACCTGTACTACACGGCGCCCTTCTACGGCAGCTACACAAACTACGGGAACTTGAACGCCGCGCTGCAGGGCCAGGGGCTGCTGCGCTACAACTCGGCGGCCGCCGCCCCCGGCGAGGCGCTGCACGCCGCACCCAAGGCCGCCAGCGACGCGGGAAAGGCGGGCGCGCACCCGCTAGAGCCCCACTACCGGCCCCCGGGCGGCGGCTATGAGCCCAAGAAAGGTAGGCTGCCGGTGCTGCGGGGAGGGAGGGCCGGCTGCACGTCCCGGGAAAGTCTGGGTAGAGGCAAGGGACGCCCAGGGATTTGGCGCGGGCGGCTGGGAGTGCGGGCCCTGCATGCGGAGGGGGCGAGAGGGAGCGGAGGTGGGGCCCGTCTCCTGCTACTGCCCCAGTTCACCGTTATTTTGGCTGTTGGTATTATGCGCCAGACTGGCTTTGGCCGAGGCAAACGGCCTCAAAACGCATTTCGCTGGCCGGGCTGAGCTCCGCGCTCCGCCGCGTGAGCAGGCTCTCGGAAGGGGGCAGCTGCGCGCGCCTCTCGTAGGCTCCTGCCTGTAAGCAGAAAACCAGGGCTTTGTCCCCGGTCTCCGCCCTTCGGTGCACGGCCTCGGTGCCTCGCAACTCGGGCTACCCGAGAACTAAAATTAGAGAGGACAGCGAGAACCAGCCAGGCAGGCCAAGCCTCAGGGGCGGCACCAGGGACTTGGGCCCAGGGCGTCTTTTGGCGGGGCCGGGGTCTCACTCACTGCCCCTCCCCCGACAGATGCCAGCGAGGGCTGCACCGTGGCTGGCGGCGGCGTCCAGCCCTACCTATAGAAGGCTGCACGGCGACGCACGTAAGTGGGCGCCCGCGCTCCCGCACGCCGGCTCCGTGCGTGACTCGCTCGTCCTGTCCCGGGGTTGAGGGTGGAGTGGCCCGCTGGGGTCTTCTTTCCCGGCAAAGGGGGGGCCCTCTGCTCTGGATCCCCGTTTTCCTTCTCGCCAGCTGCTCTTTGAAGAAGCACTCAGAGCTGGACTGTCCCTGTGTCGCGATTGCGCACCGCCCCGGTTCTCTGCTTGAGACAAAAGTCGTAGACGCTCAGTCTGGGCGCGTGCGCGCGGTGCGGAGCCGCTGTCACCGCGGACACCTGCTTCCACGCGGCGGTGTTGCAGAGGGAGCTGCAGGCGCGGCCCGGAGCCGGCTAGAGCCGCAGCAGCCGGGCCTGCGGGCGTCAGAGGCCACGGTCCTCCACCACTAGGCACAGTCACCAGTCACAGAGCCAGCAGCCAGGAACGCGGTGCGAGCCGTCAAGTGACTCGTTCTGGTAGTGCGATGGTGTTGGTGCGCCACGGAAGGATTTGGGATGATTTGGTTTTTTCCTTGGTCCACAGGTAGGTGTCACAATTGCTTTGGAAACAAAAAATAATAAAGTCAGCAGGCGGTTTTCTCTTGCCGAACTCGTAAAGCCACAGCTGCGAAGCCCAGATCTCAGACCGATCTCGCTCGCGCCGCTGTGAGCGAGCAGAGCCCCCGGGACTGTGTTGTGGGACGTGCGTAACGTGTTGGCGTAGTGTAGCTTCCAGATGTACGTGTGACTTTCGGGAACAGTCTGTTTTTCTCAGGACCCCTCGCATCGATTGCTTCATCGCCACGGTGTATATTCTGTAGCTGTGCTAGGATGGACTGGGAGAGTTCTTTGTAAAAGATGTACACAGTAGGAATACCACGTGATTGAAGACGTTGAGTACTGCAAGAAGTGGAAACAAATTTGATATTTATTTTTATAATGATATAAAGCTTCTAGTAATTTATGCAAGTTGTATTGCAATGGAATCTAAACTTTTTTTGTAAATAAATTCTGCCTGGTTTTTATTTGGACATTGCTGGTTATACAATCTTTGTTGGTTGTTTAACACGGATTCTTTACTAATTTATATCTCAAATTGTAAATAAAAGCAGCCTAGTCTACAATGCACGCGGTGTTTGGGGCTCGTTTTTCCCGGGGAGTGAGCCTTGGGTACAGAGCCCCAGTGCTGTCCCTCAGCCCCCTGGCGACTGCCTTCCCCGTGAGTCAGAAGCTGTGAAATAAACTCCTTTCGCACGCTCAGAGAGCAGGAAGCGCAGCTGGCGGGAGAGCCACGGCGCAGACGTCTGCCCCTCGCTGATCCCTGTAGAAGTGTATGGCAAGAAAATTAAGGTCTCTGTGCTCTGAATATGCAACATGTCTGCTGGTGTAAAATCCTACAACTTGGCAAAAATAAAACACTCTGCCCTCCCTGCGCCTTTTGCATTCCTTTCCGATGCTGCTCTCTGGTCCTCTTCGGTGAGCGACACTGGAGCATTGCGAGGGTGGACCCCCCACCACCCCGATGGCCGCGACCGTGGCTTTCAGAGCCCCGGTGCCCACTCCTGCCGCTGGGCGCGGGGAATTCGGAATCCTGGAAGGACTCTGGGCTGCCCTATCCAACAGCTGCAGTGAACTCCGGGACGATCCGTGGGCAGCGGGGAGTGGTGCACCCGCTCTCGGGTACCCCGGGGCCGGGGGAGAGAAGTTTGAACAGCCCCGGACCTCACTCACTTTATTACCTCACTCACTTTCTAATTACAGGACAAGTCTGAGATCTGTAGACAAGTAACACATCTTCTTTGATTAGGATCATAAAAGCAACAAACCTGTCACTTTAATTTTCAGCAAAATTATATGGATATCCACATAATATAATTTCAGAAAAGAAATGAACAATCATTTATTTCCTCTCCAAAGATAAATTGAGTGAATATAAGTGACGGTTATAAAACAAGAATAATGGCTCCTTAGATTGCCTTTTAATCAATCATACACTTATTTTTCAAGAGGTTCATCTATTTTATTCCATGATTAATAACGGTGCCGCGTGAGAGCATTATTGGATGCCAGCGGGGGAGGTCGCGGGTGCTTTTAGCTGCTTTGGAATGGTCAGTTGGGGTTCATTATGGGCTGATATTGAACAATTTATAAAATCTTGTCTAAGCATCTGCCAGCTCCAATAGGCCGACGTGTCTGAGGCTGGGAAATTGCTAGAGCAGCTGATATTGACAAACGGACCTCTCCGGCGGCTTTCTGTGCCTTGGAAAAGAGTGGCCTCTTGCTGGGGTCTTGTTCTAAAAGGGTATTTGGAAGTAATCGCGATACTTGAGGCACAGCCAGGAGACAACTGGACACACAGCCCTGCTGGCGGGGGGAGCAGCTGCCTTCGGTTTCCTGCGCACCCGGGGGCTGTGTGTCCCCCTTCCCAGTGGAGGTGGGCATGTTTGGGAGGGAGCTGGTGGGAGAGGGAGGCCTCTCCCAAGGGAAAACCCCACTCTGTGGCAGGGGCGGTGTGTCTGGGAGCACAGGGGATCCGGGAAGTGGCCCTGAGTGCTAACTGTGTGCCTGTTTTGGTTTTAGACACAAAGCCATCAAGAATTCCATACAGATAATGCGTTTCCGCCCGAGGAACCTTGTGCCTTCAAGGTGAGGGTCTAGGGCGTTGATGAGCACTGTGCAGCCTCACAGGGGACGAGTGCAGGCGGCAGCAGTCTCTGTGAGTGATAGGTGACCTTGAGCAGCCCGAAGACGTTTACCGCGGCAAACCAAGGAGACCCGGAAGAAGACCTTCCCACAGACACCCGAGGAAAATGGCTCTGTGTGCCTTCTGGGACCCGGAAGCCCTGGCCCCGCCGCAGGAAGACGGCTCGGCTGGACACGAGGTGCCTGCCCCTCTCCCCCGCCATTCTCCCGGACGAGGGGGGCCTCTCCGCCGGGGACAACCCAGAGCTGCTCCGGAGATTAGCAAGGCACAGGAAGCCTGTTTGA
Source organism: Oryctolagus cuniculus (assembly GCF_051225735.1). NCBI lineage: Eukaryota > Metazoa > Chordata > Mammalia > Lagomorpha > Leporidae > Oryctolagus > Oryctolagus cuniculus. The sequence continues at coordinate 96,067,465 of NC_142880.1, forward strand.
TGTTGCTACGCACAACACCTTAACTTACCACCCTGTCTGCTGACCTGAACTGTTTTCTGCAGGACTTGATTTCAAAATACATAAGGACATAAAACCTGCAGGTGTTTGTGGGGGTCGATTTAAAGTGTGTGTGTGTGTGTATGTGTGTGTGTGTGCACGCGCGCGCGCGAGTGTGAGCCAGAGAGATAGAGACAGAGAGAAAGAGAGAGAAAACTAACCAAGGGAAGGGACCATGCTAAAAGCCTCTGGGTTTTATATTTGGGTTTCAAAGGCGCTCACCAAAACCCACTTGTTAGAGAGAAAGGACGCACGTGTTGACCAGGAGGTCCGCCTTCGCTGGGGTCTCGCGGGACAGCTGCCCTGCTCCAGGCGCTGCGAGGCACTGACTTGGCGGGGTGCGCGCCCGGCCCCTCGGCCCCTCGCCCGCCTGCCAGGCCGCCTCTGCCCCGAGCTTCCTGGAAGCTGATTTATCGGAATTCGCGCTCCCGTCCCAGGTGGGCCCTGGGGGGGGGGGGGGGGCGCTTGCCCCGCGCTCGTCAAATGTCAACATTTGTTCCCAATAAGGGAGTTATTGTTTCTGCAGGGCTGCCCGGCACGCCGCGTCCCGCGGTCGGTCGGGCGCGAGGCGGGAGGCCCGCGCGGCGGAGCGAGCGGCTGCGGGGCGGCCTGGAGGCTGGGGCGCCCGGCCCGGGAGCCCGGAGCTTGGCCGGCGGCGTCCCCGTGCGTTTCCCCGACTTCCGCAGACTGAGCCGGGAAGGCCCAGGCAGCCGTCCCACCCCCGCGCGCCCGCTCCGTCCGTTGCGGGTCTGTCCCGCACGGAGTGAACTCGCGGGGAGCGGGCAGGCGAGCAGCGGCGCGCAGGCGGGGTGCGGCCCAGCCTCTTCGCGCTGCAGCGGCCCGGCTTGCCCAGGACGCCCCCTCCGGGGAGGGGTCCTCGGTGACCGCCGCGTCGCGGGGCCTCAGCTGGTGGGCGCGCGGAGAGGCCCGGAGAACGCGCGTGTCGATGACCAGCTACACACTTGGGCGGATCTGTCGGTTACTTGTTTTCGAATTTCTTTCCTAAAAATAACTTTCTAGTTATTTTTGCAACGCAGTAACCCAAAGGGTGGGCTTGGCCCTCGGGGTCCGTGGCGCGCGCACGGGCGCTGCGGGTTCCCACGGCCGGCGTCCCCGCCTGGCCCTCCGCTGTCCTTCAAGGGGCAAATCGCCACAAGTACGGAAGGCTTAGTCCAAGGAGTTCTCTACCGCAGTGCAATTTTCCAGAGGCTCAAAGTGGCTTCCGGAACGAGCGTTCTCCCTGGCCCTCGCGTGGGCGCGCGAAAGTGAAAGCAGGGGGACCCCAGCCGGAGGGCTGGGCGCCCACACCTGTGCGCGCTCCCCGCCTCACCTGGGAGGCGGCGGCGCCCCTCCGGCTCCCGCTGCTGGCCTGGGGCGCCGCGTCCTCCCTCTTTCTAAGAAGATGTCACTTAGGAGCACTGTGCTGGCCACGCAATAAAAATAAATAAAAACGGGCAGGCGTTATGAAATAGGGGGCGTCTGTTCTTTTGCAATCCCAGGTGGGAGAGAGGACGACTGTGCCATTTGAATCTGGCCCCGAGATAATAAGGCACAGTCTTTCTTTCTTTCTTTCTTTTTTTTTCCTAAGGTGTCTCAATGTTGTCTTGTTCTGTGTGGAGCTGAAAACAAATTAAATCAACTTCTGAGCGAACTGGCGGCGAGGCTCCGGGCCGCCTCCAGCGCAGAGAGATCTTCAGCGGAGACGCCCACGGGGAGAAGCAGAACGCGGGCGCCACGCGCGCAGGCGTTTTTGTGGGCAGATAAATTGTCAATTTATTGCGTGTAACTCCCGATCAATTATTAATCGCTGGTGTCAACAGCAGGGTCATAATTACCTTCTCTTGTTTTAAGGAATATTTGCTTTTTCATTTCCCCGGTCTGGTAATTAGTTAATGTTCCTGGTGGCACAGAGGTCGCCAGAGCTCCTCCTCGCGACCTTTAAGGAAAGCGCTTTCCCCCGGGTCACCTGCTCTCCAGTCCCCCAGCGGGCACCGTCCCCCGCTGTTCCCCACCCCGCCTCGGCCCCGAGCGCTGGCGGCGGCGCAGACCAGGCAGCGCAGCTGGAATTCTGCGGCTGCGCCCAGCGACAGGGCGGGGGCCGCTCCTGAGCCCGCCGTTCCCGCCCTCCCCTCCAAGTTCCGCAGAAGCGAAGGTTTTAACCCTGGACGCCCGAGGGTCACGCGGGCACGCGGGCCACCTGGGCTGGGCGGCGGTGCGCTCCCCGGGCACCCGGCTCCCGCGCACCCCACCCGCTGCTCGGGCGAGGCGGGGCGGGAGCGAAGGGAAAGGTTGACAGGTGAGTGACAGGTGGCACCAGCAAGTGGCGCCCGGGGGAGGGGGGCGGCTGGGGGTGAGGGAGACGGAGGGCCGTCCTGAAACCCACCGGGAGCTCAGGACGATGACGCGCGGGCGCCCAGTGCTCCCCGCGCCACGGCAGCCCGGGCGGCTGGCGCTGAAGCCCCCGGGCGTCTTCGCGGTCCCCAGCCGGTGCCCCAGCCCCTGCCTGCCGCGCCCCCCACACCCTGCCGTCCCGCTGACACCCCCAGACCCAAGTCCGTCGCGACGCAGCCACGTGCCCGCGTGAATGGTCACCTCCAGGCCCTGAAAGACAAAACCGCAGGGGCAGGCGGGACGAACCGGCGGTGGCTGGGCGCCCCGAGGGCGGGGCGGACCGGGACCCCCAGCACCGGCCCACCCGGCACGGAGCGCCCAGGTGCCTGGTGGGCCCGGCCGCCATCTGCTTTTCCCGACACGGCCTTCGGGCCCCTCGGCTGGGCTCCCTTCCAAGGCTCCTCCCTGGAGGCCTCAGCCAGGCCCGCGGGGCCGCCTGGACGCCTGCGGGCCGCCTCGCCCGGCTCCCGCTCCCGAGCCCCGCTCAGGACCCACTCCGGGTGCCCCGCCCAGCCCAGCTCCGGCTCCCCGCTTCCGCAGGCCCGTTCCCGCCCCGTCGTTCCCGCCGGCCCAGGACGCGCGGCCTCCTTCCCCGGGGAGGGGGTCCGCGCAGGGACAGGAGCGCGCGGGGCCAAGCGAAAGCGACCCTGCGCGAGCAGGCTTGGGGCTCGCGGGCGCCGTCCAGGCTGAAACCGCCGGTAGCCGCAGGCCAGCCCTCCTCTGGGATCCATTCCCTCCCGCGCGGCGCGGAGTGCGGGATTCCCGTGGGAGCTGCGGGGAAGCGCTCAGGCCGCGCGCGCGGAGGGAGGGTGGCCGGGGCGCGCCAAAGGGCTGCTGGCCCCGCAAACCCCGCGGGCGCCGGCCCACGACGTCGATCTTTTCCAGCAAAGCCAATTCAACCCCTGGAAGGCCTGGACTCCCTTGCCCAGTCCTGCTCGCGGCGCTCCTCCTGACGAATCGGGCTGGAGGGCTGCCTGGAGGAGGTGATGGAGGCGTGTGCGGCCGGGACGGGGGTCTCCCACGTCCCAGCCCGAGACAGAGGCTGTCTTCCCTTCCCGCAGTGGCCAGGTGGAGCGTGTGCCTCGCGTCCTCCCACGGGCACAGGCGTCCTTGGCTTGAGTCTGTTGGGGGCGGCAGCTCAGGCCAGGACAAACTGGGAAGCCGCCGCCCAGCGGGCGAGGGGCCCCGGGTGGGGTCTGGGGGGAAGTTGTGGCCCTGAGCGGCCTGCCAGGGCCACCCCGAGTAACTTGGCCCAGAGAGGGGTCAGGAGCCCCGGGAAGGCCCCAGCGCTGGGCCCTGGCATTCCGGCTCCTCGCTCTGCGGTTTACGGAGGTGGGCGACCCGGGTCTGCGGGCCCCAGCCCCGCGCTGCGCCGCTCCGGCGATGGGAGGGCAATTTGTTCCAAGACGCTCCTGTGAGCCAGCGCGCTCCAGTGAGGTGAGCTCGGTGACCCCGGGCTGTGCCACACGCGGGAGTTACTGGAAGGGCCCCACCTGTCGCCCCCAGGGAGCGCTGGGGGGCAGGCGAGGAGGCGCAGGGGAGGCGGGGCCCAGCCCGGGGGAGGGGCCGTGAGGGCAGGGGCTGCCCGCAGGCTGTGCATGGAGAGGCGGTGAACACGGGTTAGGTGTCCAACAGCTCTTCCTGACCAGAAGCAGAGGTGGGGTGAATTCAGGTGCTGTGGCCCCGGCCCCGGGCAGCGGTGCTCCTAGGCTGGATATGCCCTGCGCCCACGGACCCTTGGTGGTGTGAACGCCTGGAGGGGCCTGGGGCGGAGCTTTGGGGGCAGATGGGGGCCACTACAGATGGGAGCGCGCAGCGTCTGAAGTGGACCCCCACCCCCTCCTCCCCAGGGGCGGAGCAGGCAGTAGATGCATCCTGCAGACGGGTGCGCCCCAGTGACCTGCACCGCCCTCCCTGGGTCTTTGGGCAGGGCCAGCGGCCTCCGGGCCACGCTCAGGGCATCAGCAAGGGTGTGCCCATTGGCTTTGCCCCCACTCCCTGCTGAGTAGGTCCCTGGGCTCAGAAACCCGGGCCCACGCCTTCCTCTGGTCACTCGCACCCATGGCTCCCTCTGCCTGGGAGAAACCCCACTGAACACACGGGGCCTTCTGTGTTCCCTCTCGGGTGTCCACTCACACGGACGGACACTGGGACGGCCCCGCTCAGCACCGGGCGGCTCTGCTGCACCAGCAGAGCGATGTGGGGCTTCGAGCCTAAGGGCTGGAGGGCAGGAGCAGGATGGGGCCGGGCAGCCCTGGAGTCCCCGCGGCCCGACCACCGCCAGTGGGTTCCGCCCCCTGCAGTGTGGGGTGGCAGCAAGGACAAGCCGAGGCCCGTTGGGTGGCCCTGAGTACAGACCGTGTAAGCCAGGCTTGCCAACTGTCCGGTGCCATGTGCCTGAATCCCTTCCCGGGACAGCTCACCTTCAGATGGGGACAATGACAAAGTGAGCACGAAGCGAGACTGCGCGGACGTCACCTGACGTCACCAGCGTCCAGGAGGCCTGCACACTCACCACTGCGCAGCCCGCACTCTGTCCCGACAGGCTGACGACACTGGCACTTGCACTCACATGAAGACAGTGTAATCTACAAGGTCTGTGTGTATCTACCGCTCTGCTGTCGTCCAGCAGTCTCTCAATTGAATTGTGATTTTCCTAGAGTTTTCTTCTAAAATATTCACTTATCCATCAAAGACAAAATGTACAGCATCATTTATAAATATCAAACATTTAAATAAAACCTTTAAAATAAAACTGGGGCTCTGGCATTGTGGCACAATGGATTCAGCCAACACCTACCGTGCTGGCATCCCATATGGACACCGGTTCTGGTCCTGGCTGCTCCACTGCCTGTCCGACTCCCTGCTGAAGCCCTGGGAAAGCAGGGGAAGACGGCCCGAGTGCTCGGGGCCCTGCACCCGTGTGGGAGACCCGGATGGAGGTCCAGGCTCCTGGCTTCAGCCTGTTCCAGTCCTTAGCCTTTGCAGCTGTTTGGGGAGTGAACCAGCGGATGGAAGATCTCTCTGTCTCTCTCTCTCTGTCTCTCTCTCTCTCTCTCTCTCTGTGTGTGTGTGTGTGTGTGTGTGTCCTTGTCTCTGTCATTCTGTCTCTCAACTAAATAAATGATTCTGTAGCTGATACCGCGTTGCAGTGCTAGAGACAGCAGAGGCAGCCCAGGGAGTCGGCCGTGTGGAGCAGCAGGTGCAGTTTCTGGCTGGGGCGCCCCAACCACCTTTCACAGGGCCTGGGTGAAAGAAATCCCGGCTGCTCTGCACTCTGACCCAGCCTCCTCAGGCGCACCCTGGGCGTCGGCCCACGTCCTGGGTCCCCACCACCCTAGTGAGAGGCCTGAGTGGAGTCCCTTCGTCCTCGCCCAGCCCGGCTTTTGTGGGCACTTGGGGAGTGAGCCCGTAGATGGACGATCTCTCTGCTTCTCCCTCTCTGTCACTCTACCTTTATTTATGTGAAAGGCAGAGTGACAGAGAGGCAGAGAGAGAGAGAGAGAGAGAGAGAGAGGGCTTCCATCCACTGGTTCACTCCCCACAGGGCCACAGTGACTGGAGCTGGGCCCATCGGAAGCCAGGAGCCTGGAGCTTCTTCCAGGTCCCCCATGTGGGTGCAGGGCCAAGTGTTCAGAGCGTCTTCTGCTGCTCTCCCAGGGGCATTAGCAGGAAGCTGGATCAGAAGTGGAGCACCCAGGACTGGAACCAGCGCCCATACAGGATGCCGGTGCCTCAGGCAGCGGCTTTACCTGCTACACCACAGCCCCTCAAATAAATCTCCAAGACCAAGAAGATCCGTGTGTGAAGCCTGGACACTCAGCCAGAAGCGCTGCACCAGGGCCCTCGGGGAGTGGACTTGGGCCTCCCTGACGGCCTCGCTCTCCCGTGAGCATCTGGGGAGGGCACAGCAGCCTCCCCGAGGAAGGGCCCTGGGAAGATGAGATGCCCGGGTGAGCACAGGCCCCACCGGAGCCGTGGCTTCAGTGACACCTGGGGTCGGAAATGAGGGGTGTGCACAGGGTGGGCAGAGGCTGGGGCAGACAGACCCCAGTGGTGCCCTGGGAGGCCGTGAGGGGCAGGGCCATGGAGTGCAGTTTTCCCTGGACGGGGGATGTCAGCCCAGCCCCTCAGCCTGCACACAGCCCCCGGGACCCTGCGGCCACTCGGTCACGGTGAGTCCTGGCCGCATCTCAGGAGCACCCAGTGCCACCAGCGGCTTGCGGGCACTCTGGGCATTCACCAGGGGCAAGGAGGCGCCCAAGCCGGCCTGGCTCAGCACATCCCACGTCCCTGTCCTGCCTTAGAGCCGAGAAGCGGCTGGCTTCTGCCAGCGTCGTGCCCAAGACCAAGGAGGTTAGCGCCTGCACCTGCTGAGTGCCTTATTTTTTAAGTAGACTTTTTTTTTTTGGACAGGCAGAGTTAGACAGTGAGAGAGACAGAGAGAAAGGTCTTCCTTTTTCTGTTGGTTCATCCCCCAAATGGCTGCCACGGCCGGCGCACCGCGCTGATCTGATGGCAGGAGCCAGGTGCTTTTCCTGGTCTCCCATGGGGTTCAGGGCCCAAGCACTTGGGCCATCCTCCACTGCCTTCCCGGGCCACAGCAGAGAGCTGGCCTGGAAGAGGGGCAACCAGGACAGAATCCGGCACCCCAACCGGGACTAGAACCCGGGGTGCCCGTGCCGCAGGCGGAGGATTAGCCTAGTGAGCCACGACGCCGGCTTTAAGTAGACTTTTTATAGCAGTTTTCAGCTGACAGAAAGATTCCTGACAAGTGCACAGAGTTCCCGGACCCATCCCATCCCCTGCCTCCGTAGTGTCTAGTGTCTTGTAAGCGTGGTGCGTTTGTGACAACTGACGAGCCAATATCCACCTATTATTACCGACGTTAACTAATGCTTAGGGCTTATCTTAGTGTTCACTCTTGGTCTTGTGCATTCTAGGTGTGTGTTCATTTTTGAATGATTTCTCTAAAATTTTTTAAAGTTTTATTTTTGAAGAATTGCTATTTGGGGAGGGAGAGGGAGAGGGAGCGGCCGCCTCCCTGCCGAGTTACTCCCCAGATGCCTGGGCCCCGGGGCCTCAGCCCAGGTTTCCTGTGAGGGTAGGAGGGCAGCTGGGGTGGGCCCAGGCCGGGGGCCCACTCAGCATCCTGACCCCTGTGCCGAGAGCTCGCCCAGGGCTGATTTCCACAGCACAGAAGCAGCCGCCCCGCCTCCAGGGGTGCATCGCAGATGGCGGGGAGATGACGCCCAAACTAGCACACCACACAAAGAACACGACTAGCGCATGGTAGGGCACCAGTGTGCGTGTGTGTCCACAAACAGTCGCCAAGCGCCCACGGGCCCAGGGCTGCAGCTCAGATCTGCACGAACGCGGATGCTTTTCACGGCAGTGAGTGGCAGTGCTCTGCAGACTTCCGTTGCTTGTCTGTAATTCAGAGATGAGCTGCGTTCGTATTTTCATTTGTAAAACCTCAGTATTAATGAGACAATTAAAATACATATCAAGTGGCCGGCGCTGCAGCTCACTAGGCTATTCCTCCGCCTGTGGTGCCGGCACCCTGGGTTCTAGTCCCGGTCGGGGCGCCGGATTCTGTCCCGGTTGCCCTGCTTCCAGGCCAGCTCTCTGTTGTGGCCCGGGAGTGCAGTGGAGGATGGCCCAAGTGCTTGGGCCCTGCACCCCATGGGAGACCAGGAGAAGTACCTGGCTCCTGCCATTGGATCAGCGCGGTGCGCCGGCCTCAGCAGCCATTTGGGGGGTGAACCAACAGAAAAGGAAGACCTTTCTCTCTGTCTCTCTCTCTCACTGTCCACTCTGCCTGTCAAATATAAAACAAAACAAAACAAAATAAAATAGAATAAAATACTTGTCAAGTAAGACTTTTCTTCCTACTTAGTTTGGTCTCTGGAGCAGAACTCACACAGCTCTACTCACACAACTCACACAACTAAGCTAACATGCAACTCATACAGCCCAACTCACACAACTAAAACACACAACTGAACTCACATAAACAACTCACGCACTAAAGAAGCACAACTCATACAATTAAACTACACACAATTAAACACATAAACTACACACACACAAACTACACACAACCTACAATTAAACTCACACAGTTAAACACAACTCAACTCACACAACTAAAGAAACACACAGCTCTACTCACACAGCCAGCAGCTTGTTCACGGGGCGGGGGGGGGGGATGGAGGCGTGTGCGGCGTGGCAAGAGGGGGCGTGGGCAGACCTCGCAGGGACGCACAGACGCCCGGGGGCTTTCCGCTCTCCTCTTCCCCCGGTGGCCGCCCTCCCGGATGAAGACCTGTTCCTAGGCCGTGCACATTCTGGGAGGGAAATGCTGCCCGCTCGGACGCGGCACGGACTTGCCGACAGTCACCGGCGGCAAAGGTGGCAGTCACGTTGTGCCCTCCTGTCCCCCGGTGCCCACCCGTGGCACCCTCTGCGCGGGCACACTTCAAAAAGTTGAGAAAACAGCCAGTGGCGTGGCGAGGCGGCAGCCCGGCGGGGAGCCGGGGCCCCTGGAGTCTGGTGACCTCCACCTCTCAGGAGGCTGCGTCCCCGCGAGGACTGGGGCTCCCTGTCCCTTGGGGCCAGGCAGGTCTTGCCGGCTTAGCACTGACCTGCAGCCGACACAGGAAATGAGGGTGCACACCCCCAGGCAGCGTCTGCTGCCCGCGTGAGAATGTGGGCGCCGACGGGGGGCCCCCAGAGCGCCGGCTCTGCCCGTGGGGCTTCTGGCTGAGCTCCGGCGGGCGTGGGAGCCACCAGTGCCAGCCGCATCCCGGGGCACAGGGCGGCGGCCACGGTGCAGTGGTGAGTGCCAGGTCACCGAGGCGCCCCCTTCAGCTCAGCTGGCTTCCAGAGTTTCTCCTGGGGGTCGTGGGGGTCACCGCGCAGCTGGGCGATGCAGCAGGTGAAGTTGAATGCGGATGGCGACCCCGGGGGGCCCTGCAGGGGACTCGGGTTTCCCGAGAGCTCCCCACTGGCTGCAGTGGACGGCGGCAGCCAAGGCGGGCGCCTCCTTGCGCTGTGTATTCTGAGCCCGCGTCGTCTGCACGGCACAGGCAGCACCCCGGCCCCGGCCCCCCACCCCGACCCCACCTGCTGTGAGGACCGGGCTTGTCTGGGGACGGCCCCAGGTGTGCTGAGAGGGCTGCCACAGTAGCACTAAGCACTTAGAGCGAGGAGGAGCCACGGGTGCCACAAGGCACGATCTCACCTGGAATCCCACGTTTTTTTTTTTTTTTTTTTTTTTTTTTTTTTTTTTTTTTTTTTTTGACAGGCAGAGTGGACAGTGAGAGAGAGAGACAGAGAGAGAAAGGTCTTCCTTTTGCCGTTGGTTCACCCTCCAATGGCCGCCGCTGCAGCCGGCGCACCGCGCTGATCCTGGCAGGAGCCAGGAGCCAGGTGCTTTTCCTGGTCTCCCATGGGGTGCAGGGCCCAAGCACCTGGGCCATCCTCCACTGCACTCCCTGGCCATAGCAGAGAGCTGGCCTGGAAGAGGGGCAACCGGGACAGAATCCGGCGCCCCAACCGGGACTAGAACCCGGTGTGCCGGCGCCGCAAGGTGGAGGATTAGCCTATTGAGCCACGGCGCCGGCTCGAATCCCACGTTTTTGGCAGAAAGGTTTGTGGCAATTTAGAAGCGCGGCCTCCTGCCCCGGCCACACCCCTGCGCCCTCTGCGCGGCCTCCTGCCCCGGCCGCACCCCTGCGCCTGGTCCGCTGCATTTTTCTCTTCTCTTTCCTTCTCCTTCACCTCCTGCCTGAGCGGGGGCCACAGGGCCCTCAGCACCCATCTCGCCAGCCACGCCCCGGCCTGGGCTCCCACCTGCCGAGCAGGGGCCGCGGGGGAGCCCACTGCCAGCAGGGGCCAATCCCGGCGGCACCCTGGGCCCGGCTGCCTCCTGCCTCGCTCTCCAGGGGCTCCTCACTCATCACGGAGCAGTCGGCTGGGGACCTGCGCCGTCGGCTGTGTGTGCGTGGCGTTTGCGGCGGGAGCCTGAGTCCATCTGGGAGGCCTGCCGAGGCTCCCCGGAGGCCCTCGTCCCACTCCCGGGTCTCTGCACCCCAACCCCGCGATGGGGCAGGAGCCACCATGATGGGAAAGAGACTTGTGAAATCCAAACCGTCTTTATGGGCACTAAGTGCTATTAATTTTAATGAGTGGCCTTGACACGAGACTTAAATAGGCAGAGGCATTTGGAAATCGTCGCTCAGCCCAATATTTTCTTTCTTTAATTAGTGGCTGCTGACATCATTTGCATCACAACTCAGCTAATGTTCTGTGGGCCTTGGTCTGGAAAAGGACTAAATTATACATGAGTTTGCTCCTTGGCTTCCCAGGAAATGCTGTTGGGGGTGCGGAGGGGCGGCTGGGGGCCCGGGAAGGAGGTGCAGATTAATTGGCATAATGATTATGCAACTCAGCCCAGCTTCTGCGGGACCGCCCACCCCAGGCCCCTTGACCTGGCCATGTGTGGGGGTGGAGTCTCCCAGGGCACAAGACTGGGTTGATTGACAGTCCTGGCGACAGCCAATGGAGGACAGCGGCAGGACGCTCGGCCACGAGGGTCCCAGGGAGGGGTGCAGCCCCTTCATCCTCGGTTCACAGCTTCCGTGACTCAGAACAGCTCCCCCAGAGAGAAGAGGGGAGTTCTTTCTAACGCAACGCCAGCCAACTCCAGCTTTGTGATGAGAGCTGAGAAGCCTGGTGCTGTTCTGTGTTTTGGGGAAGGAAACTGGGGTCTTTTGCGCAGCTTGCCCTGGGGAGGGTCTTTGGCTGGAGGTGTTTCACTCCGGATTTTCCTGCCGGCTGGGGCTGACGGTCACTGTTGTGGGGTCAGCCAAGATTTCTCCGCGGTGGTGTGCAAGGCCCCTGGGCTCCAGTCCCTCAGTTCAGCATCGTGCAGGACCTCCCAGCCCCCAGGGTAGATGCTGTCCACGCCTTACCAGGAGGGTGCGGGGCCAGGGCCCTGCTGGGGGAGCCGCTGCTGGCGTTTGCCTGGCACCTCCGCTGTGCACCTGCCGTACAACGTCACACTGGTGTCCACAACGCGACAGCATCTGCATTTCACAGGGCAGGAAGCCGAGGTTTGTGACTGGTCCCCGTGACCCAGAATGAGGACCTTGCTGTGGGTTCCGCCTCTGCTGAGGCCTGGGCCCTCCTCCTCCAGGCTGGCTTCTCCCCCACCCGCCTCAGCCTCGCGGGTCTCCTGCGCTGGTCCCGCCGCTCACCCCCACTCACCTGGGGCAGACGAGTGCCGTGGAGGACGGAGGCAGGGACCTGCGGCCTGCAGAGGCTCACGGCGGGGGCTGTGTTGGGCAGTGCCTCTGGGTGTGGGCCATCGTGCAGCCGACTCAGATGAATGCACTAAGCGACTTCACGCACACAACCGTGGGAACACGAAACTAAAAGCTCAGCTTAACTGGGTGCAGACGGTCTGAACTCCTTGCACTGTGTTTCCGCAGCGTGCGTTTCCAACATTCCGAAGACACCACTCCCCTGTTGGCTTAGTCCAGGGCCCAGTGCAGATGGCAAGAGCCGGGACCCTCTTCCCGGTACAGGTGCTGCTGCAGAAGCTGTCTCCCCAAGTCTTTCTATGGCAAATTAACAGCAAAGAGCTTTCAGCATCGGCAAAAATGAATCCCACAATCGCCATGCGAAAGGTGGTGAGAGCCGTGGGGAGCCGGGAGGCCACCCCTGGAAAGGTGGTGAGAGCCGTGGGGAGCCGGGAGGGGGGCGCCCCGCTGTCCCCGGCTCCCAGAGCCCCGGCCCTGCAGGAGGAGCCGCTGCCGGCACGCATTCATCCCAGGCTTCTTTCTTGAGAATTTGTCCCTTTTGACCTTAAAGACTTGCACCTGTATCTGCATTTTATATCTAAGTTGGCACTGTGTCTGTATCCCTGTCCACACCTCTATACAAGAATACTCCAAGAGTGGCTGAGAAGGCAAAGTAGGGGTGGGCGTTGGTGCGGTGGTTAACGCACTGCCCGGGGTGCCGAGCGCCTGGCTTCGGGGCCTTGCTCCGCTCCTCCTGCTCCTGTGCACCCTAGAAAGCACCCGGTGATGGCTACGTAAGGGGTTCCTGCCAGCAGATGGAGTCTCTGGCTCCTGGGTTCAACCTGGCCCAGTCCCGGCTGTTACAGGCACTGAGGCGAGTGAGCCAATGGATGGAAGAACTTTGTCTCTTGGCTTTTCAAATAAATAAAACCAGTTTATTTTGAGGCAAACACATTTCGAAACCCACGCGGCTTCTCTGTGATGCACACCGTCTGTGCACTTGTGGAAGACCCACAAGCTCTGTGATGCACGCAGGATGCGTGTGTGCGTGTGAACTCTGCCCCTCCCGCGTGGAGCATGCGTTTCTGAAGGTGGGGGCGTCTGCCGAGCGCTGCGTGCGTCGTCGCGTCTCCTGGCGGCGTTTCCCTTTGCCCATGCTCTCCTTCCGGCTTCCTGCTGACACAGGCTGGGCAGGGCAGAGCCGGGAGGCCGGCGTCCACGCGGAGCGGCAGGAGCGGCCCGCAGGGGTGCAGCTCTCCTCCCGCACTGCCTTGCAAACGCCCCACCCCCTCTTTCTGCTGGGCATCCTCAGCTCAGCCTTAGTGGGAGCAGAAACCTGAACACCAGGGGCCGGCGCTGTGGTGTAGCGGTTAAGCCTCCACCTGTGGGGCCGGCATCCCGTATGGGGGTGCTGGTTCAAGTCCCAGCTGTTCCACTTCCAAACCAGTGGAGGATGGCCCAAGCCCTTGGGCCCCTGCACCCATGTGGGAGATCCGGAAGAAGCTCCCGGCTCCTGGCTTCGGATCAGCCAGCCCTGGCCTTTGCAGCCGTCTGGGGAGTGAACCAGCAGATGGAGAACCTCTCTCTCTATGTCTGTAACTCTGCCTCTCAAATAAATAAATAAATCTTAAAAAAACAAACAAACAAAAAGAAACCTGACCACCCACAGCCAGTTGGGCTCACACTCAGCTCCTCGCTCCTGGCCTGCGCACTCCGCCACTTCCCAGGGCCTTTTCCCCAGCTGCCGTCCAGCTGCCACGTCCCGCAGAGGTCTGGGGGCCATGGGCTGTCACGGATCAGCAGCTGGGCCCCCTCCTCTCCACAAAGGTGCCTCACGAGCTTGTGGGAGCTCAGGGAGGTGTTTCCTGGTCTCAGCAGCCGCTGCCATGCATGGAGGCAGGGACGGTGAGTGAGGGGTCCCTGCCCACGGCTCGACCCGAGACCTCCCTGCTGACCTCTCGCTAGCCCAGCCACGCAGAGCTGGACCCCTCTCGGGCCGTGGTGGCCTCTGATGAAGCTCCCGTGGTGATGACGGTGAGCGCCTCCGCCCTCCTGGACCCCAGGCGTCCTGGGGAGGACCCTGTGCAGCGCTGAGCTGGGCACTGCCCTCTTGGCACAGCCCCGGCACACAGCATCATCTGAAGGGACAGCGGCGGCAGCTCACAGGCACACACTAGACGGGCACCTAGCAAGCTCCTCGTATTGGACGTGGGCAGCGGGGATGGCACCTGCCCAGCCTCCTGTCTCAGCCGCACACGTGCCGCAGGGGACCGGGCACAGCCGTGCCTCCCGCCTCGCGCCTCCCTCTGTGCTGTCGCACGCTCTGCAGGCTTTCAGCGGCAATCCACCTGCCACCCAGGAGAAAACTCTCCCAACGTCAGCAACAAAACGCACGGTTTTTAAAAAATGAAACTACGCACACAGGAAGAGCGCAGTTGTCTCCTGTCGACGAGAACGACTGTGTCCCTCGGGGGCCCGTGCTGGGGGCAGTGGGTAAGCCGCTTGTGGAGGCACTGGCACCCACCTCACAGAACGGCTCTCGGGCCCGGCTGCTCCACTTCTGGTCCAGCTCCTGGGAGAGCAGTGGAGGATGCCCAAGTGCTCAGGCCCTGCCCTGCGTGCGGGAGACCCAAATGGCCTGGCGCAGCCATTTGGAGAATGAATGAACAGTTGGAAGGTGCCGCTCTCCCTCTTTCTCTCTCTCTCTCTCTCGTTTGCTCTCTCTCTCCCTCTCTCTGTTGAAATTATTAACTAGTGTGTGGCTGTCGACCTCCTCACTAGAGGAGCAGCAGAATGGTTCGGAAGCCCCCAGAGAGGCGACGTGATACATGCTGAAAAAAAATGTGACTCCTGACCCAAACGGAGCCTTAAACGAAAGAGAACGGGGGGGGGGGGGGCAGCGCCGTGGTAGTGGGCAAAGCTGCAGCCTGCAGTGCCCGCATCCCCTACGGGCGCCGGTTCACACCCCAGCTGCTCCACTTCCAATCCAGCTCCTGCTAATGCGCCTGGGAAAGCAGCGGAAGATGGCCCAAGTGCTTGGCCCCTGCCACTCATGTGGGAGACCTGGAAGAAGCTCCTGGCTTCTGGCTTCCGCCTGACTCTGCCCCAGCCATTGCGTCCATCTGGGCAGTGAACCAGCGGATGGAAGACCTCTCTCTCTCTCTCTCTCTCTCTCTCTCTCTCTCTAACTCTGACTTTCAAATAAATGATCTTTCTTTAAATGAGAGGGACAATGTGGGCTCCACTGCAGGTGTGCTTGCCTGGCGACGAGGGAAAGAACTGAGTGACTCACGCAGCCCAGAAGGAGCCCGGCGCCACGGCGGGCTGAGCACTCCACGGCCAGACGGTGGCGGCCGACCAGCAAGTTCTGCGCGTCGTCCCGAGGTGGGCCCAGGAGCCTCTGCGGCCCCGGCCAGCGGGCAGCCTCAGCGCAGACGACCAGTGCCTGGGGTTTATGGCACTGGCATCCCGGGCCCGGCCGCGCCAGAGCAGACCTGGAGCGTCTTCCTCCCCTGGGCCCGCCTGTCGGAAGGAGGAGACTGTGGTTCCCACGCAGAGACCCTCGTCCACGCAGCAACCGTGCGGAGGAGCAGGGTGCACGGCGTGCTCTCCCTGGCCAGGCACAGCCACCGCACAGCTGTGCCGCTGAGCGCCCGGCCCTGAGGGCACCCGCGGCAGCTCCAGGCTCACACCCCCGCTCCTCCTCAGCCCCCCACAACAGTCCTCTCTTCCTTGCACACGTGGGTGTGACCAGAGGGGCAGATGCTGTGACCAGATGCTGGCATGTGCTGAGCTGTGCACGTGGACCACCCGCGTCTCTGCACTCGGAAGTCTGAGACACACGGAGAGACGTGGGAACATGCCTTCCGTGGGCTGGAGGGCGATGGCGGCGAGACTCGGAGGAGGAAAGCTGTAGGCTCCGTGTATCGGCGAAGCCAGCAACAGTTACCCCAGGCTCTCCGAGACCCCAACACCACCCTGGTCACACACATACAGATCCAGATCCTGTCTGAACAGCATTGTTCAAGATTTGTATTAATAATTCCTCACACTGATTGACAAGTGACTAAAATGACCTTGGATTTTAACAAACGGAAAAATGTCCCTGTCACACACAGGAGTGAGAAGTGGGCAGATGGGCTGCTGGAGCCCCATCATGCGTGTCATTGCATGGCCCCTCCCACCACACGTGTCATTGCATGACCCCTCCCACCACACGTGTCATTGCATGGCCCCTCCCACCACACATGTCATTGCATGGCCACCCTCACCACACGTGTCATTGCATGGCCACCCCCACCACATGCGTCATTGCATGGCCACCCCACAACACATGTCATTGCATGGCCACCCCCGCCACACGTGTGTCATTTGTGTGGCCCCTGCCATCACATGTGTTCTTTGTGCGGCCCTTCTGAGTCCTCCTTTGCCTTCCCGTGGGCATTCCTGGCACACACTACCTCCTCCGGCTTATTCCAACCCAACCGCAGCAAAGCCCAGTGTGGGGTGAGGCTGGTGTGCGGCCGCTCTTCTGAGGAGCCTCGTGCAGATCGGCTCACTCGCTCTCACCCCTCAGGACGGGGTCTGGGAGAGCGGGGGGCTGGGGGCAGTCCGGAGCGGTGGCCGCGATGGGGAGAAGCCCAGGGGCCGTGCCCGTGTGTGTGTGCAGCCTCCTTTCTCCGCTGTGTTCTGCACAGCCTGATGACCCAGGACACAGGCCTCCGAGCTGGGTGTCGGCCACGACTTTGGAAGCAGGGAGAGAGCGGAGCGGGCGCCCCGGCCGCCGTGATCAGAAGCCCCGTCTCCCGCCGCGGGGCGCACGGACAAGGCGGGACACTGGGGTCTTCCAGGGAAGCTTCCTTCGGGAAACCACCAAGGAGCATCCGTCTTCTTCCACTTAATCACCAACTCCGACAACGCAGGCGTCCTCATCACAGGCACTCGGGAATTCTGGCCAGCTACTCACTGCCGCCGCTCGGCTGAGCACTAGGGGAGGACGAGCGATGCGGACCCGGGAAGCCGCCGCAGAGCGCCGGGCGCCACCACCGTGTCACTGCCCTTGCGCCATCTGATTCCTTCTCTGCAGTGGGATGCAAGTGGGGCTCCGTGACCAGGAGCTGCACTCCCGGCACGCGTGAGCATGTGCTGCACACATGTGTTACCCACGCTTCACGCATGTGTTACCCACGCTGCACACAAATGTTATACATGCTGCACACACGTGTTACCCACGCTGCACACACGTTACACACGCTGCATGCATGTGTTACCCACGCTGCACACACGTGTTACCCACGCTGCACATGGTGGAGATGGTCTCCAGTGAAGACTTTGTTTTGTCCAGCACTCGTTCCTCATTGAACCTGAGGCGTGACACGTGCCGCTGTCACTCAGGGTGGCTCAGAAGCCTGGGGCCCGACAGATGTCGCCTAATTCTGCTCTGCCTTTTAATTCCTTTTATTATTGTCTTAAACATTGATTGATTTGAAGGGGGGTGGGGAGAGAGAGAGGTATCTTCTACCCACTGGTTCACTCTTCAAGCAGTAGCAAGGACTGGGGCTGATCCAAAATGACGCTAGGAGCCCAGAACGCCACGGTGGTCCCCCAGGGAGGTGACAGGGCCCCCGTACTGGGGCTGTCCTCCAGTGTCCTCCCAGGCGCAGCAGCAGGGAGCTGGACTGAAAGCGGCACTCCGATGGGGGATGCCAGCCTCGTGTGCTGCGCCTAACCCGCTGCCCCTCCGGCTCGCCTTTCCTGCTCTGAGTTTTCTAAACTAATCAGTGCTCTGTCTCTGCAGGCTCCACAACCAGGGACTCAGCCAAGCGAGCGCTGCAAAGCGTTCGGGAAAAAGACGGTGTCTGGGCTGCACGTACACGGAGCGGGGTCCTGTCCTCGTCCCTGAGCGACGCAACGCCACAGCGCCTCTCCTGGCGCTACCTTGTGTTGGGTTTAACATCGAGACATCGCGAACTCAACGGGAGACGTGTGTCGGATCTGTGCCATTTACACACGGGGCTCCAGCCTGTGGCCGCGCTGACATCTGTGGGGCATCCTGGAACCAGTTCCCTGGGGACAGAAAGAACGACTCCACTTACAAATATCCACAAGTAGGAGATCCAGAAAGAAGCAACGTGGCCCCCCCCCAGAGTGAGCCTCATGCCGGCTGCTCCCCACTCAGGGCTGTGACTCTGGGGGTGCGACGTGGGGCAGGCTGCTCGCTGAGCCCCCAGCCAGGAAACTGGGGCAGAGTGGGTCCCTGCATGGGCGAGACCCCACGCCAGCAGCTGCCACTTCCTGTCCCAGGTGGCAGCTCCCTCCCTTGCCACGGAGACCCCCACTCCCCGGGACTCCCCTCCCATCCCGACAGAGGTGAAAGGATATTCCCAGCATGCCTCTGTCCACTCACTCCCTGCTCTCGGGGTCTGGTTTCCTGAGAGACAGGAGGAGGGGCAGTCTGAGGAGGGGCACTGTGCTGTTCCCAGCTGTGGCGTGTGCCACGGTGGCTCAGCCGTGGACAGTGGCAGTGGCCCTGGGAGATGGGCAGGCACTCAGGGCCTGGTCCTCCTCTGTGTGAGCCCCTGGCCAGCCGTTGGACACAGGCCTCACCCTGGGTGCTGGGCACCCAGGCCAGGTCACCTGGTGGCCCCCCAGGAACACAGGGACTGCCAGGGCATGAGGGCCTCCAGTCCCAGGTCCACGTGGGCAAAGCCACCCGAGACCCCCTCTGCCTTGCAGCCCACCCCACACCACAGGTGTGGTCGCATAGAGTCCCTCGCCAACTGCTCGAGAGCTTAACCAGGATTCTTCCGGGGCCAGCATTGCAGTGCAGCCAATAAGCCAGGGACCAGGGCGCCCGCATCCCATATCCGAGTGCGACCCAGCTCCCTGCTCATGCACCACGCACCTGGGAGACCCAGACGGAGCTGCAGGCTCCTGGCCCAGCCCCAGCAGCTGCGGGCATTCGGGGAGTGACCCAGTGAACGGACGATGGAGGATCTCTCTCCCCGCACTGTCTCTCCCTCTCCCATTGAATAAATAAGCAAACAACTCTCTTTGTAAACGAGGATCCCTCTGTGACTGGCCACTGGAAATCTAAGGGGCCAGGGGGAGGAGCAGGGGCAGGAACCGGGGTCACTGGTCCACGGCTGCTTTGCTCTCCGCCCAGGCAACGAAGCTGTGAGGTTCCCGGTATCAGAGACTTGATGATGATTCCCTTCCAGGAAGTGCCAGCCTGTGCTGCTGGCTGCCTCGGCCTCACCCTGGCCCCCGGAGCAGGGTGGTTGTCCCCAGTGTCCTCCCGCAGGATGCCCACTCAGCAGGGGCAGAGGGGAGGGGATAGGGGACAGGCCAGTGTCACTGCCGGACCGCGGCTGGCTCAGTGCCGTGTCCTTGGGAGCTGGCAGGTCTGTGTTTTCTCAGATACACGCGGGAGCTGGGGTGCCTGCCTTCCCGGGGGCCTGGGACCACCCTGCCCCACTCCAGAGGGGAGGGGAGCCCCGGGGCAGAGCCGAGCATGCCGCTCTGTGACGGCTGAGATGAGTGACAGGGCAGGGCCCGAGCCAGCGCTGTGTGACTCGCCGAAGTCCCCGCCATCCTGCTCGCTTAGTTGCCACTTGGCGATCACTGGGGAACAGAACGGCTTCTACCTTTAAATGCGCAGGCAGGGAGAGGCCACTCCGGACCACTGAATTCTCGAATTTCTCCATAGTCGATGAGCATTGGGGTAATTAAAATTATAAAGTGAAGTTCGTAATTCACTTTACAAGTGTGAACGTTGGGATTCAGATACGTGGAAGAAGTAACTGGTTCCTTTTAGCACACATATTGGTGGTTGCGTTGACGAGTGACACGGAAGCGTCTGTCATCAGTCCTCGCACCCTGAATTGCTCTGTGAGGGTGAGCGCACCGTGTTGCACGCGGTCCCCACGTCCAAACTCCCACTTTCCGCAGAGCGGACAAACTTGTCGGGGTCCCTCCCCGAGGTCTCCGAGGGCTCAGCCCCCACCCCCACTTTTTAGCCGGAAACTGTGGCCTCTGTCTCTTTGCCAACGCAGGAATCCAACATTTTTTCAAGCTGATTCTTGGTTCCCACTGCGAATTTTCTAAAAAATGCACTTTGGATTATTTTTTAAAATATTTTTGGGCAAAAAGAATGGGCCAATCAAAACCGAGCCCCTGCAACGGTCCCCAGGCCAAACTGTGCTGGGCCAGCGACCTCCCCGGGGACAGAACCCCAGGGCTTCGGGACTGACCGCCCGTCTCATTCCAAGGGACAACAGTGGACGGCACAGTCCCAGAATGGCGCAGGGGTCTGCAGGAAGCGTTCCTGACTGCATGAAGAGCAGGGAGGGCAACACGCTGCTACACACTGAAACACACTAGGACATGTCACAGCCCGCTAGTACACGTCACGGCACGTGAGCACACGTCACAACACACGAGTACACATCATGACACACGAGTACATGCAACAGCATGCTAGTACACATCACAACACGCTAGTTCACTCATAACATGCTAGTTTACTCACAACACACTAGTACACATCACAACATGCTACCACACACCACAGCATGCTAGTAAACATCCCAACATGCCAGTACACATCACAACATGATAGCACATGTCACTACGCGCTAGTACACATAACACATGATAGTATATGTCACAACATGCTAGTATACTTAAACACACTGGTACACATCCCAACATGCTAGTACATGTCATGACATGCTAGTACACATTCCAACATGCTAGTACACGTCATGACGTGCTAGTACACATCACAACATGCTAGTACACATTGCAACATGCCAGTGGACATTACAACATGTTTGTACATGTCACAACATGCTAGTTCACATCACAGCATGCTAGTGTGTGTAACAATGTACTGGTAGGTGTCATGTCACAGCATGTTAGCGCACATCACGTTATGGTGCATGTTACAGTATGTTAGTGCATGCTACAACATGCAAGTGCACATTATGACATGCTAGCACATGTCAGAACATGCTAGTTTAGGGCGTGGCACACTAGTGCAACCCTGTCTCTGAGCAACAGTCCACTGCTGGCGCCCACCGAGGCTGTTCTGGGACACTGGGAGACTGGGGGGGGGGTGCTGGGCTGAGCAGGCCTTGGGGGCGGGCAGCGGCCCCCCGCCCTCCCTGGCTCCTGCTCTGTCCAGCGCCTAGCAACACCGGGCTCCCGACCCCAGACCTCCATCAGTTAAGCCCGGACGCAGCCCCAGGTCAAGGCCAGGAAACGAGGTGGAAGCCACCGTAGCCGGGTGGGAGCCGACCCCGGCAACAGGACAGAGCCTTCCTCCTGCGGGCAGCTGCTTGGCAGGGCCTCGGGCTAGCAATGCAGAGGCCCCGGGCCCTCGACCCGACCACAGAGCTGGGGATGGACGTGGCCGTCGGACGTCCCCCAGCGCGTGGGTTACAGACTTGGTCCCCAGAACTCCTCCAGTGCTGCCCTGGCTCCAGCTGTGTCTGCAGCGGGGCCTGGGGATGACGGCCCTGGGCCGCGTGGCTGGCAGAGCCCGCGATGGGAGCCCTCGTTCCTCCCTGTCTCCCTGTGGGACTCGGTGTCCTCAGGAGCTGCTCCGGCTGCCAGCGGTCGGGCAATGCAGCCTCCTGCAGGCTCACGGGGTCTGTCAGGGGCATCTGCGCCTCCCTCACCCTCCCACCTCCCCGCTCTGTGCCCCTGCTCTGCTCCTCCCCGCCCTGCCCTGCCCATGCGGCTCCTGTGTCTGCTCTCAGCGCCCAGCCCACCGGAAGCCAGGACTCCCGCTCCCCGCCAGGACCCTCACCCTGACCTTTGCTCCCCCACTGGCAGGAAGACCCCACCTCCAGCTCTAAAGAGCACTGTCTCCTGTGACCTCTCGAGGGGCATCACGCGTTCGGGAAGCCCCCACGCGTCAGGGAAGCCCGCCTCTCTCTCAAGGCCGCAGCACCTGCGCTCCCAGATCCAGCCACAGCTCCGCGTTTGCTTTCTGGCTCTGTCTGGCCACTTCCTGAAGCAGGCGTGGCTGCGGGTGGAGGGAGCCGTCAGCCATTCGAGTCCCCCCACGGAAGTCACAAGGGGGCTGGGGCTGGGCCTTGGCCTAGCACTTGCGACGGCGCTGGTGCTGGCATCCCGTCTCAGTGCCTGGGTTCCAGTCCGAGCCCAGCTGCCTGCTACGGCACATGTTGGAAAGGCAGCGGTGATGCTCACATCTGGGACCCGGCCGCTCCTGTGAGAGACCTGGACGGGTTCCTGGCTTCTGGCTTCAGCCTTGCCCAGGCCCGGCCATGCTGGGCCTTTGGGGAGTGAACCAGTGATAGAAGCTCTGTGTCTGTCTGCCTCTAATAGGTACATTTTAGAAATGCATCAAGCAGGGGCTGGCGTTTGGTGTAGAGGGTAAAGCCACGGCCTGCAACGCCAGCGTCCCACATAGGCACAGCTTCGAGTCCCGGCTGCTCCACTTCTGATCCAGCTCTCTGCTGTGGCCTGGGAGAGCAGTGGAGGATGGGCCAGGTGCTTGGGCCCCTGCACCCGCGTGGGAGACCCGGAAGAAGCTCCTGGCTTCTGGCTTCAGATCAGCGCAGCTCCAGCCATTGCGGCCATTTGTGGAGTGAACCAGCAGATGGGAGAGAGAACCATCTGCTGGCTCACTCCCCGGAGGGCCACAACAGCCATGGTTGGGCCAAGCTGAAGCCAGAAGCTCCTTCAAATGTCTTACGTGGGTGCAGGGGCCCAACACTCGGGTTGTCTTCTGCTGCTTCCCGGCGCATTAGCAGGGGGCTGGATGGGAAATGGAGCAGCCGGGACTTGAACCGGCGTCCAGCGCCAGCCCCCTGTGAACTTCTGTAAATCTCCAGGTCTCTCGATTCTAGAAACCAAGTCTAGAAAGGGAGAAGGGTTTCCTTAATTCTTTCCCAAATGCGATTTTATTGTTACTGATTAATATACCTAAATTTTTTATTATTTTAATTTTTAAATAATGAAGTCCCACACACGTAACGCGTGCTATGTGGCGTCTTCCAGGCTGCGACCCGTGTGTGGTGCCCAGTCAGCGTGGGTACGTGCAGCTCCTGGAACCTCGTGCAGTCCTGTCTCCCGGTGCAGCTGGCACAGAAGTATGCAGCACCCTTACCCCCCTCCGGCCACCATCCCATGGGACAGAACTTCCGACTGCTGTCCGGCTGGGGGCCGTGCCCTCTGTGGGTCCCTGCCTCACCCCTCCCCACCGCTGGGCTCCAGGGCCGCACTGCTGACTCCTACACCGCCATGCGTCTGTGACTTCACCGGCACTCGTCTCCCTGTGTGTCCAGGTGACGAGGGGGGTTGTGCCGGCGGCATCTCTCTCCTCCCATCAGCGCATGGACGTGGCGGTGGCCTCTGCTTCTCAGCCTTGCGCACAGAGCTGCAGTGGACAGGGGAGCCGGGTTTCTGACGAGCAGAGCCCTCTCGCTGCCCTTGGGTGCACACCCGGGAGTGAGACGCTGGACCGCATGTGTGGTGAGGAAAGGCCACGCCGTCCTCAGGGCTTCGGTGGAGACGCCAGAGCCAGGAGCCGCAGGGCTCAGCGTGGACGACCGTCCACCTGCCTGCAGCGGTGCAGCATCCGCTTCTCCCTCCAGCCGCTCCCTGCCTCGCTCTCCGTCCTCTGTCTGTGTCTGTGTCTGTGTCAAATGTCCATCTACCAGTCCACTATCTGCCATCTATCTAACCACCATCTAGCCATCTCTCTATGCCTATCGTCTTTCCACCTATCAATCTTTCTATCATCTACCTATCATCTGTCTATCTGTATATCCATCTTTTAAAAATGATTTATTTATTTATTTGAAAGGAAGAGTTACACAGAGAGAGAAGGAAAGGCAGAGAGACAGACAGACAGACAGACAGACAAAGTCTTCCATCCACTGGTTCACTCCCTAGTTGGCTGCAATGGCCAGAGCTGCACTGATCCGAAGCCAGGAGCCAGGAGCTTCTTCCAGATCTCCCACATGGATTCAGGGGCCCAAGCACTTGGGCCATCTTCCACCAATTTCCTAGGCCACAGCAGAGAGCTGGATTGGAAGTGGAGCAGCAAGGATTCAAACTGGCACTCATATGGGATGCCAGCACCACTATGCCACAGTACCAACCCCATCCATCTTTTTATACCTATCATCTATCCATCTATTATCCATATATCCACTTTTCATCTATCTACCCATCATCTATCCGTCTATCTATACTCATCACCCACCCATCTATCATCTATCCATCTATCATCTATCTATCTTCTATCATCTATCTGTACATCGGTCTATGCCTCCATCTATGTCTATATCTACCTGTCTATCCATCTACCATGTGTCATCTGTCTATCGCTCATCTATCTATCTCTACCTATCTCTGTCATCCATCTGTTATGTCTGGCTGTCCACCTGTCACCTGTCATCTCGGCACGCGTCCATCTCCCTGTGCCCGTGTCCATAGCAGTGAGGTCTGCCGACTCTCGCCCCCGATCCTTCCAGGGTGGCCGGTACTTCTTAGAAACCGAGCGAGGCTCCCTTAGTCGAGTGCTCCGTGTATCCAGGTGCAGTGTCTCCACTGAGCTCCAGCTCCGAGTGAACTCCCGTGCAAAGCGCTCTTCCCCCGACAAGAGTGGAGCATCAGGATGAAGCATCGCTGGGTATCAGCACGAAGAGCAGACCCTTAGAGTGTCGAGCTGTGCATTCCAAACCGGAAGGGATTTTGAGACTGACTTAAGGAAGATCTTGGACTTCACAGAATAAAATAATGTGGAAAGCGGAGAGAGCCCTGAAGAAATGTTTCCAGGGTTCAAGACTCAGAGCTTTTCGAGTCACTTTCCAAAGATAAGTTTGTACTTTCTGGAGCCCAAGCCTCCTCGCTGCAAACCCAGCTGGACGGTGCATTTGGAAACTCCTTCACCTCCCCTCAAGGAAGGAAACAAAGTTACTGCTGTGGAACCCCAGACATCCTCCTCTGTCAGGACTTGGTCAGCCTCGGTGTGGATGGCATTTAAATTGCATTCAATAGCAATTGGGCAGCTCCACCGATGCAGGGAACAATGTGCCGCTGTCAGCTTCGGCTTTCAGCCGCAAATGCAGTAAGCCCGGCTGCCTTGCACCTCGGCGTTGGTGGTCACGTGTTACCACACGGTTTTTGGCACGTTGTTATTTTTCAATGAGCAAATAATACTGGAGCCAGAGGTGGAATCGCAGATGGAGCACCGTGCTCTTCCATAGGTCCCACAAGAAACTGCATTTTTAAAAAGGAAAATGGTTAGGGCGCCCGCGCTGGGGCGTAGCTGGAAAAGCCACATTCTGTGACATCCGCATCCCACACTGGCACTGGTTCAAGTCCCGGCTGCTCCACTTCCGATCCAGCTCCCTGCTAATGCACCTGGGAAAGCAGTGGAAGATGGCCCAAGTGCTCTGGCCCCTGCACCCCCGTGGGAGACCCGGATGAAGCTTCTGGCTCCTGGCTTTGGCCTGGCCTAGCCCTGGCCATTGCAGCCACCTGGGGAGTGAACCAGAGGATGGAAGATCTCTCTCTCTCTCTGTCTCTCCCTCTCTCTGTGTAATCCTGACTTTCAGGTAAATTAATTTACTTGAAATTAATTTAAAAGAAAAGAAATTGCCAAGCCATTCTGCTGTCAGTGTCCTGCCGGTCAGCCAGCGCTGTGCCGTAGCAGGTGAAGCTGCTGCCTGTGGTGCTGGCATCCCATGTGGGTGCTGGTTTGAGTCCCAGCTGCTCCATTTCCAATCCAGCTCCCTGCTAATGGCCTGGAAAAGCAGTGGAAGGTGGCCCAAGAGCTTGGGCTGCTGCACCTGTGTGGGAGACCTGGAAGAAGCTCCTGGCTCCTGGCTTTCAATTGTCCCAGCCCCAGCCATTGCAGCCATTAGGGGAGTGAACCAGCAGATGGAAGACCTCTCTCTGTGTCTCTCCCTCTCTCTTGTCCGTAACTCCATCTCTCAAGTAAATAAATAAATCATTAAAAACAAAAGCCAGACGGAACTGCCATATGATCCAGCAATCCCACTGCTGGGTGTAAACGCACGTCCACGAGATACGGACTCATCGTGTGGAAGACGCACCTGTCAGCCATTTCTATCACAGCGCTGCTCCCTGCAGCCAAGCGACGGCATCAGCGATGTGTCCGTCCACAGACACATGAAGAGAGAAAAGCCTGTGCCTCTGCCTCTCCTCTCCCTCTCCCTCTCCCTCTCCCTCTGCCTCTCCCTCTCCCTCTCCCTCTGCCTCTCCCTCTGCCTCTGCCTCTCCCTCTCCCTCTCCCTCTGCCTCTCCTCTCCCTCTCCCTCTGCCTCTCCCTCTCCTCTCCCTCTCCCTCTCCCTCTCCCTCTCCCTCTCCCTCTCCCTCTCCCTCTCCCTCTCCCTCTCCCTCTGCCTCTGCCTCTCCTCTCCCTCTCCCTCTCCCTCTCTCTTTCTCACACACACAGACACACACAGACACACACAGACACACACACAGACAGACACACACAGAGACACACACACACATGCGCGTGCGTGCGTGAAGAGGAGCACTATTCAGCTTTAGAGTGGAATCCCGACATGTGCAGCGAATGGGAGCTGGAAGGCGTCAGGTCAAGTGAAATAAACTGACTCGGAAAGACGATGCCGCGTGTTCTCTCGTGCGCGGGAGCAAAACCCTCGCCCCGAACACAGAGA
Organism: Oryctolagus cuniculus; assembly: GCF_051225735.1. Lineage (NCBI taxonomy): Eukaryota > Metazoa > Chordata > Mammalia > Lagomorpha > Leporidae > Oryctolagus > Oryctolagus cuniculus. The sequence continues at coordinate 96,093,915 of NC_142880.1, forward strand.
GCTGAGCCGCAGCGGCTGGGACGGTGCTGGGGATGGAAGGAGTTTGGCTAAGAAACAGGGGCGCTGGAGTGGCTCACAGACCGTGCAGGAGCTGGGCAACGTGGGGCCCTGCAGAGGCGCTGGCAGCAGGGGAGGCTGCGCGGGGGCGTGGGAACGCCTTAGCTTTGTAAACTGAAGACTGCGCTCAAATACAAAGTTGAAAAACAACCAGGAGGTTGGAAGAGAGTAAGCACACATCCACATTTTATCCTGTGTTAGGATTAAAAACTTTGTTCTTTATTTTAACCATAAAAATAGGACTTGTGACACTTCGAATTTGAGATAATCCCACAAAGAATCGAGAGCAGCAGAATTGTACGCTGCAGACCCTAGAGAAGACAGCAAACAGCAGAAACCAGCAGAGATGCCTTCTTAGAAGCAAGCGTGGAGGAGAGGGCCGCATGGCACCTTTAGAAAGAAAAGATTTGAGAGGCAGACAGAGGCCTTCCATCCGCTGCTTCACTCCCCAACTGGCTGCAACCACCAGGGCTGGGCCGATCCGAAGCCAGGAGCCAGGAGCTTCCTCCAGGTCTCCCACATGGGTGCAGGGGCCCAAGGACTTGGGCCATCTTCTACTGCTTTCCCAGGCCACAGCAGAGAGCTGGATTGGAAGAGGAGCAGCCAGGACAGGAATCGGTGCCTGTATGGGATGCCAGCGACACAGGCAGAGGCTTTGCCTGCTACACCATGCCACGTCCCCCAAACAGAGCGGTTAGAAGGAACAAGGCACAGAATCACACAAACCAGAGTCCCCAGGGTGTCACGCGGCCCCCACGCAGAAGCAAGCCAAGACCCAGCATTCTGAACTCAGCAGTGCGCCCATCAAAGCTGCGCGCGCCAAAGCACTCGTGGTTCCCGTGCGCTCCAGTTTCCAGAGTGATGAATGAGTGCATTCGGCACTAAACTTGTCATGAACTGAAGCAAGCCTGAAAAATCCTTTTATTGCTCAGATCGCTTAAAAAATTCACGGAGGGGCCAGCACTGTGGCCCGGCGGGTTAAAGGCCTGGCCTGAAGCGCTGGCATCCCATTTGGGTGCTGGTAGTAGTCCTGGCGGCTCCACTTCCCATCCAGCTCTCTGCTGTGGCCTGGGAAAGCAGTAGAAGATGGCCCAGGTGCTGGGGTCCTGCACCCGCGTGGGAGACCCCGAAGAAGCTCCTGGCTCCTGGCTTCAGATCGGTGCAGCTCCGGCCATTGTGGCCATCTGGAGAGTAAACCAGCAGATGGAAGACCTCTCTCTCTCTCTCTCTCTCTCTCTCTCTGTCTCTACCTTTCTCTGTAATTCTGTCTTTCAAATAAATAAAATAAATCTTCAAAAAATTTTCATGGAAAATGGAAACAAAACGTCTCTTGGTGAGAAATAGTTTGAGGTCCACGCACGGGTTTTCCTATGCGCGCTCTCCGTGAGTGAAGAGCTTCGTAAACACAACAGAGGAGCTCACCAAGTCCTTCCTGCTTCCATTGTGCCACGTTTTCACCTCGGTGGTTTCCTGGACTGTGGTGGCCCGCGAGCTGCACTGGCACAGCCCTGGCAGGGGCAGGGTGTGGGGACTGCCCTCTTCTGTGCCCTCACTCCCAGCACTCAGCTGTGGGTCTCCACTGATCTGGACCACAGCGGCACACTCACACAGTCACTCATCAAACACACGTCGGGCACGGCTGTCGGGGTGCCCTGCTCTGGGGGTTGTTCTCACTCGGGGTCTTCACAAGGGCACCCCCAGTCCTGGCCAGCGGTTCCTTGCAGCTGGAGGGGCAGCGTGGAGCAGCTTCCGACACGGGTCAGGTGCCCCGCTGTACTTAACGTCCAGCTGGTCTCTTTGCGGTCTCCGGTTTCCAGCTCAACATCTGGAGGAGCTCATTAGGTCGTGGGCGAAGCGAGGCTGCGCGACTCTCCTCTCATTAAACAGGCAACGGCTTAGGAACATGGCCAGGGCGAGAGGGGAGCAAGGGCCGCCTCTTCCTGAACCTGTGGGCGACTGCCTGGGAGGAGAGAAGGTGCTACTCGGCCAGCCCGGCCGTCCCAGCGAGCCCCTGTCCCCGGGCACTGGCCGACCCCGTGGTCCCCACTGCGGCTGGGCACCTGCTGCTCCAGACGCCTGGCTGCAGCACCGGCCTTCGCCACGGGGTCACCCACATCACCATTCCTCTGGTCACTTCTTTAACAGCCAAGGGGGCGTCCCCCAAGATCTGTGCTGGTGGCCACGGGGAACACGCCTGCCCCTCTCTATGGCACCTCTCAGAGCGCCAGGCTGCCCAACACCTCGGCAGCACCGTGGCTGTGCTGCACCCGTGCCACCCCTCACCATCAGCAGGGACGGCTCGGACCCCCTGCTGAGAAATGGGTGTGGCGCAGATGCGCAGGCCACGGTGCACCAGGGAAGCCCAGGCCTGGACTGTGGAACGGGGCCATCACGGGCCTGCATGCACTGGGGCGCTGGGGTGCTGGGGTTTGACATCTCTGTGCAGGAAGCACACTGTGATGACAGCTGTCAGGAGCCATGCCTTGGGTGCCACTCCCTACTGTGGCCAGAGTCCCTGTACCTGCCAGAGGCCTGGCTGAGGGGTGGCCTCGCCGGGACACTGACGCAGTGCTCTGTGGGCGCTGTCCGCTCTGCACTCTGCTGGGCTGAGGACTCCCTGGCCAGGGACAGGGCTCTCCGAGGCTGACCCCAGGGGCTTGGAGCGACTGCTGTGCAGGGGTGATCAGACACTCGGCTCAGTGTTGGAGGATCAGGCCCTCGGCACCTGGTGGCCAAGTGTGCACGCTGGACCCTCAGCCCCTGAGGAAAGAGAGTGAGCGCACAGTGTGGCCCCATCCACACGTGCTTGACCCCTGCCTCGCCCTCCGTGATTCTGTGAAGCCGTGCAGGCCGGGGCAGCAATGATTTCACGGTCCTGGGTGTTGTGAGAGCCGTGGGCAGGGCTCTCACAGGGGCCGGTTCTGTGGTGAAGTGGGCTGGGCCTCCACTTGCGGCGCCGACATCCCACACAGGCACCGGTTCAAGTCCCAGCTGCTCCTCTTCTGGTCCAGCTCTGCTATGGCCTGGGAAAGCAGTGGAAGACGACCCAGGTGCTTGGGCCCCTGCACCCACGTGGGAGACCCAGATGGAGCTCCTGGCTCCTGGCTTGGGATCGGCTGGGGAGTGAACCAGCGGATGGAAGACCTTCCTGTCTGTCTCTCCCTCTCTCTGTAATTCTGCCTCTCAAATGAACCTTTTTAAAAAGTGGACACCGTGGGAGTGGACGATGCTGCTTGTGACTGCACACCCCACAGCAGAGTGCCAATTCGAGTCCCGGATGCTCCTCTTCCGATCCAGTTTCCTGCTGATGCACTCTGGGAAAGCAGCGGATGATGGCTCAAGCACTTGGGTCCCTGCACCCATATGGGGGACCGCATGAAGCTCCTGGCTCCCAGTTTCACCTCGGCCCAGCTCTGGCCGTTGCAGGCATTTGGGGAGTAAACCAACAGAAGGAAGATCTCTCTCAACTAAGAAAAAAATAAAGTGAAAAATGCAAATGTGCACACATTTTGTTTGTGTCACCATCATTTTGGGGAAAAGCTGTATTTTTCATGTTGCAAACCTGCGAGCCCCTGGCGCCTGTCCTGGCTTTGAGCCGCCTCCTGGGCAGCCCACAGCTCGTCCCCATGTGGGGAGCCGTACCTCCCAGCTCCTCTGGGGCCCCCAGATCCATCAGCGGGAAACAGGCCCAGCCCACCTGGGGTAGCCTTGGTCCGCGCGTGGGTGCGATTTGGAGACCCCTTGGAGAGGGCGTGGAGCCCCCCCGGGTGAGGACCTCCGCGGGTCGCACCCTGGCTCCGTATCCTGGGCCGAGACCCTTCTTAGCACGTTTCACTTCTGATCTTTTAAAGCTGTCAGAGCAGAATGATTTTCAGTCACTCTGCTCTGCAGTGGATTCAAAATCATGTCCCAGAGGTGGTAGATTAATAGATTAAAAAGGCAAAGTATTAATCTGGTGCATCGTCCTGTCTCCTTAGCCGTAACAGCCAGCGTTAACTGTCACCGGGCCGTGGCAGATCGCCGATGAAGCATCAGCCTGCTCAGAGTGCGCTGTTCAGGGGGGGCGGCCGCTGACCGCTGACCGCCGGCCGCTGACCGCTCCCCGGGCGGGGCCGCTGCCTCCGAGTCTCCCCTGCGCGAAGCAACAGCCCCAGCTCTCTCGGTGGTAGCTCACGGGTGTCCACCTGTGTGTGTCCACCGGCTCAGGTACATCCGCCTGCTCCGTGTGCACGATGAAATACACGGCACTCGGCACCCGGTAACGCAGAGTCCCCCAGGAGAGCTGGAGTGCGCACCATGGACCACAGTCCCGGTCAGTGCCTGGCTGCCGAGGCTGTGTGGGTAAATCGGGAGTCCAGAAACCTTGCTGGTCCCTTAGAAAAGAACACTGGATTCCCGAACCGGCTGCTGGTTCCGAGGTTCTCGAGCCTTCTCTCACGTGTCCCACTTCTGTGGTCAGTTTCCGGAGCAGAGCTGGACAGTCGGGATTGCGGGAGAAAGTGACCGCTCTCGTTCCTCAGGCCAAGAAGCTTCACCAGGGCAGAACTCACCGAGCGCTTCCGGCGCAGGTGTCTGGGGCTGGCGCCCCGCACTGCGCGCGTGCCGGCGGCGGCTTGGGCGCGCGATTCAGCTGTGAGCGCCCTGCGTGGCTGAACGCACGAGAGGTTGGCAGACAGAGCCGCTGCTCCTTGTCTGCTCTTCCCCAGGTGCCCCTGATGCACACGACCCACGGGAGAGGCCCCTGCTCCCGGATGGAGGCCCTGGCCCGGCCCGCACAGGCCCGGCCTGCACTGGCTGCGCGCGGCTGGCTTGCTGAGGTTTCAGACCGGAGCCTTCCGCGGCCGCTCAGGGCCCTAAATCACGCGGCTGTCTGAAGCTCTGGGCCTCCGGGGCCGCCCCTCTGGCCGTGGTCTCTCGAAGCGTGCTCCTGCAAAAGTGCTTTGGGGGGCTGCGTCTGGAAGGCTGCGCGTGGAGCGATGGGGCGGAACGCCGGCCGTTGCTGCTGCCAGGGCCAGGGGCTGGCGGTGAGGAGGGGCGGCTTCGCCCAGGGACTGCGTGTGCGGTGCTGTGGCCTGCACCTCATACAGACCGAGCCACAGAGCAGCCCTGCTCGGCCGGCCGGCCAGCTCCAGCCCCTGCCTCCTTGGGGCTGCCGGAGGTCCTGGGGCCAGGGCATGGGCACAGGTTGGCTGACAAAGGGGGAGGTGCACAGTTAGGGTTGGGGGTGGCTGAGGAAGTGGGTTTGGGATGTCTGCATAGCATGGGGTCCCTGGGCTCCCCGAATGCCCCTTTGGGACCTCTCCGCTGGCTGTGGGTGCTGAGCGCCTCCTGCTGTTGGCTCAGCCTCGGGGCTCCCTGGGCTGCCGGCTGCGCGTTGTCAGTGCGTGGTGCTGACTTTGCTCCCAGCAGGGCGGGGAGCTGCTGGGAATTGGCTTGGTGCGCCCGCCGCCGGCTGGTTCCCCAGTGCACGACAGGTGCTTCCTGGGAGCTGTGCTGAGCGCAGGCCGCCGGCAGGCAGCCATCACAGGCCGGGTTACCAGGGAGCTGGCCAGCTGCTCTGAACACACACACAGACACGTGTGCACACCCGTGCAGTCTGTGCTCCCGCCCTGGACACACTGCTACTGGAAAAGACACGCTCGGCGTCTCTGCTTTCACGTCCGGGAGTCCCTAATGAGGTGAGAGCTGCTCTCTTCTTCCTCTGCAAAGTACGCTTTCGAGACCCAGAAATCATTGTTTATTTACCCAATTTGTTTAGAGGGGCCCGTTTACTCCCCAAACGCCCACAGTGGCCAGCACTGGGCCAGGCTGAATTGGGGGCCAGGCACTGACCTCAGCTCTCCTACGTCAGTGGCAGGGACCCACCTCCTGGAGCCATCACCTGCCGTCTCCCAGGGTGCACCCCGGCAGGAGGTTGCGTAGGGAGCAGAGCCGGAACTTGGCGACATGCACCGGGCAGCTGGCTGGCGGCTTTGGTGTGTTGGAGGACAGGGACTTCTGCGGGACACCCCAAAGCTGCAGGCGTGCCTGGGGCTTTCGGGGGCTGAAGGGGAGCAGAGGACAGGAATGCAGGGGGCCCAGGGTCTCAGGGACCGGAGGAAGCGAGGCCAGCAAAGCAAACAGAGACAGAGCCTGCAGAGGTCAGAGGTCGGCGGACAGCGTCCTGCAGCCCCCGGGAAAAGCCGATTTCCAGACGGCTGCGCGAGGCTGGGGTCCAGTGAGAGAGACGAGGAGCGACCTGGGTCTTGTGAGAACAGGATGCCCGTGTGCCGGTGGCAGCCAGGGTGGCCTGTGGCAGGAGCAGAGCCCGAATCTCTAAGGACCCTCAGTAATCCCACGTTGAGAGCCCCACCTCGTCTCGGTCTCCAGTCGCTGTGACTGAGAGGCGCAGGCGCCTTCCCGAGGGTTTGTGCAAAACGCCTACATGTGCAGCTTGCTCTCCTGGCCTCTGAGGACCCCGTGGCACCCGGCGGATGCCCCTTCCTCGCCCAGAGCACCTGGTGCGGCGTCCTGCCTGGTGTCCTGCCCAGCACCGGGCAGTGGCCGAGAGCACGGCGTGGGCCGAGGGCCGCGGTGGACAGAGGAGCTGCTGGCGCCCTGCGCAGGTTGGCTCCAGGCTGCAGGCTTCATTACAGACAGAGAGGTGCGGGAGGGTTTTCTCCATTTCCTGCCCAGGCACTGTTCCCAGACCCGGCTGATTGACAAACAATCAAAGCCGGTGGTGTGTGCCTGGGGTGGGGGGAGGGGCGGAAGGAGGTGGGAAGGGAAAGATAAGGGACCCTGAATGCGAGATCCGGTGAAGACAGCTCCAACTCAGGGCCTGAATGAGCTCCCTCCATCTCCGTTCTGGCTGTGGGCCGCCGGCCTCCGCAGAGCCAGACACCTGAAGTCCTTTCTAAGTCGGATTCATCCCTGCCCCTGTGTGCACGACAGAGCCGCGTGCCGCCATCAGCTCTGACTCTGCCCCGCCCTGTGTGATTGCGAGGGAGCACAGGCTGGGCGAGATAACGGGACGGGAGGGCTGCCATCCCCTCCATGGGGGGGCCACTGATCCCAGCACCAGGATGCAGACCGCTAGGCCCGCTGGTGGGGGGGAGGGAGCCCAGGGACCACGGCCAGAGCAGTTCTCCTGGACGCTCGGTGTGAGGGAGGGGTGTCTGTCCTCACCCTGGGGGGCACTGCTCAGGGTGCGTCCGTGTGTCTGTCCTCACCCTGGGGATGCACTAATCAGTGTCCATCTGTAGGTTCCCTTTCAGGGGCCGCACACTGGATCCCTGGTGTGGGACATCAGTCAGGGGCAGGATCGGGACACTGGATCCCCAGTGTGGGACATCCGTCAGGAGCAGGATCGGGACACTGGATCCCCGGTGTGGGACATCTGTCGTGGCAGGATCGGGACACTGGATCCCCGGCGTGGGACATCCGTCAGGAGCAGGATCGGGACACTGGATCCCCAGTGTGGGACATCCGTCAGGGGCAGGATCCTCAGCCCTCGTGTCCTTGCGTTTCTTGCTCCCAGGTTTGGTCTCCGCAGGTGGCCTCTGCCTGGAAGAGGCCGCAGGAGGGGTGCGGGGTGAACGCCCCTGGACGTCTCTCAGCTCACTGCGTGTCCACGGGGGTTCCTGGTCGCTGTCCTTCTTCTCAGTCCTCGGCTGTGCTTGGGGACACGTGTAGGTGTGTGGCCCCCCAGGCAGGTGCACCTGCAGGAGCGGATCTGACAGCAAATTCCTGTCCTGAACTGGGGGCGGGGGGGGGGTCCCGGCAACCTGCTCTCTGAGAAGCTGTTCCTCCCCCGGCCCCTTCCCTCCCCCCCTTCCTCTCCTCCCCCTTTCCCCCATCATCTTCTCCTCCCCCCTCCCCTTCCCCTCCCCTGCTGCAGCTCCACTGACCCTTGAGTTGTTATCAGAATGTCTGCTCCTACACCGTGGTCAAACCTCCGGTCCTCGGCCTGGGTCCAGGAGAGGGACCGTGAGTGACAGCGCCCTCCCACGCTTAGCTGGCGGGAGACCCAAGACGGCAGAGGCCCTGCCCTTCCATGGACCCCACCCAGAACCCAGGCACCCGACACTGTGACAGAGAGGCCCGGCTCTGGTCCTACCGAGAGCCTTGCCTGTCCTATGACGTACCGGAACCCTGTGCTCCGTCCACGTCTGCAAAGAGGACCACGGGGAGGCATTTCCCCTGGGCCGGACTCACCGAGCCCTGCAGCCGGCTGGCCTGGCACAGCAGGAGGTCCAGCATCAGGCCCAGGGCCACGTGGGGCTGAGGCTTTGCGTGAGCTTCCTTGACACAGGTCCCACAGACCTGAAGGCCAGTGAACAAGAGAGACGTCATGTGCAGGCCCCGCCCCAGTCTGCAACAGCAGGACAAGTGCGGGCTCCCTGCTCAGGGTGCTGGCACCGGGAGCGGGGCTGGCAGAGGGCGCCTGAGACTCACCGAACCAGGCCGGCTCCTCACGTTTTCCAAGACGGAACCAGGTTCATGGCTGAACGTGCTTGTCTGTGCCCCCGATGTCACAGGCCGCTGCCCGCTCCGATCACGTCCACAGACACCAGGCGTCTCCAGACACCGCGGGCCTCCTCTGCGTGCGTTCGTGGCCCACGCCGCTCACCGGAAGCCGGCTCTCTCACCCGCGCTCGCTCCGAGGACTGCGTGGAAGCCTCTCGCAGACTGTGGGCAGGGGCGGCGAGGCCCAGCCTCCGGATCCAGGAGGAGTTTCCAGGTTAGACGGAACCTGTGGAGCACTGCCCTAACTCTTCCGGGAGAGCCCACGCGTGAAGTTCAACGTCAAAGCTGGCCGGTCCTGTCCCTGCATTTTCTCCAAACTCTGCTTGGAAACAGAATCGTTCCTTCCGTAGCCCGGCCCTCTGTGTCCTCACCCTGGGCGATGCGGCCGAGGGAAGCACCGGACCCTGGACCCAGCCGCCTCGCCGCGTCCTCTCCTCCTCCACCCTGCGTCCGTGACCGCGGGCGACAGCTCTGCTGTTTTTACTTCTGCGCGGCGAGGGTCTCCTCTAACAACGTCTTCCCGGGAGTGTTCCTGGCTTCTCGCTGAGTTTTCACGACAGCCCCCAGGAGGGCGGTCTGGCCCGCCCAGGCCTACAGCGTCTTCCACCGTCTCTCCAAGCCCACACACTGCGGGCTCTCTCACGGCGACGTCCGCTGCCGCTGCCAGATCCTGTCCTGGTTCCCGCAGCTGCAAAACCAGTCACCCCAAACCCGTGGCATCCACAGCCGTTTTACTTGGCTCACGGATCCAGGGCCTGGGGATTGAAACCAGCCCAGAGGAGACGATGTGTCTGATTTACTAGGCCTGGGGCCTCGAGTGGAAGTGCGAGAAGGTTGGACGGATCCCAAGGTCGGGGGCAAGAAAAGCCTCGCCAAGTTGTCTGGGGCGGAAATGCTGAGCTCAGCTTGTACTGGTGGCCAGAGCGCCCCCATGTGGCCGCGTGGCCAGGCCCTCAACCCCGCAGGTGTTGAGATCAGGGGTGCCACGGGGCCGGAGGACAAGGAGGAAGTGCCTCTGCTGGGGGTGAGCTCCAGCTGCACCCACGGGGTGGGTCTGAGCCGTCGTGAGCCACCCAGGACTCCAGGCGGGGGGCTGAGAACCCACAGCTCAGGGGAGGACCGTCAGCCGCTTCTGCAGCCACGACGAAGACCCTGCCCGCGTAGATGCTGTGCCGCGCAGGATGGAGCGGAGCCATTCCGGAGCGGGGCTGCTGGGTGACTGAGCCTGCACGTTCTCTGCTCCTTCCTGGGGGCACTCGGCCAGCCTACATCTGCTCACGCACTCACGCAGGTCATGGAGCACCGAGCCCTCCACGCGGCCCCCGGGCACTCGGCACAGCCCTCGGTCTGCTGCACTCCCTGGCCATACACCCGGCTGTCCTAGGTGCCTGTGCTCTGTCCCGGCAGGCCCCGCCCACCCCGAGGGCTGTCCTCCAGGGGCCCTGCCCCTTCGTCCACTGTCACCCAGTAACTGGAAAGATCTACCCACGATGCCAATGAGCTTGTGCTTTCCCCGGTCTCGTCTTAAATGTTTATTACGTATCTGAGAGGCGGAGGGACAGGGGAGGGGAGACAGACAGCTTCCATCCGCCAGTCTGCCCCTCAGATGCCAGCGGCGGCTGGGGTTGGGCTGGCCAAAGCTGGGAGCTGGGACCTGAGCCCAGGTCTCCCACATGGAGGGCACAGAGCCCGCCCCGGGCTGTCAGTGCTGCCTCCGAGGGTCAGGAGCAGGAGCTGAGACTCGAACCCGGGCCCTCTGATGCGCGGTGCAGGGGCCCCAGCCTGCAGGCGCCCGTGTCTTGTGGGCTCTGAGACGGAGCCGAGGGCCCTGGCGTGTGCTCAGGGGCTCGGTCCCGGTTCTAGGCTGGGTCCCTCTTGTACCCTGCAGCACACGGGGGCTCCTTTTGTTAGTTAACATTTTATTTCAGAATAGCTTTAAATTTACAAAACAAAATTGTGAGGTGTGAGACCCCCGTGTGCCCCTCACGCCGTCCCCACCTCGACCTCCTGTGCTGTCTTAGCTACAACCTCACCAGCTTCCCGTCCCTTTACTACGGACTCCTGTCCGGCCCACCCCTCCCAGCCTCTCCTGACCAGCAGGCTGCTTGCAGACGGAGGCCCCACCCCTCCCAGCCTCTCCTGATCAGCAGGCTGCGTGCAGACGGAGGCTTGTTTTCCGTGGTAGCGCCCACACAGGAGGGAGCACGTGGTTTTAGTCTTTCTGTGTCTGGCTCATTTCACTCCACGTGTGTCCTCCGGTTCCACCCATCTTGGGGCACGTTCTTTGTTGATGGCTGTCAATGCTCCAGCGTGTGTGTGTGTGTGTGTGTGTGCGTGTTCCTATATATTTGATTTTTGGTAGCTTTTGTGAATGAGATTCTGGTTTGATTTCTCCTTTGGCCAGGTCATCCCTGGTGTATAAAAACGCTGCCTTGTGTCTGTCTGTTTTGTCTCCTGCTCCTTTACTGAGTCAGTTATCACTGCCGACAGTTCTGGTGCAGTGTTGAGGTTTCCTCTACCAGCGAGGGTGTGCCCGCTTCCTCCTGGCCAGTTTCCCCCTCGCCGACTCCAGTGCGGCCCTGAGTCACGCCCTCTTCCCTCCGGCAGGGATGCCAGGCTCACCGGGCACGGGGGGACCAGACGAGCCAGTGGAAGGAGGTGCAGCGGCCAGGAAAGCGGTGCGTGGCTGAGGGGTGCCCACTGTCCACCGGAGCTCGTGCAGCCAGCGTCCAGGGGCGGAACAGGTACTCCCACACCACAGCTTGTTGTGGGGGTGTGCACGCGACCCACCAGCACCTGTGGCCGAGACGCAGGGAGCAGTGCCTGAGGCGTCGGGGCCCGTCTGTGTGTCCGCTCCAGAGTGGCCAGTGCTGGCCCGGGAGGGACACTGGCCTGAGCCCCCCACCCAGACAAGGACACACATGTAATTCACTGGTGCCGGGACAGAGAAGAAGGGCAGTACCGGGGGGCCAGGCATGGCGGGGGGGGGGAGACACGTGGGCCTGGGGGTGGGAGGCCGCTTCTGTCTGGGTGGGAACCTGCCAAGCGCTCTTGTAACTTTCTGGAGCAAGACCCAGGCACAGCCTCCCTAGCGGGCGCCCTGGGCCTCACACACGGCTGAAGACTCTGCCCCTGTGTGTGCAGCAGCCTGAAGCTGGGCCAGGACGGAGGAGGGGGGCTTCTCAGGCTACAGTACGGGGGAGCCAGGTGTGCGTCTGTGTGCAGGGCTCAGGGGGCCTGGCCCACGCACTCTTGGGGTAGGCTGTGGCACGTCCCTTGAGTCGGGTACGCTGTTCCCCATCACCTGTGGGGAAACGGAGGCCAGGCGTCGGCAGAAAGCAAGCTTCCGCAGCCCCAGGAGGGGCCTGTGCTGGGCACCCCAGTGTCCTGGCCGTGCACACCCGAGCAGGGCCGGCACTGGAGACTCCCAGGCAGGACGGGGCGCAGGCTTCCCCAGACCTGCAGCTGCCCACGCTCCCCACCCCGGGGTCTTCCCTCCAGAACCGGTTCTGAGACAGCGACACAGGGCTGGGGACAGAGCTAGAAGCAGCCCTCCCTCCACCAGGCACCACTGCCCACTGCCCGCTGCCCGCTGCCCGCTGGCCACAGGGTCCCCTGCACCTGTGCTCGCTGGAGTCGCCTCCCCAGTCAGGGCGGGGGTGACAGTTCACAGAGGGAGCCCGGCCGTTCCCCCTTGCAACTCTTTCTGCACCAGATGTACTTAATTACTGCCAGGCACGCGGAACACCCTGCACAGCCAGTTTCCCTTTCGCAAGCTCAGGTGTGAGTGTGTGAGTGTGTGTGTGTGTGTGTGTGAAAAACATAAACAGATTGTATAACAAAGTGTTCTCGAGCTGTCAGCAAGAGCTTTGAAAATAAAACACTTCCCTCCCAGCTCGCAATTGGCTGGCAGTTCGCACAGAATGCATATTGGCTCCGGGGACCGGCGGAAAGATGTGTGGGGAAACTTTAATTAAAAGCTTGTCCGTGCAGTGTTCCCCGGGTGACATCAGCCGTGCGCAATGCTGCTGCCGGGCGTTCTTGTCTGTGGGATCTCGGGCTCCCACTTGTTCTGCTGACAGCAAAGGATTCCGAAAGGCCTTGAGGAGCGGGCGGTGGGTGGGAGCGCGTGGGAGGGAGCCGCTGGGGCCCGGCACAGCCCCATTGTCTGGGGGGTCTTGTTTTCTAATTAGCTGCTGGAGGCAGCTCCCTGGAGTGTGGGGGCAGGAGCGGCCTCAGCTGGGCTCACCCCGCCTTTCCCTTGGGGTCCCACCCTGGTCTCCCGGGCGCTGCCAAGCGTGGGCGCCAGGAATGTGTTCGCCCTAAAGGCGCATCCAGGCTCTCCTGGCCAGGGGAAGGCAGGCAGATCCCAACGCAACCAGGGACAGAGCCGGAGACAGGGCCCGGCTCCTTCTGGAAGGGAATCCGGCGAGAAGTGGGGCGCCCGGCTGAGCCGGAGTGCTGTGATTCGCCAGGAAGCTTCGGCGCAGGCAGGACACGGGGGGTCTATGCCCGCGCACGCAGGCCTCGCTGAGCGCTTCCTCCCCGCGGTGACAAACCCATTCCTCTCGAGCAGTCTCCACCTGAGACAGCCACTCCGGCCATGGTGTCTGCTCACCTCTGGGTGAGCCACCCGAGCAAGACCGAGGGGACCGCAGCCGTTACGGGGGCGTCCGGGGCTGGGCACCTGCTCCAAGGCAAGGCGAGGCCCGTGACCCCCAGCCCGTCCGCAGCTGCTGGAGGTCAGGGTTCTCTAGGGTTACGGATTTGGCACGGGATCCTCGCTCCGGCTTGGCGTCTTTGTTGTCGTTAATTTGTAACAAGCCTGCATTCCTAATATTAGCAGATTAACTGCAAACTATAGCAATTAAATACTAATTAATCCATTTTCCAAACAGCATCCTTCTTTTATCTACCACCATTTACAGTCGCCTGTTCCACTCCAGCTCCACGCTCTGCGCGCTGTTTGGACAAAGGAGCAGCGCTCACTCAGAGTCGCTGCATCGCGGCGGAGCGCTCGTTAACAGGGCTGAGGGAACCACGGCCTGGGTTGCGGTGAGCACGCGGCCGTGGCTCTGAGGACGTGGCTGCGTGGTGCTGGTGTCGTGGCTGCCGTGGCCGTGTCTCAGGTGAGCCCTGTGCGTGTCTGCGTGGCAACACCCAAGGCAGAGCCCTCGGCAGCTGCCGTCCCAGCACAGGCCGGAGGGTGAGAGCCAACCCAGGCCTGCTGGGTCTCAGAGGCTGTGTGCGTTTTCCAGCCCAGTGCCCTCGAAAGAAAGCTTTGGAATCAACTTGCCTCGCGTCAAAGATGTGATTATTATTTATTTATTACGGCCTTATCTTACTTGAAAGGCAGAGTTACAGAGAGAGGGAGCGACAGGGAGACAGAGACCTCCCATCCGCTGGGTCAGTTCCAAAATGCCTGCGTCCGCCGGGGCTGGGTCAGGCCAAAGCTGGGAGCCAGTGCTCCAGCTGGGCCTCCCAGGCCCAAGCACTCGGGCCATCCTCCACTGCTCTCCCAGACCACAGCAGAGAGCTGGATCACAAGAGGAGCAGCTGGGACTCGAACCTGTGCCCGTACGGGATGCCGGGGCGGCGGGCGAAGGCTGAGCCTACCAGGCCACAGCGCCGGCCCAGGATCCCCTCATTCCTGTCTGCCTCACCTCTGGGCTGCAGCACGGATGGTGGCTCCAAGCCCACTCGTGGGGTTCTGGTGAGGACCGCGCTGCACGGGCGCAGGGGGTCAGCCTGCATGGAAGCCAGGGTGGACCCACTGCGGGAGAAGGGCACAGGTGCACAGCCGGGAGCCGCGAGCCCCGCGCCCACCCTGGAGCTGCCGGCCGGGGCTGCACTTGCGGCGGGTTAGGAGCCTCGGCCTCCTTCAGAGAGGCTGCGCCATGCAGGGCTTTCCCGCTCGGCGCGGGTGGGATCAGGCTGCCGCCCCAGGCCCGCGCTACAGCCCTGATCCCGGCTTTCTTTCCCGAGGCCTCTTCAGCATGGGCCCCCTCTTCCCAGTCTGTACCCACATAATGGCCTAATCCCGCGTGTTCCTCTGCCTCCTCTTCCAACTTGTCGGTACAAGCGTTCCCTCCTTACTCTTCTATTCTCGGCTTAGTGTGAGTTTTACGTAAGTCACTCGCTATTTTTAGCCATCAATGACTTGTTTTACAAACCTCTCCTTGAGAGCTGTGCACATGACTTTACCAAAGGTGTTCCAGTAACACGGTCATTGAGTGCTCATCCGGGAAAAGCCAGTGCGGCTCGTGGGGCTGACGCCGTCCAAGGGGCGGTGACCTGCGGAGCCACACCCAGCGAGCGGCCCAGGGCCTCTGCTCTGAGGGAGCCACGGGCCTTCCAGCCACTTGGGAGAAGGGAAAACTTCCACAGAACACAACACGCCCTGTGAAACACTCGTTTTATAAACTACAAATATACATCTCTCTTTTTTTTAAAGATTTATTGATTTACTTGAAAGTCAGAGTTACACAGAGAGAGTGGAGAGGCAGAGAGAGAGAGAGAGAGAGAGGGAGAGAGGTCTTCCATCTGCTGGTTCACTCCCCAGATGGCCGCAACGGCCAGAGCTGTGCCGATCCAAAGCCAGGCGCCAGGAGCTTCCTCCTGGTCTTCCCATGTGGGTGCAGGGACCCGAGGACTTGGGCCATCTTCTACTGCTTTCCCAGGACAACATTAGCAGGGAGATGGATCAGAAGTGGAGCAGTCGGGACTCAAACCGGTGCCCATATGAGATGCCGGCACTCCAGGTGGCAGCTTTACCCGCTACACCACAGCACCGGCCCCCAAATACACATCTTACACATAAATAAATTCCACCTGGACAAAGCACGCAAACAGTGTTCCTAGTGCAGCACCCCGAAGGCTGAGTCTTCCTAGCATGGCTGGCTCCCCCGAAGCCCCAGAGCCCCACACTGCGTTCACCCCACTCATGGGCACCCCCACGGCTGAGTGTGGCACCCCCTGAAGTCCCACACACAGCACTGTGTTCACCCCGCTCGTGGGCACCCCTGGCTGAGTGTGGCACCCCCTGAAGTCCCGCACACAGCACTGCGTTCACCCCGCGCGTGGGCACCCCCTGAAGTCCCGCACACAGCACTGCGTTCACCCCGCGCGTGGGCACCCCCTGAAGTCCCACACACAGCACTGCGTTGACCCCGCGTGTGGGCACCCCCTGAAGTCCCGCACACAGCACTGCGTTCACCCCGCGCGTGGGCACCCCTGGCTGAGTGTGGTTTGAGGACCGCCGCTCTGCATCGCACACAAGCTTGCTTTGGTGTGGTATTTCTGCCTTAGCTACGCATGGAGTAAAACTCAGTTATTTGTAGCCTCCAGGCAGGGATGATTTAAAAATCTCCCCGAATATGCTTCTGTGTGTTGGAAATGGGTTAAAAATAGACAGGCGCTAGAGTTGCCTGCGGAAGAAACTTCTCAGACAGCGACTCTTGCTCAAGCTGTTTTCCCACCTCCACGGCCAGCTGAACCTCGTTCCTGAGGACGCGCCTGCCAGGCTGCGAGTCCCGTGTCCTGGGAGCTACGTTCCTTGGCATCCGTCTAAGGCTTGGCTTTCGGGGATTTGGTGCTGTTGAGTCAGCTGAGGAATCCACTGGCCGGGGACTCTGGCTTACGCACACCGCTGGCTCTGTGCGGTGCAGAGCCCTTCCAGTGAGCAGACGTGCACTTCTTTGTCTGCATTTATTTTGGCTGCACTCACGGTGTCATTTCTGGTGCCGGCTGCTCCCTCGCAGCGGCGCATCGTTACTTAAGGATTGGAGCTCAAGACAAAACAAGACCAGAGACCGAGTCTGCTGCCTCGGACGGACGCTGATCAAGCAAGCAGCTTCCAGAACCTCACTCGCTTCTGTGTTGCAGACGGAGTTAAGCAAACCTCCATCCAGGAAGCACAGAGCTGAGTGACTGGCAGGATGGCCGCAAGCGGTCGCCGTGATGCACCCCGAGATAACGTGGGCGTTGCCGCTCCTGTTTCCCACAATGTAGCAGGAGCGCACGCACGCCCTAACATACGTGCTCCAAGCCCTGCTCACCCAGGCGCGCTTGACGTCGGAACGCGGTGCCTGCGGTGCTGGGAGTGACGGCTGGGGCAGATGCACAGCTTCCTCCCGCGTACCGCAGAGCTGTGTCTGTGACAAAGAAATGCCCATCAGCCCGGCGGTGGCACAGCACCAAAATCACCTTTGGGGTTCTGAGCCTTTCCATCCGTGGAGCTGGCTGGCCGCGTAATCCTGCAGATGGTGGTGGTGGGTGATGCTGGCTGTCTGACTTAGCGACAGATAGGATGGAAGAGGAGGGGTGTGGCCCCCGTCCAGGCTCATCAGCGGACCCGAGGGCGTCCACACCACGGCGGCGGTGCTGGGGACTGGCGGAGCCCCAGGCTCTCCAGGGCAGGCGATGCTGTGGCTCTTTGTGTGATCACCACATTTTTGAAGTTAGTGTCTTCTTTCTGAAGGTCACGCCTCCGGCTGGAGCCTTGCTGTGGCTGAAGACTCGTTTGAGGCTGTGCTAGGAGGACTCCGGATCCGCAGAGCCCCCTGCTCCCCAGGTTACGTACTCTCTTGGCAGCAAAGATTCTTCTGCTGAGGCAGATGTAATATGCAGAAAAAGTCCAAAGTCTTTTCAGAATCGGGAGGTGAAGAAAGCTGAAACGCAGAGCCAACGATCAATAAACAAATACTATTAATTTGGGAGCATAAAATAAAACATCATTATAATGGGATATTCGTTCTGATAGCTCTAAAATGTTTTTATGAGGATTTCAAAAAGAATTAAGGAAGAAGTTCTGCAGCTTTTAAAGGGGTGGTTGAATTACTCTAAAGTTACTGAAAACACCCACCAAACCCAACGCCGACCTAACAGGAGCTGTGCCAGCTGCGACCCCGGCGTGCGTGATCTCATTTCATTTCTTCTTCTTCTCCTTCTTCTCCTTCTTCTCCTTCTCCTTCTCCTTCTCCTTCTCCTTCTCCTTCTCCTTCTCCTTCTCCTTCTTCTTCTTCTTCTTCTTCTTCTTCCTCTTCTTCTTCTTCTTCTTCTTCTTTTTGACAGGCAGAGTGGACAGTGAGAGAGAGAGACAGAGAGAAAGGTCTTCCTTTTCCTTTGGTTCACCCCACAATGGCCGCTGCGGCTGGCGTGCTGTGGCCAGCACACCGCGCTGATCCGAAGCCAGGAGGCAGGTGCTTCCTCCTGGTCTCCCATGGGGTGCAGGGCCCAAGCACTTGGGCCATCCTCCACTGCACTCCCAGGCCACAGCAGAGAGCTGGACCGGAAGAGGGGCAACCAGGACAGAATCCGGCACCCCAGGCACCCCAACCGGTACTAGAACCCGGTGTGCCAGCACCGCAGGTGGAGGATTAGCCTATTGAGCCATGGCGCCGGCCCTCGTTTCATTTCTACAGGCTTTATATGCCAGATCCTGATTTCTTAGGGGAGACGATTATCTTACAATCCGAAGTTTTCTTGTGCATCAAAGAACATTCGACACAATGAAAATGTAGCATGGAGCACGGAAGAAAATGTACAACTCACACATGTGAGAAGAGGTTCGTGTCTTGACTTTATAAAAAATCCCTATAAGGAACAAAGACCCAGCTTGATTGTTAAGAAAATGGACAAAGAACTTTAATGCACATTTCCCCAAAGAAGATATAAAAATGGACAATAGGCCCATGAAAAGATGTTGAAAATCAGGAGTCATCAGGAAAATGCGGATCAAAATCACTGACCTGCGGCTTCACCCCCGTCAGGGTCAGAGTGGAAGCACAGGCGTTGAAGAGAACGCGGGGAAACTGCGCCGTGCACGGGTGAGGCCGGGGACTCGGGCGGCCGCTGCCGGGAACTGGAACAGCAGCTCCTCGAAGATTAAACTCGAGTCTGTGACTGAGCAATGGCACGTCTTAGTACACACCCCAAAAACTGAAGGGACCAGACAGCTATGTGTAGGCCCGTGTTCCTAGCAGCATTGTTCACAGTAGCCACGAGGTGGAAGAGCCCAGCTGTCCATCAGCGGACGGCAGATGAGCAAAATGTATACGTAGTTCACAGGACATCATTCTTCTTGAGAAGCAAGGATCTGCTGACCCACTGCCCCACGCACAACCCTGGAAGCATCGTGCTCGGTGACTTAGGCCAGAGCGAAGGGACTCCTGCCGTCTGACCCCACTTTCGTGAGCAGACAGGAGTCAAGTTCATGGGGGCAGAGCAGCGTTCATGAGGATCTGAGCTCAGTTTTGGAGACGAATGCTGGTGATGGCTGCACAACAGTGTGAAAGTGCATTGGGACGGACGCTTCAGTGGCGTAACTGGCAAATACTGATAACTACTTCACCCAAATTGAGAGCAAAGACAGGGGCCGGCGCTGTGGCACGGCAGCCCGGCCATTGCACCCATCTGGGGAGTGAACCAGCAGATGGAAGACTCTCTCTCTCTCTCTCTCTCTCTCTGTGTGTGTGTGTGTGTGTGTGTGTCTGTGTGTGTCTCCCTCTCTCTGCAGCCCTGACTTTTGCGTAAATAAATAAGCCTTTAAATAAATAAGTAAATAAATAGGTGGTTTGGTGGATTCGTCTTTGGGGAGAAGGAAGTGCACCCCCCACTTCCGGACGCTCGAATTGCCGCATGCACTGTCTCTGCCGCTTGCTTTCCCGAGCTCAAGCCTTTCCTGTGGGCTTGTCAAGCTCAGCCAACGCCAGCACCTGCCGCCAGCCACTAACCCCCACTCCAGTGTCCGCCCAGAACAACACCTCTAGGCCCTCTGCAGGCCACCCGGTTTGCTACAGGTGAAGGGCTTAACAAGTATTCCACCAGAAGATGGACCACGGGCCGGCTATCGACTCGATTGCCCTTCCCCTCCCGGGTGCCTGCCCAGGGCTGCCGGCACTCTGCACTCATCGCACGCTCTCCAGGACACCGAGGAAGGACCGGTAGACCTCGGTGTTCCCCACTGCTGTGCAGAGGGCTGGAACATTCTGGAAGGCTCTCTGACCCTGCCCATCACGTATCGCGGCCAAGGAGGGCCCAGGGGGTCCTGTCCACAGCCTTGCCAGGATCGTGCATGGCCAGATGCAGGTGCAGAGGGCGAGGAGAGGTAATGTGGCCGCGTGCTAGGAAGAGGACTTGGGCATTTGTGAAGACGGCCCCTCAAATGGCTGTCCACTACTCCCACAGCACTGAGAGCTCTCCCTCCCCCTACTCCCACACCACTGAGAGCTCCCCCTCCCCCTACTCCCACAGCACTGAGAGCTCTCCCTCCCCCTACTCCCACACCACCAGGAGAGCTCTCCCTCCCCCTACTCCCACACCACTAGGAGAGCTCTCCCTCCCCCTACTCCCACACCACTAGGAGAGCTCCCCCTCCCCCTACTCCCACACCACTAGGAGAGCTCTCCCTCCCCCTACTCCCACACCACTAGGAGAGCTCCCCCTCCCCCTACTCCCACAGCACTAGGAGAGCTCCCCCTCCCCCTGCTCCCACAGCACTGAGAGCTCTCCCTCCCCCTACTCCCACAGCACTGAGAGCTCCCCCTCCCCCTACTCCCACAGCACTAGGAGAGCTCTCCCTCCCCCTACTCCCACACCACTAGGAGAGCTCTCCCTCCCCCTACTCCCACAGCACTGAGAGCTCTCCCTCCCCCTACTCCCACACCACTGAGAGCTCCCCCTCCCCCTACTCCCACACCACTAGGAGAGCTCTCCCTCCCCCTACTCCCACACCACTAGGAGAGCGCTCCCTCCCCCTACTCCCACAGCACTGAGAGCTCCCCCTCCCCCTACTCCCACAGCACTGAGAGCTCTCCCTCCCCTACTCCCACAGCACTGAGAGCTCCCCCTCCCCCTACTCCCACACCACTAGGAGAGCTCCCCCTCCCCCTACTCCCACACCACTAGGAGAGCTCCCCCTCCCCCTACTCCCACACCACTAGGAGAGCTCTCCCTCCCCCTACTCCCACAGCACTGAGAGCTCCCCCTCCCCCTACTCCCACAGCACTGAGAGCTCCCCCTCCCCCTAGTACCACAGCACTGAGAGCTCTCCCTCCCCCTACTCCCACACCACTAGGAGAGCTCTCCCTCCCCCTACTCCCACACCACTAGGAGAGCTCTCCCTCCCCCTACTCCCACACCACTAGGAGAGCTCTCCCTCCCCCTACTCCCACAGCACTGAGAGCTCTCCCTCCCCCTACTCCCACACCACTGAGAGCTCTCCCTTCCCCTACTCCCACACCACTAGGAGAGCTCTCCCTCCCCCTACTCCCACAGCACTGAGAGCTCTCCCTCCCCCTACTCCCACACCACTAGGAGAGCTCCCCCTCCCCCTACTCCCACAGCACTGAGAGCTCTCCCTCCCCCTACTCCCACAGCACTAGGAGAGCTCTCCCTCCCCCTACTCCCACACCACTAGGAGAGCTCTCCCTCCCCCTACTCCCACAGCACAGAGAGCTCTCCCTCCCCCTACTCCCACACCACTAGCAGAGCTCTCCCTCCCCCTACTCCCACAACACTAGGAGAGCTCCCCCTCCCCCTACTCCCACAGCACTGAGAGCTCTCCCTCCCCCTACTCCCACAGCACTGAGAGCTCCCCCTCCCCCTACTCCCACACCACTAGGAGAGCTCCCCCTCCCCCTACTCCCACAGCACTGAGAGCTCTCCCTCCCCCTACTCCCACAGCACTAGGAGAGCTCTCCCTCCCCCTACTCCCACACCACTGAGAGCTCCCCCTCCCCCTACTCCCACACCACTAGGAGAGCTCCCCCTCCCCCTACTCCCACACCACTAGGAGAGCTCTCCCTCCCCCTACTCCCACACCACTGAGAGCTCTCCCTCCACCTACTCCCACACCACTAGGAGAGCTCCCCCTCCCCCTACTCCCACAGCACTAGGAGAGCTCCCCCCTCCCTACTCCCACAGCACTGAGAGCTCTCCCTCCCCCTACTCCCACACCACTAGGAGAGCTCTCCCTCCCCCTACTCCCACACCACTAGGAGAGCTCCCCCTCCCCCTACTCCCACAGCACTGAGAGCTCTCCCTCCCCCTACTCCCACACCACTAGGAGAGCTCCCCCTCCCCCTACTCCCACAGCACTAGGAGAGCTCCCCCCTCCCTACTCCCACAGCACTGAGAGCTCTCCCTCCCCCTACTCCCACAGCACTGAGAGCTCTCCCTCCCCCTACTCCCACAGCACTAGGAGAGCTCTCCCTTCCCCTACTCCCACAGCACTAGGAGAGCTCTCCCTCCCCCTACTCCCACAGCACTGAGAGCTCTCCCTCCCCCTACTCCCACAGCACTGAGAGCTCTCCCTCCCCCTACTCCCACAGCACTAGGAGAGCTCTCCCTCCCCCTACTCCCACACCACTAGGAGAGCTTTCCCTCCCCCTACTCCCACAGCACTGAGAACTCTCCCTCCCCCTACTCCCACACCACTAGGAGAGCTCCCCCTCACCCTACTCCCACACCACTAGGAGAGCTCCCCCTCCCCCTACTCCCACACCACTAGGAGAGCTCCCCCTCCCCCTACTCCCACACCACTAGGAGAGCTCCCCCTCCCCCTACTCCCACACCACTAGGAGAGCTCCCCCTCCCCCTACTCCCACAGCACTAGGAGAGCTCGCCCTCCCCCTACTCCCACACCACTAGGAGAGCTCCCCCTCCCCCTACTCCCACAGCACTAGGAGAGCTCCCCCTCCCCTACTCCCACAGCACTAGGAGAGCTCCCCCTCCCCCTACTCCCACACCACTAGGAGAGCTTTCCCTCCCCCTACTCCCACAGCACTAGGAGAGCTCCCCCTCCCCCTACTCCCACAGCACTAGGAGAGCTCCCCCTCCCCCTACTCCCACAGCACTAGGAGAGCTCCCCCTTCCCCTATTCCCACAGCACTAGGAGAGTTCCCCCTCCCCCTACTCCCACACCACTAGGAGAGCTCTCCCTCCCCCTACTCCCACAGCACTGAGAGCTCCCCCTCCCCCTACTCCCACACCACTAGGAGAGCTCCCCCTCCCCCTACTCCCACAGCACTGAGAGCTCCCCCTCCCCCTACTCCCACAGCACTGAGAGCTCCCCCTCCCCCTACTCCCACACCACTAGGAGAGCTCCCCCTCCCCCTACTCCCACACCACTAGGAGAGCTCTCCCTCCCCCTACTCCCACAGCACTGAGAGCTCTCCCTCCCCCTACTCCCACACCACTAGCAGAGCTCTCCCTCCCCCTACTCCCACACCACTAGGAGAGCTCCCCCTCCCCCTACTCCCACAGCACTAGGAGAGCTCTCCCTCCCCCTACTCCCACAGCACTGAGAGCTCTCCCTCCCCCTACTCCCACACCACTAGGAGAGCTCTCCCTCCCCCTACTCCCACACCACTAGGAGAGCTCCCCCTCCCCCTACTCCCACAGCACTGAGAGCTCTCCCTCCCCCTACTCCCACACCACTAGGAGAGCTCCCCCTCCCCCTACTCCCACACCACTAGGAGAGCTCCCCCCTCCCTACTCCCACAGCACTGAGAGCTCTCCCTCCCCCTACTCCCACACCACTAGGAGAGTTCCCCCTCCCCCTACTCCCACAGCACTAGGAGAGCTCCCCCTCCCCCTACTCCCACAGCACTAGGAGAGCTCCCCCCTCCCTACTCCCACAGCACTGAGAGCTCCCCCTCCCCCTACTCCCACACCACTAGGAGAGCTCTCCCCCCTCCCTACTCCCACAGCACTAGGAGAGCTCTCCCTCCCCCTACTCCCACAGCACTAGGAGAGCTCCCCCCTCCCTACTCCCACAGCACTGAGAGCTCTCCCTCCCCCTACTCCCACACCACTAGGAGAGTTCCCCCTCCCCCTACTCCCACAGCACTAGGAGAGCTCCCCCTCCCCCTACTCCCACAGCACTAGGAGAGCTCCCCCCTCCCTACTCCCACAGCACTGAGAGCTCCCCCTCCCCCTACTCCCACAGCACTAGGAGAGCTCCCCCTCCCCCTACTCCCACAGCACTAGGAGAGCTCCCCCTTCCCCTACTCCCACAGCACTAGGAGAGTTCCCCCTCCCCCTACTCCCACACCACTAGGAGAGCTCTCCGTCCCCCTACTCCCACACCACTAGGAGAGCTTTCCCTCCCCCTACTCCCAGAGCACTGAGAGCTCTCCCTCCCCCTACTCCCACAGCACTGAGAGCTCTCCCTCCCCCTACTCCCACACCACTAGGAGAGCTCCCTCTCCCCCTACTCCCACACCACTAGGAGAGCTCCCCCTCCCCCTACTCCCACACCACTAGGAGAGCTCCCCCTCCCCCTACTCCCACAGCACTAGGAGAGCTCTCCCTCCCCCTACTCCCACACCACTAGGAGAGCTCTCCCTCCCCCTACTCCCACAGCACAGAGAGCTCTCCCTCCCCCTACTCCCACAGCACTAGGAGAGCTCCCCCTTCCCCTACTCCCACAGCACTAGGAGAGTTCCCCCTCCCCCTACTCCCACACCACTAGGAGAGCTCTCCCTCCCCCTACTCCCACAGCACTGAGAGCTCTCCCTCCCCCTACTCCCACACCACCAGGAGAGCTCTCCCTCCCCCTACTCCCACACCACTAGGAGAGCTCTCCCTCCCCCTACTCCCACACCACTAGGAGAGCTTTCCCTCCCCCTACTCCCAGAGCACTGAGAGCTCTCCCTCCCCCTACTCCCACACCACTAGGAGAGCTCCCCCTCCCCCTACTCCCACACCACTAGGAGAGCTCTCCCTCCCCCTACTCCCACACCACTAGGAGAGCTCCCCCTCCCCCTACTCCCACACCACTAGGAGAGCTCCCCCTTCCCCTACTCCCACACCACTAGGAGAGCTCCCCCTCCCCCTACTCCCACACCACTAGGAGAGCTCCCCCTCCCCCTACTCCCACACCACTAGGAGAGCTCCCCCTCCCCCTACTCCCACAGCACTAGGAGAGCTCGCCCTCCCCCTACTCCCACACCACTAGGAGAGCTCTCCTTCCAACTAGAGCTCTCCCCTCCATCATGTATTTGTGCTGTACCACCTACAGCCTCCCAAATCACTCTTAACCCTGTCGTCCCTACCATATGGTCACTAGGTGGTCAGAAAGTCACTCTGTGAGCTCATTCAATACATAAGGCTGCCGAGGCCTGTGTCCCTGCACTGGGCTTCCTGCGGTGGGGAGAGGAGAGACAACGTGGCATATTTTTCTGTTTTTGTTTTTAAAGAAGACAATAGAAAATATCTGACTCTATCATTTAGAGCGATGGAAGCTCTCTCTCTCGTCCTCTCTCTCTGTAACTCTGCCTTTCAGATAAATAAATAGATCTCTTCCTGAAGTCTGGCTTTGGGTTGGGGGTGGCCCTGATGTGCCTGCCCTTCACCGGCAATGGTTGTTGGTCCAATGCAATGAGTCGTCTGACTTATTCTGTGGTGAGGGCTCAGGAAGTAGGCGTTTGGAGCCATTGGGAGGGATTTTGGAGGAGAGGTGCCGGGGACTTGGACGTGAGTGAGGATGACCACCTGGATGGAAGTGCCTGGACCTAGGAGTGCAGAGCACATGTCAGGACTGGTGCGGAGTCTCTGCTCCCGCGGGAAGACCAGGCGTCCATGCAGAGGGCCCTGCTCCCTGCTGGAACACAGGAGGACGTGGGAGCCCGGAACACCTTCTCTGGAGTGACCTGCTGGCTCCGGGGTTTGAGACGGTGGTGCACACAGGGCGCCCCCTGGCAGGGTTGCAGTGCCGTGTGTGTGACTTGAAGCAAGCTCGGATTCCCTGAGTCTTGGTGGCCTCCTTGTACATTTAGATGCTTCTAAAAATAGCAACACTCTCTCATAGGCCTGGGGGATGGAAGGGACAGCGGTCTAAAGAATCTTACAAACTGCTAAGTGCTACATGTGTATGCACTGCCTTTATCATCATCACCATCATCATCACCATCACCATCATCACCATCATCACCATCATCACCATCACCATCATCACCACCATCATCATATCACCATCACCACCATCATCTTCATCACCATCATCACCATCATCATCACCTTCATCACCACCATCACCATCATCACCATCACCATCACCATCGTCATCACCTTCATCACCATCACCATCACCATCACTATCATCATCATCATCACTATCATCATTACCATCATCATCATCACCATCATCATCACCATCATCATCACCATCACCGTCGTTATCACCATCACTATCACCATCATCACCATCACCTTCATCACCATCATCATCACCATCACCATCACCATCACTATCACCATCATCACCATCATCACCATCACCATCATCATCACCATCACCACCGTCACCATCATCATCACCGTCATCACCATCACCTTCATCACCATCACCATTGTCATCACCATCGTCATCACCATCACCATCATCACCATCACCATCGTCATCATCACCATCATCACCATCATCACCATCACCATCATCACCATCACCATCACCATCGTCACCATCATCATCATCACCATCATCATCACCATCATCACCATCATCACCATCACCACCGTCACCATCATCATCACCATCATCATCACCGTCATCACCATCACCTTCATCACCATCACCATCGTCATCACCATCGTCATCATCATCACCATTGTCATCACCATCGTCATCACCATCACCATCATCACCATCATCATCACCATCATCACCATCATCACCATCACCATCATCACCATCACCATCACCATCGTCACCATCATCACCATCACCATCATCATCACCATCACCATCGTCACCATCATCACCATCACAGTCATCACCATCACCATCATCACCATCATCATCACCATCACCACCGTCATCACCACCACCT
Organism: Oryctolagus cuniculus; assembly: GCF_051225735.1. Classification (NCBI taxonomy): domain Eukaryota; kingdom Metazoa; phylum Chordata; class Mammalia; order Lagomorpha; family Leporidae; genus Oryctolagus; species Oryctolagus cuniculus. The sequence continues at coordinate 96,120,314 of NC_142880.1, forward strand.
TCATCACCATCACCATCGTCATCACCATCGTCATCATCATCACCATTACCATCATCACCATCACCATCACCATCGTCATCATCATCACCATCACCATCATCACCATCATCATCACCATCATCACCATCATCACCATCATCACCATCACCATCACCATCACCACCGTCATCTTCAGGAGTTTGTTCATCCAGCCCAGAATATCTCGCACAGCAACGTCTGTGATTTTTAACTCAGATCCGTGTCCTGACTTCTATGGAAGTTCTTCCGGTCCCTGCAGTTCCGCCATGCTATGCGTTAGATTTTCGTCACAGCAGCTAAATCCCTGGCAGAAGCCACGTATAGGAAGGAGGCGCACTTCGCCCCTAGTTTGTGGCTCCCAGTGCAAGAGCAGGTGGCCCGATGGGCCTGCTGTCTGGCCAAGGCAGTGAGTGCAGGGTGTGTGCGAGGGAGCGATTCCAGGGTGAACCAGGGAGCAGAGAGAGAGGGAGAGACAGGCGAGGCTGACCCAGCTCTTGGACCCAAGCTTCTTGCAAGCTACCTTCCAAAGGCCTAAGGACCTCTCACTGGGCTTATCTTCCAGATGCCATAAATGGACTAAGCTCTGCCCTAACCCATCAACCATTGGCATTAACCCATTAGCCAATTCATGTAAGACTTTGGGGACCAAGCCTTTAACACAGGGTCTTTGCAGGGCACCGCAGGTAACACCCACAGCGTAACAGCTTGATTTTCGATGGGCCAAGCGTCAGCCCGAGCGTTCCCGGGGCTCTTGGGGATTCTTCTAAAGCACTGACTAAGCGTCTGTGGAACTCTCACTTGCTTGAGAAGGAAGTAAAACGTCAATCATGGCATCGCCTCGCATGGTCGCTGTGACGAGAGCCAACGGGCACCGAGGCCGGCGGCACACGCGTCATCACAGCCGTGTGGGTCAGGAGGGCCCAGGCGGAGGAAGGCCAGCGCTGCCAGCCCTTTGGGCTCCCTTCTGGAGCCTCTTGGAACGGATCCACTCCCCAGCTGATTCCGGTGGTTGCTGGAATTTAAGTCCTGCTGCAGGTGCACAATTCACTTCCCATTGCCTTGCTTCTGCCAGAAAAGGCTGGCCACCACATCCAAAAGTGCCCACACTCCCCCTCAGGCGTCCATGTGGCCCCAGCAGTGGCCATCTACATCGCTCCAGCGTCCCCTGTCTCTTCTCTCCTGCCACCGGCCCCGGGAAGTTCTCTTGGTTCAAGGTCTCCGTGATAAGACTGTGCCTCCTTGCTGAGCTGCAATGACCTCCCTTTATTAAGGTGTACACACAACTATCCCTGAAACTCCCTCTTGCCCGTTAGGGTAACACACTCACAGGTCCTAGAGGACTAGGGCACAGGTGCCCCAGGGTCTCGTTCGCCCAACCACGTCATCACGGCTGGAAGAAGGCACGGCAACCCCAGCTCAAACAGCCATTTTATTTTTGACAGGCAGAGTTAGACAGTGAGAGAGAGAGACAGAGAGAAAGGTCTTCCTTCTGTTGGTTCACCCCCCAAATGGCCACTACGGCTGGCGCTGTGCCGATCTGAAGCCAGGAGCCAGGTGCTTCCTCCTGGTCTCCCATGTGGGTGCAGGGCCCAAGGACCTGGGTCGTCCTCCACTGCACTCCAGGCCACAGCAGAGAGCTGGACTGGAAGAGGAGCAACTGGGACAGAACCGGTGCCCCAACCGGGACTAGAACCCGGTGTGCCGGCGCCGCAGGCAGAGGATTAGCCTAGTGAGCCATGGTGCTGGCCCAAACGCCCATTTTCATCCCTCGGTGGCCTGGATCCTGGTGGAGGTGCCCTCACGTGTCTCCCTGGACAGACTGGGCACAAGTTGCCGTCAGAGGAACCGCATGGCTGAATGGAAAGAGCTGGGTTCTACTTTGGCCTTGGCGTCTCACCGATTCTTTCCCCTGTCTGTAGAACGAGGCGATGTGCTCGCTCATCTCAGGGGTCCTTGCTTGGAAACTCCGGGTGGACGCACGTGGATGCGTTGCTCCAGGTGAGGCCCTGGTGGGCTGGATGACCTTGACCTACAAGCTCTCCCTGGCCCTTGGCCCCCAGCAATGTCCCTTGCTGGGTGGGCTGGAGGGGACACTCTGAGATGCTGTGTAGCCCTGCATCGTGCGAGTCTGGAGCCGGTCTCCCGGGTACAGGGTGCCCTTGCCCTCTGCACTCAGGAGGGTTCTGAAGCGACTCCCCCAAGGACACAGCCCGGCCCCGAGACGAGCGCATCTGAGAGCGTCCTCCCGATGTGTTTTTGTCCCTTTTGGAACCTGCAGCTGGGTTTCCTTTCCAGCTCTGGGAGCAGCAACTGCCCGGTGCTCAGGATGCTGCCGGCTGACAGATCTCTCTGTCTCCCGGACTTGATCGGGCTCATTTGTAAACCCGGCGACTGTCCCCATGTGCCCTGGCTTGTGGTGATCTATTTGCAGGCACACGCCTGCTGAGACCTGCTGCAGCCAGGGCGCTGAAGACAGCAGGCGCACGGCTGAAGCTGAGCCTCGAATCTGTTCACTCTGGACAGCGTGTGCCGAGCTAGACGCGCCCCTCACGGCCAAGGGCGGACGCGCAGGTTTCCCACTTCTACAAAGGAGATGTTTGTCTTTCAGGCACCTAAGTGTCAGCGCACACGCGAGGAGGCTCACGGGCACGTGAGGGTGGAACGTTCCGGGTCCCGTGGGGATGTGGTCAGTGTCTCCTCTGAAGAGGCGTCCTGACACTCCCACAGGGACATGGCGAATCTCTCTAAGGAGAACAGACTTCGTCAGAGCATTCCAAGTCTTTCATCTCAAAAGCCCTGGCTAAGTTGTCTCCATTTTCCCATGGGTCAATAGAGAAAGTTCACTTAAGGTGATGGCGATGTCTGCGCGATCCGGCCCAAGACTGACCCTGGAAACACGTGTTTTCCACACTTTAGACAGAGGCGAGTACCTGGGTATCCACACCCCCTCACCGCTGGCTGGAGGCGTGGGTCTGTCCAGGCCATGCTCAAGGGTGGCCTCGTGGGGCTGCAGCACCTGCACCCTGTCCAAACAGCAGGATGTCCATGGCCACTCCAAGGCTTCCTGCAGCCAGCGGTCCCCCAGGCATGGGCGGCAGCATTTCCACCGTGGGAGCCGGGGCACAGGAGGCTGGGCTTCCCCCCCTGATTGGTCACAGGCCAGAGCCCTCTAATGGGCTCGCAGCGAACGCCCGAGCTGGGTGACTGCAGCTCTCGTCTGGGGTCGGAAAGAAACCGGAGCAGCCTCAGAGCCAAGCGAGCCGTGCGACCTGTCAGTGTGTGGGCTAAGCACCGCCGCAGCTGTGTCCCTCACACATTAACAGCGGCACCAGTGCGGCCAGGGCGACACCAAGGGTTCAGCTGTGGCTTCACTCCTGGCTTATTAAGTTCTAGCCGAGCCAATCCCCATCTCCTGTGGTGCAGGTCTTTGCAAATCCCGCTTGTGTCTCCGTTTGTCAGAAGGTACCATACGCGCCCACGTCACTCTCCCTTCCGCATCATGTGTGTGTGGTGTGGCCGGTGACAGCTTCTCTGGACGCGCCATGGGCTGGGGTCTTCAGGAATGGACTGGGCACAGGCCTTGACCGGGGAGAAGACTCACATGCACCTTGGAGCGTGCGATTCTGCACAAGCTAGCAAACGCGCAGGCACCGCAGTGGGTAGCAAATGCACGCCTCTGTCACTGTGCTCACGGTCCTGGCCGCGGTGCTCCCCACCTCGGTGACCAGGGCAAGGCTGGGGCCATTTCTCCTCCGGATAAACAGCTTTGGAAAGTCCACCCCATGGGGGTGCTATGTGGGAGACGCCAGCACGCCAGGGCTCCGCCTGACTTCCAGGGACCGCAGTTTTATTACAGCTACGGCGTTACTGTGAATCCTGTAATGCCGACAGCAGGAGGAGTAGAGACGCACAGCAGGAAACCCAGCCTCCACGGTTTTGTTCACTCCTAACCCTTCATGACCGGGGATTCCTTTGCAATATGGAACTCAATTGCCCCCCATTTCAATTTTTAAATGCATGCTTGATAGATAAAAATCGCCATATTCCAAATTGTCTTGAAAAAAACAGAGAAAGCAGTTCACGCAGCCGGGCTGAGCCTGCTACCTTCAGAAAGGCCGGCTCCCTGGCTGAGGTCCTGACACGGAGTCGGAGGGCGCCCATCACCCCCGCGGTGCCCAAGTTGTGCGAGGTGATTCGTGCTGAATTCTGCCTCCCGCTGGGAGTCCAGGATCTGAGTTCGTACCGGGAGTGGGCGTCCCCATAAGGTCTCTGGCAGTGGAGTCGCTTGGTGAGCCTTCTGGGTAGGGGCCACGTCACAGGGGCTGGCAGAACAGGCGCTGGGGCGTCCCCTTGGGCAGACTCCTGGTGCCCGGTTCCCCATGGTACCTCTGTCCTGTCTCCGCTCCTGTAATAAACCATGGCTGTGAGGGCAGCTGTGTGCTGGGTCCTGGGAGTGCTCCCAGGGACTCCCTGAGCGTGGCACGGGCCTTGGGGGTCCCTGGGACAGGATCTGCTGAGCATGTGTCCCACACGCCCTGGCCGCCTCTCCCGCTCCCATACCAGCTCCTCGGTGCGTGTATTACGAAGATACAATGTTCAAACACGCAGTTCCGGCCATGATGTGACCAGGAGCTCAGACCGGGCTGGTGACCATGAGAGCTGAAGGATGGCAGCAGGAGAGGTCCGGGCACAACGGTGGAGCAGCCAGTGGACGTAGCATACAACAAAAATGCCACCAGGCAGGAGCACACGCTCCCACACGTGCGCGAGGAGGCCGCACGGTGCCACCATCACACAAGGGAACTTGAGTGCCAGGATCTCTGCACGCTGTGCCCGTGCTGAACAGCAGGTGTGAGCCTAGTGCACCCGAATTGTACTTCCCAGACTTTACAGAGCCTGGGAATCGTCTGGGAAGTCTATGACAACGCACATTCAGGGTCTGGGGCAGGCCTGGGGCCCTGCTGTATCGGAAGTTCCCGGGGATCTCACGATGCAGGTGCACGGATCACATTTGAGAAGGGGGGACCGGAGGGCACAGGTGTCCAGGGGCTGGCAAGTAGTTTTTCCTGTGTGGAAACTTGGACGCGCCCTGAGCACCTCCTGTGGCAGCATCCTGACCAACGAGGAACGTTGGCTTATGCTCCCAAAGTGACTGGGAGAGGACCAAGCCCTCGCCGCCCCCGCCCCGCATCAGCGCACAAGGATATGGCAGGTTTACTCCGTGAGTGGGTTTCTGCGAAGACCAGGCTGACTGTGACTGTGCACAGGCGGTGTCCACCAGGACCCCGAGGCTCTGGCTCCCTGGAGGGTGCAGACCGCGTCCCGTGTCTGCCCAGCGACTCGTGGACTTCAGTGCCTGCCGTGGAATGACCCGGCAGCCTGCACGCTCTGTCCATCTCCGCGTTGCTCCAATGGGGCTTCTTGCAAGCCCGGCGTTGGAGGGAGGAGTGCCGTTCCCTGGGCTGCTCTCCGCCTGCCCCACTGCTGTCTGGGAAGTGCTGTCTCCCTGGCTTCCAGCGCTCGGGTGGGCCAGGGCCTCCTCCCCGGCTGGGCTTTGGCCGTCCTCCTCTGGACGCCCCAGCAAGCCCCTTCACTGCTCGACGCGGACCCTGGGAAATATTCCCGGCCAAAGAGGCCAACCGCTCGCCAGCCTCGACGGGACGGCCACCAGACGTGGGGAGCAATCCCTTGCCTGTGCGGTTTTGTCTGCTTGCAGGCAGATGCTGACCCTGAGGGACGTGGCAGCCCTCACTGGGCGCCGGCCAGGGCGGCCCTGAGAGCTCTTGGCTTCCCTCCGGCACTCAGGGCGCGGTCTGCTCCGCGTACGGCAGAGACAGGTGGACGGGGTCACAGGTACAGAGCCCAGAATCACGCATCTACCGGGGTTGGGCTCAGGGCCTCTCAGGACTCCCCGGGGCGCATTAAAGTCGACCTGGACCCTGTTGGGCTGAGACAAAGAAAACGAAGTCCAACCTGGCGTTCTTGGGTGGGTGGCGCCCCGGGGTGCTGGACGGACCTTGGCCTGATCCTCAGGAGGAGGGCAGGTGCGGGGTGGGTGGGGCTGCGGAGGGAGGGGAGGAGGGGGAGGGGCCAGGGTCGGGCTCCTGCGCCCCCAAGTTCAGGTGTCGCTGTCTGTGTCCTGCAAACCGTGGAAAGCTGGCGTGGGAGTTGGGGCGGGGCACCCACAGGCCCAGAGTTGGGGCACAGAGCTTGGCCGGCGGCAGCCTCAGTCCCTGTAAAGCCACAGCTGGGGGGAGGAGCCTGCACAACGTGCAGGACGGGCTACAGGGCGGTGCTCTCTCCAGAAGCTCTGGGGACGCAGAAGCACGGCCTCGCCAGGACCCATAAGCCGCTCTGTGCTCCTAGGAGCGGGTGTGCGCGCGCACAAGCGGGAATAGGGGGTTATCCTCTGGGAGAAACCGAGGACAACAGCGGGAAGACGGCATCGCCATGCTGACATAGCCATAGGGGCCTGCGGGCTCAGGTCTCAGCAGGGCAGACTCGGGTCCCGGCCCGGGCGCTGTGGCCGTCACTGGGGCTGCTGTCACGGGGGCGGCTGGCACCAGGGCAGACTCAGGTCCGGGGCCCAGGCACTGTGGCTGTCAGCTGCCCAGACCGCGTGCTTGGCTTCTCCGTCCTCACATCCCCTGCCTCCCTCCCTGCGCCCGGCACAGGGAGTCCAGCGAGGGCAGGGCAGGGGAGGTCATGGTCTCACTGAGAACACACGGTCAGGCCCCACCCCTGCAGGGCCAGGCACCCTAAATGCCGCCAAAACACTCGAGAACCGTCGCGGACTCAGCAGCTGGGAAAAGCCAAAGTGGCAGCCGGCAGCTTCCTCTCGGCAGTGAGCAGCCCAGCCCGTGAGGACGAGACTGATGCCCAGGCAGTGCCCGGAGTACCGCACGCTGGACCTGCTCGGATTAGTCCAGAACGGAGCGCCGCCCGCGGCTGCGGCTCCGCCGATGGTGAGGCCAGGCAGGCGAGGTGGGCAGGGGAAGCCGGGACAGGGGGCTGTGCAGGTGCGATCCTGTGCAGGTGCGGCCGGGCGCTGGGGCCGCGCTCCCTTGGCCGTGAGCTCCGGCGGGACCTTCCGCTGCCCTTCCTTGTCCCAGAGGGCAGGGGCCTGGGCCTGGAAGAAGACCCCCTCTTCCAGAGTCGGACGCAGCTCCCCATCGCCTCTGAAATTGTGTATTGACAGACGTATTAAACGTAATAGCATGAAGGATTGGCTAAAAAAGATCCTATTATCTCACTCGAGGACCTCAGAAATCAATTCTATGCTGATAGGAAAGAAAATTCACAAAGATCTATAAGATCTGAGAACCGAAAGCCGAGGGAGGAGCCGTCGTGCAGACTTCAAGGCCGGAGGCGCAGGAGCGTGGTGGGGGACGCAGGTGCGCCGGCCGCGCACGCTACACCCGCAGCCTTAGCGCGACTTCCTGGGGGCACGCGGCCGAGTGACCCGTGGGAGTGGCTTGTAAGTCGCACCAAGCGGAGTTCAGCAAATCCGTCTCCCGCCTGCTTTGCTCTGCACATTTTTCCCCCTCCCTGAGAACACCGCATATTTGGAACGCGACCCCTTTGCCTGTGGTGGAAATGGGAAGATGCCTCCTCTGAGATTCTCACTCACTCCTCTCTGACTGTCCTCATGCTGATTTACTTCGATCATAGCTGCTAACAACTCGACTTGAAGTTCAATATTTTGTTACTTTTGGATGGTCAGGCACAATCGGAAAATTGATGTTCTTTCCCGTGTTAGAATCAACCTATGTTTTCCTTTGCTGAGCAGGACTTCCGGTTTTATTTTAAAAACTGAGACCCTTACAACATCTGAATCCCTTCAGGCCAGTGAGGTAAACTGTAGGTTGATCCACGCCGTAGGCGCACTGCCCTTACGGGAAGGCCGTCGGAGAGCTGGGACCCGGGAGGCTGACTTCACCCCGGGCACCTGCTCCCGGACTCCGCGTTCTTGCGACGTTTGCTCCACACAGCAGGTCCAGCGCTGTCCGAGAGACGGGCGTTGGCTCACTTTGCCTTCCTTGCCCAGAGCTGCGCCGGCTGACATTTGCCGAAACAGAAAGACAAGGACTCGCGAGCTTGGCGACTCTGCCACATCCGAGTTGTCAGAGTCCCCGGGTCCTGCGGCCGGTGCCGGTGGGCGGACCGGGCTGTGGTGCCGCGAGGTCTGCGGCTGCCGACAGCTGCTCACCGAATCTGAACTTCTCAGCTCGTGCGTCTTCAGCAGATGTCTCTCTTCCTTTTCAAGACTGAACCGTGTCCCCCCTTCTTTCCACGGAGGCAAACGCTGTCCAGGCCCCTCCCCTGCTGGCCCTGCCAGCTACTCCAGCACAGACCACGGACTGCTGAGTCACCGCTGCTGAGTCAGCACGGTGAGTGCCGCGTCAGATTTCACCTCCTTGACCCAAGTCCTGCGGGCTGAGCGGGGAGATGGTTCCTGCCATTCTCCGGGATGAAGCCTGGGGGCCGGCTGTCCCCCGGGAGGACGGGTGGCTCCGGAGTCGCGTGGACTGGCCTGTCACCCGCCCTCACAGGGACCGGGCCCACGCCTCCCAGTGAGTGGGCTGATTCCGACCTCACGGAGGAGAGAACGTGTTTCAGACCACGTCCCCCTCGGAGGCAAAGCTTGGAGCACAGGTGTCCGAATGGGAGGCTCCACCCACAGCCCACAGTGACTGCTGTGGTAGCCCCCGCCCGTGTCCTTGGCGTTTTCCGAAAACACTGGGGGTGAATCCACACCAAACCTGAAAGGAGATGAAAGTTAATGACTGTTTCCTCTAAAAAACAAAACCACCACCACCCCCTGCACACGTGTGTGTCTGGACCTGCGCAGGGCGCCAGCTAAGACCCTCCAGTCCCAAGACCGCAGCTTTGCGTTCTTTGTGTTGCTAAATCCCAAGCAAGGTTCTTGTGCTGGGGCATCGTTGTGGGGCCCCCCCTCTGGGGGAGGGTCTCACCCAGCGCCCTCGCGGCCCCCTTGGCTCGGCCCCCGCTGCCCGGCTCCCCCAGGCTCTCTGCAGAGTGGCACCCGAGGCAGGAACCTGGTGTCTCCCACCTTAGAGTGAGACACGAATGCTGGCGGCGTGGGGGTGGGGGTGGGGGGGGGGCTGCACACGCTGAGTCAGCTGAAAATCTGTCACCTGCAGGAGGTGTTGGAGCAGGGGCGGTCCCAGGAGGAGGGCCGAGGGCACCCCGCAGCTTCCTTGCTGGTTGCTCAGGCTGTAGTGAGGGGTCTAGAAATGGTGGCAAGTGTGGAACCTCTGAGGGCACAAATGGGCTCAAATCCTCCCATCGGTGCCGTCCTTTGTGATGCGAAGTTGTGTTTGCCGGCTCAGCACCTACCGCAGAATTTCTGTCTTGTCCAGTAGCAGTTAAGTAACAGAGCACAGGTGTGAGGGCGCCGAGACACGGGGTGGGCGGCCAGGCGGTGAAGGTGTGGTGGGGGCTGCCCACGTGACCAGCTCTGACGGGCGCCGCTGATGCAAGGCCCCAGGTTCCCCGTGAGCGTGTGGATGTGATCGGCCGCGCTTATCAACCACGCTGGTCACCAGCCAGCCAGGAGAAGTCTGCGCGTGCCTACCCCACGGGAAACGCTCAGTGCCTCTGACTTCACTGTCGTGGCCAAACGACCTGTTTTTAAGTATTCGGGCTGTATCAGAAGCTATCGGACCAGAGAGTCTGCTCTTTCGTCCCGAGTGGGTCCGGATGCTGCCTCGACTTGCACTCCACACCAGCTTTGCAGAGCGATCCCGGCTTGGAGGCCCAGGGCTGCACAGCCCCGCCAAAGCGGTGCAGCCGGATGTGTGGCCCAATGGTCAGATCCACTCTCCTCTCAGAAAGGGGAGGGGTGGAGGAGGAGGAGGGAGGGGATGGGGGAGAGGCGTCCCTGTCAGACAGCAGAGTTTGGAATCACATTTGTTTGTTGGCATTCGTGGCGCCCCCGGTGTGGGAGGCGTGCGGGCTCGCAGAGGGGGTGGCTACGCATCCCCCCACAAGGCTGAATTGTGCCCCGCGCATGGCCCAGGGTTGGGAACTGAGGCCACAGGTGCCTCTGCTGGGCCTCTGGGAACCAAAGAAGGGGCAGGAAGCCAGGGCCTGCGTCAGGGCCCAGAAACCTGGCTGGACTGGCGGGAAACCGCCGCTGCCCGCCGAGGAACAGGAGAGGAGCCCCACCGAGGCAGAGGTCTCGGGCTCCTCGCCGGGGGCGGGCAGCTCATCACGCATAGCCACCTTTCTTTTCCCCTTGAGATTTTTACTTTTTCAATGAAGAATGTTTTTCTAAAAGAGGTTTATCTATTAACTTGGAAGGCAAAGTTAGAGAGAGAGACAGGGAGACAGAGAGAGAGACCATGCACCTGCTGGGACACTCCCCAGATGGTTGCCACGGCTGGGGTTTGCTCAGCCAGGAGCCAGCGGCTTCTTCCAGGTCTCCCATGTGGGTGCAGGGGCCCAAACCCTTGGGCCGTCCTCCCCTGCTTTCCCAGGCACATTAGCCGGGAACCGGAATGGAAGCGAGGCAGCTGGGACTTGAACCGGGACGCCAGTGTGGCGGGCAGCGAATGACGCCTCTGCACCGTGACCCAGCCCCGGAGGGCGGTGTTTACACACAGCCCGGTGGGGCGCAGTTGCGGCACAGTGAGCTAAGCTGCTGCCTGAGACCCCTGCCTCCCTATCGGAGTGCTGGTTCGAATCCCAGCTGCTGTGCTTCCAATCCAGCGTCCTGCTAATGTGCCCAGGAAGGCACAAGTACCGGGGTCCCTGTCACCTACGTGGGAAACAGGTGGAGCTGCAGCTCCCGGCTTCTGCCTGGCCCAGCCCTTGTGTTGCCACCGTCTGGGGAGGGGAGCAGTGGCGGAAGATCTCTGTCTCCCCCCGCTGTCTGTCTCTGCTTTCCAAATAGAGGAATGAATACATGGTTCCAGTCTGCGATCCCTCATAAGCTACTGCTAGTTGTAATTTGCGGATTTAATGGCGCCGTTTGGTTTTAAAAATACCTGAGTTTTATATGGAAAATGATTCTGGTCATAGTAGTGACACAAAGTTTTATCTTAGATGAACTTTATTAGGTGAAAAAAAAAAGGGGGGGGTGCCTGACTAACAAAACGCCAACAGCAGGCATTGTAGCGGCTCTGGAGGGGCACACGGGTGCCTGGGGCCCGTGCCACCGACCGACCCCGCCTGCCGGAGGGGAGCGGTCACAGCCACGACCCCCACCTGTCTGCTGGGTGCAGGGTGAGCCCAGGGGAGGCGGAGAGAGCAGCGCCTCGGTGTCTCGCAGGCACTGACCCTGCAGGAGGGCATGAGACCCCCGTGCTGCTGGCGAGGGAAGCCGGCAGGGGCGGAGCCGCTGGTCTGCCTCTACACGACGCATTCACAGAGCCCACGGAGGCAGAGTAGGAGCCGCGGCGCCGCGTGGTGCCTAGCTCAGCGGGGAGGATCAGATTCCCGGGAAGAGCACCGTCCGAGGTTAGGCCTGCTCCCCGCCACCGCCCACGGGGCCCAGCGCCCGTCTGTGCTGGGTGGACGCCCGCCCTCCCGCAGGCCTGCTGCTGTGTTCCCAGTCGGCTTCTGTAGGAGAGAATGTCAGAGCTGTGTGGGTTTCATTTCTCGGTGGAAGCTACGGAGGGCTCCTGCGGCCAGAACGGACCTGGAGCACCCTGGGCTGGAGTGTCCTGGACCTGGAGCGTCCCGGGCCGGCGCTCGGCTCCTCCCGCCCTCCCCTGCAGGCCTGCCCTCCCCTGCAGGCCTGCCCTCCGTGAGCCAAGGAGCCAGACGCGCGCCTGGTTGGTGGGAAGGGCCGGCCTGTGTACCCTGCACTTGCTGCTCCCTGGAAAGTGAGAGTCACAGCAGGGGGTGAGCTTCAAGTGTTTTAAAAAAAACTAAAACATCAGGTGAGAGTGAGTGAGCTGGCTCGGAGAGCCGGGGCTGATAAATTGGTGCCGAACTCCAGAGGCAGATGGGGGGAGTGGTGCTGGAGGAGGGAACACGGGACCCGCGCCCCGGCGCCCCCTCCCCCTCCTGCCAGAGTCCCGGGCCCCTGGGGGAGACCCACCCCAGCCTCGCAAACAGGCAGCTGTTTGTTAATTTACAAAGGTGAAACAGAGACCAGTTTAGCTGAGCAGCGGATGAAATCCGACGTGGCTTCCACTGCCCGTGGCTTCTTCCGGGTTTATTTACGCTGGTGTTATTTATAGATTCCCGATACACAGCATCAAAGACTCCGCGGTTTTAGTCATTTTAGGGAAGCCTGCGTGTCACACATAATACTATTTTCATAAGGGGAGAGAAATCCCCAAGCAAATGCCGTTAAGGGGAAAATGAAAGCGTTGTTATCACCTTTAACTTTTGTTTCCTTTCGGATGTCACGGACCCAGTCGGGGACAGCAGCACCGGGCTCTTCACTCGGGCAAATGCTGGTTTCTCCATGCTGGCAAAAAGCAGAAACCTCTGACACCACTGGCAGTGTAGACGGGCTGTAGGCTCCCGGGCTCCCCTCCCACCCCAGCCCAATCCAATTACGTGGCCCCGGGGCCCAAGGCTCGGCCCCGGGCCGCGTGTGGGCAGCTGGAAAATGAGATGAGAGGCGGCCAGTTAACTTCTTTTTCTGCTTCCAGGATGTGCCGGGAGGAAGCGTGCCTTTCCTTTGACATCGTGCGAAGGAATTCACAGCCTTAAAATCGAAAAGAGACAGATCTGAAGCCACTTCAGGGGGCGGCGTGGGCAGGGGGAGGGGGGTGCCGGAGCCCACGCAGGCTCCCGGGCGGCGCTGAGAAGGGAGCCGCGCGGGGTCCGTGCTGAGCTGTTTCCAGTGTGGGCGATTCTTTGTCGGCACTTCAAAGCCATCCCCAGAGGAGCCCTGTGCTGTGCGTGAGGGAGAGGACGGCTCCTGGCCTGGGACACCCTGGGAATGCTCCCCCACCCCGGAGCCAGTGTTTACATGATCCTTATCAGTTGTAACTATTATGGCAGAACCATCAATTAGCTCCCAACTTGCAAAATAACACCTGGGAAAGCTTCTGCCACAAACTTGTTTCACCTTTCTTCTCCCGCCCTCCAGTGACAGGTGAAGATTTACGATTTCTAAAGGCAGCAGCGGCACCTGGGCTGATGCTATCGCATTGATGAGCAAAGCCCGGAGCGGGGTTCCAGCAAGGATGGCTGTTCATTAAGAAGGAACTTTAGCCTGGGAGCAAAGGCAGTGTTTCAGCTAATAACATTCCAGACAACAATTAATTGTGGCAAGGCGGAGCTGGGCGGGGGGGGGGGGGGGAGCCACACCAGGCACACCCAAACCCGACGCGCTCCATCGACTGGGGGACGCCTTGTTCATCCTGCACAAGCTGGGTTCGACTCCGTGTCCCTAAAACAGAATCAGACGCAGGCAGCTGCCTCGGCCCCGCCGGCCACCTCTGGCCTGACCCCCGCGGCTCTAATATTCTGCTCCCGGCCCCTCCGCGGCCCCGCCACCTCGTCATTAGCGAGGGCCGGGTGCTTGGCATGATGCGGCAGTTTGGTAATGAAACCCTAGCTTATTGGAAAGATGTAATCTGCCGTCTCGGTGAGTAGGGCGCCGCAGCGAGCACGCTCGGTGCACGTGCCGGCAGCACCCGCAGCACGGTCGGCCTCGCTGCCCGAACCCCAGAGAGCCATCGCATCACGCTAACGGGCCCCCTTCCCTGCTTGCTTTCTGTGCCGGCGCTAAGGAGCTGTGCTTCAGTGAGGGGTGGCTGAACTTGAAGTCCGGAGTTGACCCGAGAAAGGTAACACCATCAGCAGGGCATGCGCGGAGCAGGGGTGGCCACCGTGGACCTGGTTGCCGAGCGCTGGGCCCCGCCGTGTCCACTCGCACCTCATCCCCGCTCAGAGGAAGCCACGCCTGGGAGTTTTCCGTCGTTCGCAGCAAGCACAGAACCAACGACGCAGGGGGAAGAGGACACATCGGTTCATTCCGTTTCCTCCATGTGGGCGGTCCCAGATGCTGTGGCCCCCGAGGGGTGCTGGCTCTGTCCCCGCCCAGACAGGGTCACACGTCACTCTTGGGGGTGTCTCAGCTCGTTTTCCAGTGAGCTTGGGCTGATGGAAGAATCCTTGGGTCCAGAGTCCAAGGTGGGGACCACAAGGAGGCTGCTGGGTGAGAGACAGGACGCCAGGACGCCCAGCTGCACCTGCGGGGCCGGGGCAGGGGGGAGCTGTCTGCCCATGGGTGGGCTTCATTCCCCTCCCACACAGAAACCCGCCCCAGGACGGCAGGCATGAACTGAGAAGTCCTTTCATAGAAACATCTAGAACAGTGAATCAGTTCCTAAATCCATGCATCCACTGGGCTGCATGGCCACCCCCAGGAGCACCGAAAAGCAAAGCGCAGCGAAGCAGGCATGAGAGTGGGGTGGGGAGAAGGCCTCCCTGAAGCTGAGCTGCACTGGGGGGTGGACTTTCAGCAACCCCCGGGCACCCCCTCAGGGAGACCTGGCCTGGCTGGATGACCCCCGGGCGATGCCGCGGACCCCCAGAGGGGAGCCTCGCCCGGCACGCAGCGTGCCCGCCGTCCCCTGCACGCTGGGTGTGGGCTGCCACGCCCTCACGCTCCCCCCACTCCTGCACGCGGATGGCCTCCGGGCACAGCCTGGCTGGGCCTTTCTCCTGGTTCCTTGGTGGGAGAGGGACCTTTGCTTCCAGCCCCGCACTCCTCATGGCAGGCACTGCGCCTCCCAGCGTCTGCCCACCACCCAGCCCACCCCCAGTCCTCCCACTGCTCCTGGGGCTGGGACCTGCTGGGGACTCAAAGGATGACCATCGAATCCCACAGGGCCCGCGCGGCCCTGCCTTGAACTGACTGCGTGCGTGCGCGGGGTACAGGCGGGTATGCAGGTCCCCCGCGTCCTCGTCTGTACAGCAGGTGTGCGGGGCACCACCCTGCACCTCCTCACCCCGCACCAGCTGCCATGCGCGTGCACATCTGGAACGAACCGGGCTTTGAAAACACTTCGCTGGTGACAGAGCACAGGGCGCGGCTGTGCCTGCACGGCTCAGCTCCCTCCTGCAGGCTCCTCAGTGAAGGGCAGCCGGCCCGTGTCTCCCCGGGCACTAAAGGACGTTGTCTGCTCGGCGAGTGCCGAGGCCGTGCGCCCACGGCGGCTGCAGATGCTCCTCCACCGTCGTGCTGGGGACACGGCTCGGAGCTTCCAGCTCAGCTCAGACCCACGTGCACAGGGAGGTGAGGCTTCAAGAGGAAGTGAGTCAGAGGCGCCGGGTTGGGAACATTCCCAAAGGCCGACCGGGGGTGATAATGACCCGGGAAAGCTGGTGAGGCCGTGGGTGGCAGTTGGCACGGGCTCTGCCAACGCCTTCCAACAGGTCTTGTTTGCATAGATTCACATCTGCCGGTTCTGCTTCCCTGTGAAACCGTCCCAGGCTGAGCCTCGGAGCCAGCGCGGTGCCGCTCGGGCCTTTGCCAAACAGGGCCTTTGTGCGCGTTTGTTTACCGTGAGTCTTCAGCCAAGCCTCCGAGGTCTTGGGAGGCAGGCACCGCGCTTTCTGCTCCTTTTGAGGCTGCGCGGGGGGCTCGGAACTCTTCGGGCCTGGTGAGCAGGGCCCCCTCGGCGGGCCCCAGGAGGTGCCGAGACCCCGGGGCTCCGGCTCCCCTCAGCACCCCCCGCCCCTGCCCCCGCACTCCGCAGAGCGGCCTGACCCCTGGGCCGGGCACTGCCTGGCAGCTTGCTGGGATGCGGCCTCTCGCTCGGAGCCTCACTTAGAACCGTCTAGAAGATCGGTCTGTCCTACTCTGCCCAGAAATCGGAGGCTGGCCCTGCTGCTGCTCCTGTCTAAAGGAGTGATCTTGCCTAAGGGAGGGCCAGCCCCCCCCCGCCCCCCAGGGAAGATTCTTCACCGGCTGCACCACCTACACCGCCTCCCAGACCCTGCGGATTCTGCCCTCTTGAAAAATCACTTCCGGGACGCAGAAGCCCTCCAGGCTTGGGTAAACAGGCCGCGTCATCTCTTAAACAATCAAGCAATTAATCCCATGAAGGTTCCTGGTTCTCGGTGATGTCATTGCCACGGAAGCCAGAAAGCCTGCCGCCCTCAGTCTGAGCACCCCTCAGCTGCGTGGCCTGAAGACACCCCCTCTTCCGGGCCCCACCCCGCAAGGCCCAATCACCCCTGGAGGTGACACCCACGCGGGCTGGGTGCACCTGCTGCCAGCACGCTCGTGTCACACTGTCTGGGGTTCTGTGTTGGAAACACTTCGCCTGTAACTGGTTTGTCTTTGTATAGATTTGAATAAAATCTGGATGGAATCGTATCTCAGGAACACAACAGCACCTTAAAATGCTGACAGCAACACCCTTGTAACACAAATTGCTTATCACCTTCTATTCATCTGATGCCTCAGCTAAGCAGCACCTCGGGTGCCTCGTGGGTGCGCCACCAGGGCTCGAGTGGGCGGGGCGGGAGGGCGGCTCTTCACCAGGTCTGAGCACAGCTTCAGGGAGGGAAGCGGTATTCCGTGAAAACCTCCCGCACCAGAAAAGGACACGATTAGGTGCCTCAAGCCCCCGAACACTGCCACCCGACTGGACCCGGAAGCCAGCTGTGTTCCGTTTCGGCTTTATCCCGCTGTGTTCTCAGAGGGGCCCCTCTCAGCCCTCGTGCTATGCCCCCCCCCCCACGGAGCTCGCCCCCCAGCCCCGTGGACGCCCTTGCAGCCATGGAGCGGTTTCCTTGCTAATGCAGGGGGCTCCTGGGGTCTCCCAGCAGCCAGGGCTCAGAGTCCCCGCTCTGGCCGCGGGACTGGCGTGGGAGCGGCGTGAGCTGCTTGGTGTGGCCGTGCTGAGAACCCAGGTGCGATGGCAGCGTCTGGAGGGCGGGGCTTGTGCCTGCACAGCTCCTGAGTGACGGAGGTGAGCAGACACCGCACCACCGCCCTGCCCGTACCTGCTTGCCACGCGCCCTGGGGGTGAGTTAGGAACAGAACTTGGCTGCCCCAGTCCGCCAGGGCTGCAGGGGCGCTGCTGCCTACAGGCTACCGACACCACTGGACCTCTTTGTGACAGAATTAGCTAATCACCAAGCCTCACAAATCTGGGATAATGCCCTTTGCACCTGTTTAAGACATTCCTAGAGGGACAACTGTGTGAAGTTCGTGGTCAGCTTGGAATCAGTTCTCAGCGTCTCCCTCGGGACCTGTTGGGTGTGGCCGCCCAGGTGAGTGTGTGTGGCCTGGTGGAGGCAGCCTGTGCTGGCCTGGCCACAGCAGGGACCGGGCTCCGAGGGACAGGGCTGCGGCACACAACGGCAGCACCAGCCCCTCTACACAAAGGGGCACCTCAGATGTTTGTGAGTGGTTGTAAAACACAGAACTCAGAGAGCCGACACTTGAGCCATGTCCCCCTGACAGATTCAGCAGCGTCATTTACGTCAGGGCTGGGGGGCAGGGCCAGGCTGCACCTGCTGGGCGTCCCTGCCGTCCACGTGGCCAGGGAGAATCCAAGCTTCAAGCTTCATCAAGCTCCAGGGCACGTGCCGAGCAGTGCCACTCTCGGGTCCCCACTCTCGGGTCCCACAGGGACGCTTTGAGTGGGGGCGGGAGGCAGGATGGGAAGCAGAGCACCCCCGCAGTGCACGGAACCGGGAAGCAGACAGCCAGGTCTGGGAGGGCTCGGTGGGCGCACCGCAGCCCAGGGCTAGGTGGCATCAAAGGTTGTCCCCAAGCCCCTGGCCTGAAGCAAGAGTGGCCTCCCAAGAAGTGGCTGGGTTTTAGGCGGCCATTCAGGGTGCGTGACAGCCGGCAAGCCCGGGGGCAGGGCACGCTCAGGTCACGCGGCTTCACACCTCTCCAGTTGCTCTTGAAAACACTGTGCAACCACAGAAAACGAGGAAAGGAAAAATTTCAACTGAAAGCAACGTAGGCGGTTAGTGCCTTCCTGTCTGTCTACGGCAGAGGCCGCGCCGCAAAATAAGAGGAGACGCCCGGCCCCTTCTCCATGCTAACCCCACCGTCCAGGCCGGGAGGTGCTGGGTAGGGAGCCGGAAGAGAACTGACCAGTCTCCTGCCAGGAGTCCCTCTCCACGCCCTCGGCTACGGCCATGCTGAAGAGCAGCAGGGCTGGGCACGAGGCTGGCACGGGTTGCGGTTCTGGGCCCCTGTGGGTTGTCAGGTGCACGACTCCCAGGGAGAGAGAACACAGAGCGACTTCTCACAGGAATGAGAAGGAAGCTGGAGACGCCCCTCCGTATGCTGAAGGCACCCAGCACACACGGTCCCTGGAGGCGGCAGAGGCACCCCGGAAGCTGGCGCGGAGCCGAGAGTCAGGGCGACACCGTAGGCCGCTTTGGTGAGGACGCCTCAGCAGAACCTCACACCAGGAACAGCCGGGTCAGGCTCCGAGGCTGGGAATGAAGCGAATGATGGAGGGCGGGAGGCCGAGAGGCAGCAGGCAAAGAGCCCGCCGGAAGCCGACATCATCCCCAGGGAGCAAGAGCAGCAGCCCTGAGGTCGCCCCAGCCCCGCCTTCGGGAGGGGAGAGGGCGGGACCCGGGTGAAGCAGGTCCCCTCCCAGAACGCCCACGCCCGCACAGACCTGGCTCAGCTGTCCTGTGCTCCCGGTGACCCGAGACAACGGAGCTGCTCAGCACCCAGGACACCGCCTGCTCCCCCAAGTGCCCTTTCTCCCGTGAGTGAGGATGCTCTGGGTGCGAAGCCTCAGGGCACAGACAGGGCGCCCTCCTCGCTGGGTTTCGGGGGGCCCTGGGGTTCCCCACAGCCTGCAGGCAGAGCCGTGCCCGGTCAATGCGGGGAGGCGGGTTTGCCCGTGCACCTGGCAACTCCCGAAGTCCGGCTAATCCTGCCTGCTATCGCTGGTGTACCTATGGCTGCTTTATTGAAGCTCAAAAGTTTGACGTACATTCTCCACGTCATAGATCAGGAGACGAAGCTGACCAAATCCACGCCTGGATTAGGAGCTCGGCAATCGGGACAAGTTATTCTCTGGGAAGAGGTTGTCCAAGTGCGGTTTCCCAGCACAATAACATTTTTCCCACAAGCCTGCTCTGTCCGTCCGTCCGTCCGTCCGTCCATCTATGTCTCCCCCACGCTGACACGCCCGTGGCTCCTGACCACCTGCTTGCCGCGTTCTGAAGCGCATTTGGAACTCTAACACATGAGGGTGACTGGCGAGGACACTGCTGCCGCAGCGCCCGATGGCACGGAGACCACGTCCCGCAAAGCCCTGCGGTCCTTGCAGCATTAGCGAGCCCCGTGTGTCCCGCTCTCCGGCAAATCACAGTCGGCTGGCGGAGCGGCTCCCTCACCGATTCACCCATGCACCCTCGCCGCTGTGCTGTTTTAGAGACGCCCCCCCTCCCCCCGCCAACCTGTAACAGCAGAGAGGCGAGTGCTCCCCTGTGAAGGCCGACCCAGACTGGGAGCCGGATGACGTCCACCGCGGACACCCGGCCGACACTTTGACCCCAGCCGCCAGGGGAGGGCGTGGAGGAGGAATTCTGTGTTCAGGAGCGGAACTGGCTGCTGCACTGCTGTGGAGCTGGGAGGAGGTGGAGTCCGGTGCTGCTCTAGGGAGCAGAGGCAGGCAGGGCCTCGGTGGGAGGGGGCGCGGGGCGGAGCTCAGGCCGAGCAGCAGGGAGGAGCCAGGGGCACAAGGTCCCGCACCCAAGCTGGGCGTGCCCGTCTCACTCAGAGGCTGACCAACACCTGTGTGTCCAAGTGGTGACTTACCTGACCGCCATGACTGGGACGCAGGAACGCCAGCTCAATGGCTAGGTCTCTGCCACATGGGAGAGCCCAGCCCAGCCCAGCCCAGCCCCAGCCCAGCCCCAGCCCCAGCCCAGCCCCAGCCCCAGCCCCATCCCATCCCAGCCCAGCCCAGCCCAGCCCCAGCCCAGCCCAGCCCAGCCCAGCCCAGCCCAGCCCCAGCCCAGCCCCAGCCCCAGCCCTGCCCAGCCCCAGCCCTGCCCAGCCCAGCCCAGCCCCAGCCCCAGCCCAGCTCAGCCCAGCCCAGCCCAGCCCAGACCCACCTGTCCTCATCTGCGTCCCTCACCTGATGAGTCAAATATGAACTCACAACGCTGAAGTCACACAAAATGTGCTCTGGCCTCGCTACGTGCCCGCGTGGAGGGTTAACAGTCCTCTTCACAAAGTCTCACACTGCAGTGTTTAGATGCCCAACATCTGAGTGAATTTTAAATAAGATATATATGATATATATCCTTGTGGGATGGTTTCTTCATTTATGTAAAATAAATCCCAAATAGGAGTGTTACAGGGAGCAGTTTGATACACTCCATTTTTTTTTTAAAGATTTATTTATTCACTTGAAAGGCAGAGTTACAGAGAGAGAGAAAGCGAGGTCTTCCATCTGCTGGTTCACTCCCCAAATGGCCACAATGGCTGGAGCTGTGTTGATCCGAAGCCAGGAGCCAGGTCTCCCACGTGGGTCACAGGCCCAAGGACTTGGGTCATCTTCCACTGCTTTCCCAGGCCACAGCAGGGAGCTGAATTGGAAGTGGAGCAGCCGGGACTGGAACCAGCACCCACATGGGATGCCGGCACCTCAGGTGGCAGCTCTACCCACTAGGCCACAGCGCCGGCCTCCAGGGTGGTCTTCAGTTTAATTACTGTTGTTCAGTTTGTCCCCCGAGTCTGCAGCCACTGGGGGATGGCACCGAGGGCGGGCACAGGGGCAGCCTCAGGGTTCCCGTCAGCAGAGCGGGCGGTAGAACCGGCACCGGTGCCACAGGAGACGGAGGCAGCGAGTGTGTATCCTCAGCCCAGATTTGTTCACATTTCAGCCAAAGGAAGCGGATTCTCTCCTGCGGGGCTCTGGAAGTTGTCTGGTTTGCTGTATGCGGAAAATCACTAGGAAGCCCTTCCCCGAAGGACAGCCGAGTGCAGCTCACAGGATAGGCGACAGCGACGGCGGCGGCAAGCAGAGGGGTGTGGAATGACGTGGCGAAACCCAGGACGCGGCCGTGAGCGCTCGCTCTGCACACGTTAGGGCAGGGCCAGGACAGAAATGTGCAAACCACACGGGAGTGAACTGTGGAACGGATGGAATATTTAAAATGCTTTGGCAAAACCCGGGGATGTGGGAGATGGAGGACTTGGGGGAGGGACCACTTTCTAAACTGTTCACTCAGGTGGGCGGACGGCAAGGGTGGGGAGATTAATGGGATGGGAGTGAGACTTCCCACTGGGCTGTGACCAAGGATCAAGTGTTAGACCCTTGGGCTCTGGCGCTGTGGTGTACCGGCACCGCCTGAGGCACCGGCATCCCATAGAGCGCTGGTTCCAGTCCCGGCTGCTCCACTTCTGATCCAGCTCCCTGCTGTGGCCTGGGAAAGCAGTGGAGGACGGCCCAGGTCCTTGTTCCCTGCACCCATGTGGGAGATCCGGAAAAAGCTCCTGGCTCCGGGCTCCAGATGGGCCCAGCTCTGGCTGATGCAGCCATTTAGGGAGTGAACCAGCAGTTCACTACCTCTCTCTGTCTCTACCTCCCTCTGTAACTCTGCCTTTCAAATAAATAATAATAAAAAATTTAAAAATTGTTATAACTTTGGAAAAGAATGGGCAGAAAGTTTAGCAAGACAGACAAATGAGGAGGGGGAGGAGCCGTGGAAACCCAGTGCAGTGAGTAAGAGCCCCACCCACCGCTACCCCGCTCCGGGCGGGGAAGACCCAAGATGGGCAGATGGACTATAAAATAAAATCCAGCGCAGTGTGCAGGAACCCTCAGAATCAGCTGGCGAGGGAAGGCTTGGGAGTGGAGGTGTGGACGGAGAGATACGCCGGGGCCACGCAGCATCAGAGCAGAGGCAGACACAGACGCGGTGCTGTCCCTCGAGGCCATGGGGGTGGCAGCACCGTCGCAGGACGAGAGAACTCGCGGCCTACAGGGAGGCGGCCACACCTTAAAAATGACTTCAGTGACCGCAACGGCAGCTAAACAGGAAGCTGTGTTTGAGTGCACGTGTCCACGCGCGGGGCACGTACGGCGTGGTTGCAATGGGAGAGCCACGGCCCTTTGTCCACGACTCAGCAAATCCGCTGGACAACGATTCTCAGTGTTTCCTCCCTCACTGCCCCCCCAGCCTGTCTGGATCCCCCCCAGCCTGTCTGGATCCCCCCCAGCCTGCCTGGATCCCCCCCAGCCTGCCTGGATCCCCCCCAGCCTGTCTGGATCCCCTCCCCCCAGCCTGTCTGGATCCCCCCCCAGTTGCAGCCGACGTAGATTCGAGTGTTATAGACGTGCGGTCTACCGCCATGCCACGTGTGTTCCGTGGTTTATATAAGGAAGAGCACGTTGCCGTCTCCTGAGGCCAGATCTCTGCCCCCTTGGGACCTGTCAGGAGAGCGTGACACAGATTAACTTAGAAATAAGTCGATGCCTGGAAAACATGAGTCACAGAACTCCTGCGGCATTTCAGCTCGGGTCGCGAGCGACGGGGACTCCGGGGACAGCCACCTTGGCGGCGGAGGGCCCAGGCGTGGGGGAGAGACCGCCCCACGGAAGCGCCCTGGGACCCAGCAGCCCTCCAGCCCTTGCTCGTCCAGGGCGGCCTGGTTAGGGCGTTTGAGAAACTGCGTTAGCCACCGGTCACTCCAGAGGCCTGGCTCTTCTGCCAGAGCCGCGGGGAGAGCCGGGGCCCTTGTGGCAGAAGGTGCCTCCCGCCGACAGAGCCAGACCAGAAATGCCGACGGGCAGTGTCCTAACTCGGAGCTTGTTCCCCGAGCCCTCCACTCTCCTCCTTCCCTCCTCTCGAATCCTCACTTCTCATGGACTGGGTTTCAAAGCCAAGAACCCTGGAAGTAAAGGCAACATTGAGAAGAAAGACAAATGTAGCCGCAAGGCGACCGGCCTGGTGCTCGCATCCCCCTGGGAGTCTTTGCTGCACTCGGCTCTCGGGTGCACCTGCCAAGGGCTGGGCCCTCTGCTGTCCCGACCTTGGGGACGTGAGGCTCTGCCTCCGCTCCCAGCTCCAGCAGCCCGTCACGGAGGCTGGCAGTGAGCGGGCGAGCTCACCCACGGCGTGCTGTCTCCCAGAATTATCCACACGATGAAGTCGCGGAGAGGAGCCTGCGCTCCGTGTGTGCGGGCAGAGCGGGATGCGGTCCCGCGGAAGCCAGCACTGGCTCCACCGCCTCCCCCTCGGCGTCTGCTGCAGGGAGCCGGCGCCGGCGCCTCGCAGCCCAACGGTGACTTGGAGCTGGGAGGAGAGCTGGTGGCGCTCCTGCCGGCCTGCCTTCTGTCACCAAGAACGCGGCCATCGCCCTTCTCCAGGCTCTGCGAGAGAATTGGAATGGACGGAGCGAGCGGGGCAGTCGAGGCAAAGCCAGGGCCAGGCTGTGGACACGCGGTCTGGCCGCGAGAGCCTGTTCGCTCCCCGGGGGGCATCAGAGCAGGCAGAGAGGGGCTGGGAGACCCTCGGTCCTCTGTCACACACGGGGCTTGGCGGTAGCCGCCTCTGCCTGCCTTTCTGGGGGTGCTGGGGGTCAGGACTCAGCTCCCTCTGGGCACTGTAGGATGCAGGCGTGAGCGGGAGGAGCAGGGCTGACGCCGCCACGGGCCACGGACCTGGCACAGCTGAGGTCTCCACGGGCCCCGTGTTGCCTTGTTTGGGAAAGGAAGGAGGCGGAGTGACGGGAGCCGGCGTGGGCCCAGCCGTCGCCAGATGCCTGCGGTTTAAGAGCTCCAGTTGAGTCGCACAGGGGTCAAGGAGGGCGTCTGAGCCCACCTCAGCTAGGTAAGGAGTAGCGACACACAGAGACCTGAGAAATTCACCCCGTGTTCCCCTGGTGCCCCGAGGTCCCGCCCCCACAGGATCGGGCTCTGGTCTTCCTTTAAAGTCATCAAGCGAGGCCTGCGATACAGGCAGGACCACATCACCCAAGTCCACGTCTTCACTCTGGAAAAGTCTCCTTCTGTGGGAGCGGTGGCTCCCGCCGCTGTGCGCTCCTCTCCAAGGCTGAGATGAGGCGAGCGCGGAACTTCTTCCCTCAGAAACTCGTGGGCGGGCAGGAGGCCCAGCTGACGCCGCGAGCCCCTGGCGCTGGACTTCCACCGCCAGATTGATCGCGCTCTGGGCTCTCGCTCTGCCAGCCTGGAAACGCGGCAACCTGGTCCCCAGCTCGGGAAGCTCAAGGTCAGAGAAAGAGACGTGTGCAGACCGGCGTGGGAGGACGGCTGCGCGCCCGCGGAGGGGCCGGCCAGGGGCGCGGCGAGCGAGGGGCACACACTCATCCCACAAAGCTGGAAGGAGCCTGTGAGAGTCTCCCGCTGCTCGCCGGGCCCCCGCGTGCCTGTCCCTGCCATCACTCACTGCCCACCAGGCCGGGCAGAACCCCACCACTTTGCAGGTGGGGCCGAGCTGCTGCCAGTGGCAGAGACGGATGACATATTTATTAGCTTGTCAAAACCTCCACTGTTTATGGAAGGCTCACCCAGATAAACAAAACAGTCTGCTTCCCATTGGCTCTTCCAAGGCCCCCGTCGAGAGCTTCAGCAAAGTGCTTGATGAGGCATAAAATGATGATTAATTAATTTACTGCTCAGTCGATCGTCACACTGCGAGGTTTATGGTTCTCCCAGCGGTCAGCCCTCGCTCTGCGGTGCACGGCCGCGGCTGCCTTTGCTTTGACCTGAGCTCGGGAAGGCAAGGAGGCAGAGGTGGGGCGGAGTCTCTGGAGACCCCGGGCAGTGGGCACAGGGTGCAGGCGACATTAATCAAGGTGCTCTTGCCCTGGGAACCTCGCCGGCAGCCACGGCGGCGGTGCCCGTCTCCCCTCTCCGGCGCGCTCCGAGCCGGCTCCCACAGCCCCCCCATCCCCGCAGAAGGCTTGAGCCGCTTGCACAGATGACCCTTTAGGAAGCCACAGCCTCTCTCCCGAGCCCGGGGGTGGCGCGGGCACCCAGGAGATGGCCACGCTCACAGTCTGCACCTGAAGGCACGCAGCGTCCCCCGCCCCAGCAGAGGTCGGCGTGGGACAAGCTGCCCCCTTCACGCGAGCCATGAAGCTCAGTGAGAGACGGCCTGGGACTGCGGTTTCTCTTCTTTCCTAATTTTCACTCGAGCAGCACCCACGCGGCTGTAATTTGTGGGGTTTCAGAGCTCAGGCGGTTGCATTCTAATCGGTGGCTCAAGTGAGATTGCAAACGAGAGGCCTTGGTGTTTATGCGCGATCAAGCGTCTGTAGAGGCTTGCAAAGCTAACCGCGTCCTCGGTGAAATGCAAACTGGGGCGCTCCTCCCGGGGCCCCGGCTGACGCTGAGCTGCACCGACAAGCAGGTCACCTTGTCCTGAGTCCTTGCTCTCAAGGCACTTCAGTGACACAATGCAGATCAGGTGACCTGGAAGCCAGGGCCACACCGAGGCGTGTGGCTCTGGCGAGGGAGCTCCCGCCCTCACACGGCACAGCACGGCACGGCGCGGCATGGCACGGCACAGCACGGCCCGGCAGGGGCCGCGTGGGTGCTGAGGACCGAGTGGCAAACCTGCACCTGCCGCAAACCAGCTCCCGCTCAAATACCAGGACCTCCGCAGCCGCCAGGCCTTTGGGAGGAGGGAAGCAACCTGCACGGGTCGTAGCGTTTGTGAGCTCTCACTCACCCCTAGACCGGCTGCTGGTCCCAGGCGACGGGCCCTCCCCCAGTACCGGCAGAACCTGTGTCTGTTCTGTGAGCTCCAGCCAGGAGGAGCCCTGGGGACCTCACAGTAGCCTGCTCCGTGCCCCGGCCCTGCCTCCGGTCTCACGGTGAACACAGGAGGCTCAGGGCACCGAGTCTCCCATCCAGGACCTGGCTGGGGCCAGGAGACGGACGCTTTGCAGCACTGCACGCGGGGACGACTGATCTCAGCTGGCCTGGCCGGCACCCATACCAGCTGAGAGGGGCGGCCGCCGGCACCGGCCAAGGGCTGCCCAGCTGCCAAAGGCTCTGGGGAGGGGGACACCTGAGTGAAACAGCGGGCGCAGGAGCTGCGGGGGCCCTGGGCTACTCGGCCAGTATTGCCAAGATGGAGGCTGCTGCCCGAGAGGGAGTTCCCCACGGCAGGGTCTGGGGGTCAGGCCCCAGGTCTGGCTCTTACCATCAACCCCACATCCAATGGCACAAAGAGCTTGGAGTCCCGGTCCAGAGATTTTGCCGTCACACCCTGTGGCTAACGTGCGAGAAAGTCTTTGAGAAACGTTAGTCCTATTCCAGGGATTCCCACGCCACGGGCTTTCTTCCCACAGCGGCTTTCGGTCCACCGAGGGTCCACTTGCCAGTGGAGTTCACAAGGCAGATGCCCCCCTTCCCGTGGGCTCAGAGCCCAGTGCACCCATCTCTTGTTGAAAATTTGGTGGAGTTGAAAATGCATTTGTGCCCTGGCACAGCCCCGGAAGTCGAGCGGCCACGGGAGGGCGGGGCCTTCTGCGCAGGGTGCTGAGACAAGCGCCGAGAAGCCCGGGTTTTGTCTTAGCAACTCCCAGAGCCGTAGCTCAGCGGAACCGGGAGCCACGGAAGCACAGGCGTGAGCAGGCAGCCCACCCTCCCTGGCACCCACCGGGCCCTCACAGGGTCAGTCTGCTGAGTGCCAGTGTGTGGACGGTGCCGGGGGCTGGACGGGGCACAACCCAGCTGTGCCCACGGGCCCTGCAGCAGGGCTGGGCTCATCGCGGGAATTGGGCCACTTGAGGGAGGGCGTGAGCTGGCTTTGCGGGTGCTCTCAGCCAGTGGCGGCCGGCAGGCAGAGGGATGGGAAGGAGCAGCAGGGGCAGCTGCGGTCCTGGGCTAGCTGCTGTCCAGGGTCACGTGGCTCCGTGTTCAGACGGAAGCTGGCAGCTGGGGGAGATGGGGCAAGAGGAAGTCGTAGGTCAGGTTGTGCGGGCAGTGGGCTGGGAGGTCAGTCCAGCTACAGGAACACAGGAGCAGTGGCCTTGGGTTGGGAGACCCGCCGGGAAGAGGGAGCCACAGGTGTGCGGTGAGGGGCAGTGCCGCAGGTGTGCAGGTGTCTGGGCCAAGTCACCAACAGCCCTCTCCCTGCCTCGGGGCCCCGGGGCAGCCTCTGACTCCCAGGAAGGAGCTGGCGGCTTGGCGGTGGGGGCAGCTCAGCGCGCACCCTGGCCTCCGGCTGGGTCTGCTTCACCTGGTCTTCCTGATTCCCAGAGCCACCACCAGGGGACTGAGAAAGCAAAGGTTCAGCGAGGCTGTGGACGCGGGTGAGGGCAGTACGCATCCGTGCACGGAGGCAGCGGGCACCTGCGTGTGCTCCGCACCAGGCTGTTTCCCGGCACACCGGGCAGGGAGCGCACAGGCCTTCCAGGGGGAGCCCGGGGAGAACAGGGCGCCGGCCTGCACTCCGCTCCCGGGCTGGCCGCTGATCCCCGCCCGCTGTGGCCCAAGGGCTCCGTACTGTAGGCTTGTCAGCACCAGCTCCCAGCCCGGGGAGCTCCGTGTGGCCCACTGCGGTCAGAGGCAGAACCCCAGCCCCCGCGCGTGAGGGAGGAAGTGGGGGGTGCCTGGAGCTAATTAGTGACCTCTGACTGGCGGTTCCCCGTGGTCTTTCCAAAGTCCTGCTTGTGTTTCCATGGACCGTTTCTCCGCTTGGCCAGGGTCACTGCGGTGTCACCAGGATTGTGGAGCCCCGCCCCCGAGGACAGACACATGGCTGCTCGGGCTCACCAGCTCCATGCTGCCCCGGGCACTCCCCACTGCCCCGGGCACTCCCCGCCTAGTTCCCCAGTCAGGAGCCATCAAGGCTCTCATGTCACAGAGCTTATTGCTTTCCCTTTTTTTAAAAAAAATTGAGAGGCAGAGTTACAGACAGAGAGAGGGAGAGACAGAGAGAGAAGAGGTCTTCCATCCGCTGGTTCACTCCCCAAATGGCAGATCCAAAGCCAGCAGCCAGGGGCTTCTCCCGGGTCTCCCAGACGGGTGCAGGGCCCCAAACACCTGGGCCATCTTCCACTGCTTTCTCAGGCCATAGCAGAGAGCTGGGTTGGAAGAGGAGCAGCTGGGATTCGAACCAGCGCCCATGTGGAATGCCGGCACGGCAGGTGGAGGCTTAGCGCTGGCCCCAGAAAGGTTATTTCTAAAAGGTATCTTTGTTCCATCTTCCCAGAATTTCCAAATTATCTTGTAATTTAGCATCCACAGAAAAAATGGAGCTTAAAGCCCCCGTCACAGAGTTCTCTGTGCTGTCCACCGAGCCCGGGTGTGAGGATGGCGGGAGCCAGGGTCTCTGCCTCTGGCCCAAGCACAGCGTCTCTTTCCCAGTCACCACGCAGGTGGCCCAGCCGTGGTGTCCCCAGTGAGCTGGCAAGCGCCAGTGTTCCTCCTCCTGGGGACACTGGGAGGCTGTTGAGGGCGAGGAAGCAGGTGGGAATTCCGGTTTTCCCAGGTGTGAGGGGGGAGGTGAGAAAGCAAAGCCTCCTGGGAGGGACCCGAAGCTCCAGGTCTGGGAGCCGCGGGCGCGCTGGGACGCTGGGTTCCCGAGGGCGGAGTTTGTGCTCTCCCGGGTCCAGGGGGCTTCCTCGGGGAGCTGGGGCTGGGGGCCGCGGAGGAGGGAATGCTCGCGTCCGTCACTCGGCTCTGTGGCTCTGACAGCTCCTCTGAGGTTGCAGGTGATTTATTTTCCCAGAAGGGTGACTTGGACCGAATCCGTGCCGGAAGAGCAGGAGTCATCGTGTCCACGTGTCTTGAACAGACGAGCGATCCCGTCCTCAGGTTCCAGGAACGCCAGGTTTCCGCTTCTTGGAGGAACTCGTCTTTCAAAGGAATATTTTTCGGGCCACAGTGCCCCAAATACCATGACGTGCTCATTATTTTAGCTTAATGGCCAAAATATAAATGTCCGTTTCCTCCACTGGGTTTACGAGTCGTATAAAAAGGGGACGTTTCCCCCTAAAACCAAGACACGTCTTCCTTTACAAAGAATACAGTGGAACGACACCGCGCTGTGAACACACAGCTGGGAAATGCGCAGAGCGGCTGAACAGCGGCTGTCAGGGACTTCGCGTTGTACGTTCACCACTTCTCAGTCACGTGGCGAGAACAGGCACAGAACGCAGCCCGGAGGGTCCGCGGAGCCCGGGCAGGGGCCCCGGGGGTCCTCATGCAGGGCTGTTGAACAGGGAAGTGGCAGGGCTGTGGGGTGGACCGGGCTGCGAGGGGCCATGGGAAGCCACGCCTCCCCCCACGTGCCAGCACCCGGGGCTGGTTCCTCCTTCCCCACGAGGATGCTGAGCGGCCCTCACCCCTGCCAGGCTCCCTCACCCCTGCCAGGCTCCCTCACCCCTGCCAGGCCACCCCTGCGACCTGACCCGGAGCCGGGGGCAGGCGCTGCACGCAGGGCTGCTCCCGACGCTAACAGAGACGCAAGGCCTTGTGTTAGGCAGGGATTTGCCCGTATCAATGCAGATTTCCCCCTCCGGGGGGAAAGGAAGCCTTACTGCCGGATCAAAGCTAATGGAAACCAGAAAACACGCGACACGGTCGCTTGAGTGGACGCGCTGCTGTTTAATGAACACGCACTGACCAGGAGCCCACGACTGAAGTCGCTGTGGATTTTTACTTTGTCTGAGGCTTGAAGAAGCCACCAGTCGGCGTCCCTGGGCAGCGGGGTGGGCACTGGTCCACAGAGCCGGTTCCATCCAGTGTTAAACAAAGCAGCCGGTCTGGACCAGACTGTGCCGAGCTGGGGAGGGGGTCCCAGAGCCACGAGAGAGGAGAACCCCAGACATCCGGGAGCCACAACCAGACTCACACCCCGCCCAGAGGCCAGGCGCCCGCCGTGGTGCTGCTTCCGCCACGCTGCCCGGTCCCCCCAACCGGACGCAGGCTCGGGGCCCTCGGGGCCCTGTGGGTGCTTTTCCATTTGTGTAAATCTTCACCCTGGAGAGGGACGCACACCTGTTAAACGGCCAAGAGCTCCGGCTCTGGCACAGAGTCACCGGGGTCCGCTGTGCCACCCGCAGACTGGCTGGACGCCTGACGGTCTCGGTGGCACTGGGGCCTCTGTGCCCACTGCCAACCCCCCAGACCACAGCGGGAAATCTGCAAACGCCACAGCTCAGGGCTGGTTTCCCCGCCCGCCGGCTGCCCGCCGGGACTCCTGCTGGCCGCAGCTGCACACCGGCAGTGTGAGGGCTGAGTGAGCTAACACGGGGGTGGGCAGCACTTCGTGTGACCCCGGGGCCACACACACTGCCCGCACGGCCTCCTTGCGCTGGACTCTCGTCTCTCCCAGTGCGGAGGCTTCCCCTGTGTGGAGACCAGAGCAGCGCAGCCTCAGGACCGCGCTGGAGAGCAGGCGTCACCTCCGAGAAAAACCTGCCTCTCCCCAACTCCGGCTCAAGGTGAATTCTGCCCTTGTGCAGGGGAAAGACGAAACCCAGCGAGAAGTGCAGGGACTGAGCAGACGGAGCCGGATGAGTCACAGGTGCCTGGGGCTCGGGCTCCAGCCACGGAGCAGGTGTCCGTGCGGCCCCGCCCGCCCGCCCACCTTCTGCAGCTCCACAAGCGCCCGGCGCGGGCTCTCTGCGAGCGTCGCCTCCTTCTGGCTGGCACGTGGCTGGCGCGAGCAGACAGGGGCACGGCGGGAGGCAGGAGCCGGCTAACTTCCGAAACCTTCTGGTGAGCTCCGGTTTCCAAAAGATTTATTTTCTCATTCAACACGCGCAACCGCAGCCTGTTTGTCCCCGGGATGCCACCGTCCTCTGCCACCGAGCCCCGGCACGGCTGCTCCCCTGCTGTTGCGCGGTCGGTCCTCAGAACTTCTGGGGGTCTTCGGAGGGACCCTTGTGTTCATTTTTTAAATTCTGAGCTGCAGCAGCTTTTTCACTGAACGAGGAAAGGGTCCTGGAACAGGGCGGGGGCTCCCTCGGGCACGGATGGTGGCTGCCGAGACAGACAGCACCCAGGGCGTCTCGGATTCCTGAGACAGATGCACGCCGCCCCCATCTGGGCTGCCACTTTCTGGTCTCCATTCTCCTACCACCGGAGGCCACAGTGGCTCTCCAGAGAGACCAGGAGAGGACGCTCACATCAAGACAGGAGGTCAAGGTCGCCCTAGGGCTCCTGCCCCAGCTGCTGACCCCATCACCCTCAGCGCCGCCAGGTGGGGCATCTATGAATTGCGGGGCTGGAGCGGCCGCGCCCGGAGTCTGCGCCCTGTGCTGGTGTCACGGCGAGGAGGAGCCCACTTAGTGGACCCCCAACCTGTGGCTCTGCTGTAGGTTCTGTGCCGAGTACAGGGGGTGAGTGGGTGCCGGAGGCCCTCCCTGGGGCGGTGGCAGTGCAGGCCGCCGGGCTGTGCCGTCGCGGGGCAGGGCCTTGGCTCTCCTGACTGTAGCTGACGCGGATGCACCAACAGGGCCAGCAGGGGCCCAGCCCAAGAGCTGCAGACCCGAAGCCGTCCGCCTCCGCCCGCGTGTCCTGGGCCTCGCCGCCCCGGGGGTGGGGTGCACATTCACTCAGCCTCAGCTGTGACTTTTCTCTAGACCCACGCACACCAGCCACCACCGCCGTTAAACCAGAGTTCCCTCACACCCGAGCAGCAGCACAACGCCAACTACAGAAGTGGCTGTGAGGTTCTCCTTCGCTTGGACAACCAAGTTGCGTGATCTTTCTTTTTTAAAAAAGAGTTTTTACCTTTCATTTATCTGAAAGGCAGACTTGAGAGGCAGAGAGAGAGAGAGAGGAGAGAGAGAGGTCTTCCATCCACTGGTTCACTCCCCAATGGCTGCAATGGCCGGAGCCGGGCTGATCTGAAGCCAGGAGCCAGGAGCTTCCTCTGGGTCTCCCACGCGGGTGCAGGGGCCCAAGGCCTTGGACCATCCTCCACTGCCTTTCCAGGTCACAGCAGAGAGCTGGATCCAAAGTGGAGCAGCCGGGACTCAAACCAGCACCCATGTGGGATTCCGCTGCTGCAGGCAGTGGCTTTGCCCGCTCCGCCGCAGTGCCGCCCCAGGTTGTGTGCTTTGTGACGATTTTACCCAGCTGTTGTTTGAACACGCTCACAACCTCACAGGGTGGAAAGCATCTCCTGGGTCACTGCACTCGGGTGGGTGGGTGGGGGGCTGCACAGGTCTCTGGGCTTTGCCCACCCAAGCAGACAAAGAGCTGGAGACGCGGATGGAGACGCCCTCCAGGACAGCCCTATCAGGGGAGGGTCTTCTCCTGTCCCAGGCCACCAACTGGGCCTGAGGCATGCTCACCCCTGGTGCCACTGGCTTATTTTTATTAATGACTCCATTAATCTGCCCCCAGCACCCTGGGCACCTGGCTGTCCTCGGAGGCCCTCCCCCCCCGCCCCGCCCTGCGCAGCCCCTCCGAGCAGGCGCGGTGCGTGTCCTGACCTATGACATCATAGTCATTTTCCTGGTAATTAAGTGTACACTCTTCACCACGAAAGGTTAGCAGGCATCAAGGGCGCCCTGGCAGAATGACTGACACGGACGCGTGGCGGGGGCTCTGCGTCCGCGCGCCGCCCAGGCGCTGCGTGTGAGGTGAGGTGAGCATGACAGGAGCAGAGAACAACGCTAAGGCACCGCTTCCCGTGCCCGTCGGAGGTGCAGGTCTAATTGGAGACGCGTCGGCCTGAATCCGGTAGTAAAATGAGCTGATGGGAGAAAAACAAGGAAGTGGGTCAGGCTGAGAGCCGTGTAAGTTTGGTCTTTAGTGACACGATCATTAAAAACAATTTCAATTATTCGTGTCTGAGCGACTCTAATAGAAGCCTTTTTAAATAACGCGGGAGCGGCCGCACGACGTCAGAATTGAAGAGCGGCCGCGTCCATCCCTGACACGTTATCTGAGCGTGTGCGCCGGCAAGGGGCGCGGGAGAATGTTACCTCTCACGGAGGACATTCCGGGCCCCTCCCGTCTGGCTCCGCGCGGCCGTGTCACTGACGACTGCGGGTGTTGAGACGGTCAGAGCAGCAGAACCACGAACGGCGGCGCAGACGCGAGGACAAACGGCGGCGGCGCCGGGAAGCCAGGTCCCCCGCCGCCTTCGGCTCGGCCACGGCCACGGCCACGGCGCGAAGGGCGCTGCTGCTCTCGGCTCCGCTCCCGCCACCACAGTCCCCAGAACCCCCTGGTGAGGAAGAAGAGAGCAGCCCCGGCCCACCCAGCTGAGGCCGCGGCCTGTAAGGGGCAGTGCTGGGCAGCCGGCCGCGTCCCGTGGGGAACCACGGGTGCCACAACAGGACACGCGGGACAGGAGCCTGGGCTGTGTGCGCCGTGGGCCGAGTCTGCTGGTATTCTACAGGCAGAAACACCGCCGTGAGCGAGCTGTCCCCGGCAAACACCAGCACCTAACCCAGGGCCCTGGCTCCTTTCTGAGCCCGGCCTCCGCCTGCCCAGAGCTGTTCCACGTGCCTGCTCCATCACCTCTGCCTTCCGGCTCTCGGGCCCAGGCCCCCTCCGTGGATCTCGTCGCCTCCTGCCTGCCTGCCCCCTCGGTGAGCGCCACGATTCCACTTCCTAAGTCTCTGGCAGCTTCTCCCATGGGGCCCGGCCATGCACAGGCTCTGCCCTGCCGTGGGCACCTCTCCCCCAGAGCAGTCCTGGCTCTGCAGGTGCCGTTCCGAGCCGCCAGGTTTGGCGTCCAGTAGGTGGGAATTCTTTTCCAGAGAGTGGGGGCGAGCTCGGGGAGACAGGTCTGGCTTGAGCATGTGGAGTTTGAAGTGGTGCTGAGCACAGCTCCGCGTGTCTGTCCAGCGGGCAGGGCCTGTGTCCAGGGGCGTGGACAAGGCCACCGACACAGTATCCAGGCTTTATCGGGGGGAGGGAGCAGGGCGGCAAGAGCGTGGACAGGCTCCCTGTGGAGAGCGAGTGGAGCCTGAGTGTGTGTGTGTGTGTGTGTGTGGTTAACGAGCCAGCTGGCGGGTGCCCCGCCTTCCTGTTGGGCTTGCTGCGTGTCTCTCTTTGGGGTGGGGGTGAGTTATTTTGTGGTGGGAGGGAGTGTGGAATGTTTGATGACAAACCAAGTGATGCAGAAGATGATAAGAGCTTCTGATAAGACACCGAGCTCACTAGCGCATTGTTTCCAAGAAGGCGTAGGTGCCCTGCATTCCACCCGCACACGCGTGTGCAGGGAACCTGCTGCTCCTGCATTCCACCCGCACACGCGTGTGCGGGGAACCTGCTGCTCCATGTATCGGCTGAGCGGTCTGAGTAAGGCCAGCTGTGCCTGCAGATCCAGAGAGGACTCTGGGAGGAACACAGCTGCTCCCCTCACAAGCGATTTCTCCCGCCCACGGCTGATCTCACCTGCAGATGGAGGCACGGGGCTCGGCCCCTCACCGCGCCAGGAGAATCTCGGGCCGGGAGCTCAGCCCTTGGGTTTTGACCACAATCCTTTTGCCTGGTGAAGAAGAGTCGGGAAAGTGGATCCCTTTCCCTTTTATTCCCAGTGTGGGCTCAGAGCCAGGTGCTTTGTTTCTTCATTTGCCCTTTGTTTTCCCAGGAGTTCTCTCTTGCTTTTGGCATTGCAATGTGTGCAGCCTTTGCTTAAGGCACAGGACACATGTTGGGTGAATTTGCTGGGTCAGGGTGGTCCAGGCAGCCCTCACAGCCAGGGTGAGGCCGTGGGGCTTGTGTGCAGCGTCCAGTGCTGACTCATGGCCACATGTACTAAGTGGGCTGGGTTTCTCCATTATGGAGAACTTTGTCTTTGAAAACATTGCGAGTTCTCAGGTCAGCATAGCTAACGTCTTCTGTAGGAAGCTGAGCCAGTTTCCTTCTGCTGGCTGTGCTCCCCGTGAGTCTCCAAGCTCATGCACGTGCCCTCATGTGTGCAGGGGGAAGTGGACATGGTGGTAGCCCTGGGCCCCGTTACAGCATCTGCCCAAAGCTGCCCGGCTCTCTTGCTCATGGAATGCATTCCCTAATCTGACCCAGGCGACTCCATGGACAATGTACAACATTCTTGGATAAGTTTGAAAGCAATGATTCTATTTTTCAGTTTACTTTATCCCTTCCATTTCTGAAGAATGTATTCTGTCCGTGGAAGGCAGGGGGAGGACTTCGGATGATGCCGGGAAACCTTCAGTTTCAAGATCTAGCATCCTGCCTGGCTGTAGGTCAGATCCCCCAGAACACACTGAGGGCAGCTCAGGAATGACGGCCAGCGTGGGGGAGGCCAGGGGAGGAGTGCCGTGCAGGGGGCCGGCTCACGGACCCCACGGGGCTCTGGAAGGGGTGCGGTGCCTCCAGGTCTCTCCCACCGAGGGTGAGGGAGCCGGGATTCCCCCTCGGTCTCCTGGAGGAAGCAGGGAGGGGCCACGCCCAGCCACTGCTGGCTGCTGTCCTTTGGGCCAAGCGGCTCCTGGGAGGACCTGCTAGGGGACGCTCAGATTCAGATGTTGGCGAGCAGACGGCAGAGGCCGGGAGTGGCCCTGTGGGAGCAGGGCGCCCAGCACCTGCTAATCTCTGCAGGGAGACTCTGGGCGAGGAGAACGCGTGAGTGATGGATGACATTCTGGGGCTGCCGTGATATGTTTCAGGGCAAGGTCAGCCAGTACTCTGCAGCTTAAGTTTGAAAACCTCATCTCCTCGAGGTCTTAGGTGTCACCCGGGAAAAGCCATTAATGTGCGGGGGTGATAAGTCTTAGCTGATGAATGGCCGTTTCCCGGACTATGGAAAATGCTTTTGCGATTTTGCTAAGGAGATGATAAATGTTTCTTTAAAAGTTTTCAAAATGGACTTGCCTATCTCATACTTATAAATAAACATAATTCGTGCTTCTTTGATCACGAAAGTGCAAACAAGAAAACACACCACGGTGCTAAAAACGCTGATCTATTGCAGCGGCGTTCTTGGAACGTCCCATCCCAGCGTAAAGGGGAATTCGATGGCCACGTTTGTCCTGGATCACTTGTTCCCAGCCTGTGGCTGCCGTGGTCCCAGATCACAGAGGTGGAAAGAATAAGGCCGCTGAGAGGCAGGTCCCTAAATGCAGTCCACACGTGTGACTGCGCACCCTGCGCGGCAGCTACAGAGCAGAGGGTCCCTGTGGGTCACCCTAAGGGTGACGTCCGGTGCATCTAAGATTGCTTCCTGTCGCACGTGCAGTTACCAGGAAACCTCCCGGAGTTCTGGCGCGTGCTCAGAGGTTGCCCGGGTCGTTGAAACCAGCAGGGCCGCCTGTGTCCATGGACCGCGGCCCAGACACCTGCAGTGTGATGTTCCGGAACTTCCCAGGCCTGAACGAGCCCGTGTCTCTCAGACCTCCGCATTGGCGCGAATGAATTCCTGATGAACGGAGCGCCGGGGCGCTGGCACACGGCGTCTTCAGTCTCGAGACTTTGCGAGTCTGAATTCTTTCTGAATTTCAGCCGCTGCACAAGGACCACTTTCAATAACCTCACACATTACTCAAGCCTACGTCACCTAAAAATGTGTAGATGGAAAGAAGAAATAGTTTCAAACTTTCTCCCCAAACCGATGGAATCCATCCAAGCTGGGGCAGGGGTGCTGGGGGGAGGCAGGGCAGGCCCCTGACTGCTGTGGGTGTGGGGGGAGGGAGAAATGCAGCTAGACCCTGGCTGCTGGGGTGGGGGTGGTGGGTGGGTTGTCCCTGGCTGCTGGGGTGGGGTGGGGGTGGGGCTAGCCCCTGGCTGCTGGGGTGGGAGTGGGGGTGGGGGTGGGGCTGGCCCCTGGCTGTTGGGGTGGGAGTGGGGGTGGGGGTGGGGCT
Source organism: Oryctolagus cuniculus (assembly GCF_051225735.1). Lineage (NCBI taxonomy): Eukaryota > Metazoa > Chordata > Mammalia > Lagomorpha > Leporidae > Oryctolagus > Oryctolagus cuniculus. The sequence goes on from NC_142880.1 coordinate 96,157,044, forward strand.
GGCCCCTGGCTGCTGGGGTGGGAGTGGGGGTGGGGGTGGGGGTGGGGCTGGCCCCTGGCTGCTGGGGTGGGAGTGAGGGTGGGGGTGGGGCTGGCCCCTGGCTGCTGGGGTGGGAGTGGGGGTGGGGGTGGGGCTAGCCCCTGGCTGCTGGGGTGGGAGTGGGGGTGGGGGTGGGGCTAGCCCCTGGCTGCTGGGGTGGGAGTGGGGGTGGGGGTGGGGCTGGCCCCTGGCTGCTGGGGTGGGGTGGGGGTGGGGTTGCCCCTGGCTGTTGGGGTGGGAGTGGTGGGTGGGTTGCCCCTGGCTGCTGGGGTGGGAGTGGTGGTGGGGCTGGCCCCTGGCTGCAGGGGTGGGGTGGGGGTGGGGTTGCCCCTGGCTGCAGGGGTGGGGTGGGGGTGGGGTTGCCCCTGGCTGCTGGGGTAGGAGTGGTGGGTGGGGGTGGGGCTGGCCCCTGGCTGCTGGGGTGGGGTGGGGGTGGGTGGCCCCCGGCTGCTGGAGTGGGGTGGGGTGGGGGTGGGTTGCCCCCTGGCTGCTGGGGTGGGGGTGGTGGGTGGGTTGCCCCCTGGCTGCTGGGGTGGGGTGGGGTGGGGGTGGGTGGCCCCCGGCTGCTGGGGTGGGGTGGGGGTGGGTTGCCCCTGGCCACCTCCCTGCTACCCCTGGAGTTGTGCCGGGCACCATTGCCCTCAGGAAGGACCAGGGCCACGGAGGAGAAACCCAGGGCGTGCAGGAGCCTGTGGAGGCCACAGCACAGGTGAGAGCCCTGGAAGGAACCCGGAGAAGGTGGGTCGGGCGCCTGGCGCCCAGGCCGTGCTGCAGGCCCCCAGGTCAGCAGGACGCCCAGAGCACAACTCTCCCGCAGGCCACGGTGTGTGCACCCCTGCGGGAGGCCTAGGAAGGCCTAGGAACCCCGGAGACCACCAGGCTGAGAGAGGAGACTCAGCCGAGGGTGAGGACGGCTGTGTGCAGCGGCACAGGCGGGGGGATTCACCAGCGTCCGTGTCCTGCGGGGCCGGGACAGCCAGGCTCCCCTGTGCGGCTCACAGCCACCTTGCCAGCTGCCACCGAGAGAGCAGGCCCGGCTGGGGACAAAGCTGCTTCCCCCGGAGGGGGCGGGGCCGCTCTCACGCCTCACGGTCCTGTGCCGGCCGCCTGCGGGCTCGGGAGGCGTCGGCTTTGTTTTGCTCGGTGTGGAGACTGAGCACAGGTGGGTGCCCGCGCCGGGCGTCTCGCGCTCACTGAGGCAGAGGCGTCACAGGTGCCTGAGAGGAAGACTTCCAGGCTCTTCCTCACCCCTGACAGCGGAGAGGGAGGAACCCCGCCCTCACACAGGGGGGCAAACACAGGCTGCACACGTGCAGCTGCGCGTCTGGCAACACGGTGACGGCACCCATGTGGGATGACAACGCGTGTGTTATGATGCCCACAACACATATGATGGCAACACATGTGATGGCACATATGACGGCAACAGTGTAATGACACCCACATGTGGTGACATGTATGACGTGTGTGATGGCATGTGTGATGGCAACGTGTGTGGTGACAACACGTGTGTGGTGACAACATGTGTGTGGTGACAACACATGTGAAAACCGCCCTGTGTTCTCCAATGAGTGTCCTCGTCAGAGCTGGGGGTCATAACCCCGTGCACTCTGGAGTCAGGGACTTGACTGACCAGGCAGAGGTGCTCTGAGCTCGTCCGTCTCTGCTGCCCACTGGCCGAGCGGCGCTGTGATGCCTGGCCCTGGAGACGGCTCTGATCTACCCAGAATGCCACAGTCCCAGACCCTCTCTGTGTCTGCGGGAGAGAGGCCGGTGGTGCCCGGGGCTGTCCTGGGGCTGTCCTGCCAGAGGCCCTGGGTGATGCCCTGGTGAGGGTCTCGGCCACGTTAAGACCCCTCCTGTCCCCCCAAGACCCGGCGTGTGAGGGACACCGCTGGCCCACCCCCACATGCCCGCGGCACACCCCGGGCAGGAAGACAGCCCGGCCGAGCCCCGAGCACAGCCCTGACGCCGACCCTGCGCCTCTCGCCCAGAGCCCACGCGAGGATCTCGATGGCTTCTCTGAGCTCGGCCTGATGTCTGTGGCTGCAGATTTCAGCCCAGTGTCCAGAACCCTTCCCACGTGTGGGCGATGGGCAGAGCCCCTCGGAGAATCGCGAACGCCCTGGGTGTGGGGTGACGCTGACTGTCAAGCTTGGGGCATGGTTCGAGAGCTTCCTCAGCTTTATCTGTCACTGGGCTCCTGCGCTAACGCCTACAGAGCAGCGTCTCCGAAAGCCGAAGCTGGCAGAGAGGAACACGTCGCCGCATTTCCACACGAGCGCTTTTCTTTAAAAAAATTATTTTATTTATTTGAAAGACAGAGTTAGAGAGAGAGGTAGAGACAGAGAGAGAGAGAGAGGTCTTCCATCCGCTGGTTCTGTCCCGATGGCCGCAATGGCTGGAGCTGTGCCAATCCGAAGCCAGGAGCCAGGAGCTTCTTCCCAGTCTCTCCTGTGGGTGCAGGGACCCAAGGGCTTGGGCCGTCTTCTACTGCTTTCCCAGGTGCATTAGCAGGGAGCGGGATCAGAAGTGGAGCAGCCCGGACTCCAACGGCGCCCGAATGGGATGCCAGCACCGCACACCAGGACTTTAACCTGCCGCGGCACGGCGCCGGCCCCACGAACGCTCTTCTGCTGGGCACGCGAGCCCTGCACGATGAACACTTCCGTTCCTGTTGGTCTGAGAGCTCTGGGTCCATTTGTGAGATTTCCCTGCATTGACCACGTGCGTGAAGAATTTGCAAACGCCTCCAGCAGACTCGGGTGTGGCCGTTATTCAGAGTCAGTTTCAGCCACATGGTCATTCGTAGGAGAAATTTCCAGTGCACGGCTCAATCTGTGCTGCAAAATAGTTGACTCATTTATATTCTGCACAGAGAAGTATGACAATGTAATCGCTCAGGAAATTCGACTGCTGCTGCCCGAACCTCGAGGTCTTGAAGAACCACCTAAAGTTGTGAAGAATGACACATTTTTTGAGCTCCAGTCTCTGGTTTCCTTTGTACTGAGATTCTATTCAAGCAAAATGTCACCCGAGAGAGAGCTCGAGGGGCCCCGCTCACCTGGGTGTGTTCTGTGGGTGAGAAGGGAGGCCCAGGGCGTCACAGCCCGGGTTAGGAGCAGGGTCCCGCCGCCATCCGTGCACCCCCGGGCGTCTCCCGGGCAGCGCGGGCAGCAGGAGTGGCAGCAGCAGTGGGCAGACTGGAGACAAACAGGGAAGAAGGCCCTGGGGAGCTGGACCACGCGCACCCGGAGACCTGCAGCTCCCCAGCCGCCTTGGCTGGAGGATGCCCGGGGCTGCTGGGGGAGAAGTCGCGCGTGGGCACAGAGAGAAGTACTCCGAGGAGGTGGGGCCGGGTGGTGAGGTGGGGGCCGGGAGCTGGCTGCTGGGCTGCCGGAGGTTAGCATCTGGGGACCAGAGCGGCCCTAGCAGGTGTACTGGCCTGGGGGCTGGGAGGAGGACAGAGTGCGGGGCGGAGGTCCCTGCGAGTGCCGAGGAGATGGGGCCCTTCCCTCCACCATGGCCTCACCAAATCAGAAGGCTAGGAGCAAGCATGGGTGGGCAAAGGGAGTGCCGGCCGGATGGGTGTCCTGGCTCCTGCTTTCCCAGGGGCAACCCAGGGCCAGCTGAGGGGGTGGGGTCTCCGCTGGGAGGCAGGCAGAATGCTCCATTCCCCAGAGCCACCGCCGCATCCCCTGGGTTTGCTCAGCGAGCTGCACCTGCACCGCCCTCCCGAGTCCAGCCTGGGGCCCAGCAAGTGGACGCTCCGCCTGGGAGCCGCAGGTGCTGGCGGAGCCGCCCCGTGGACGGCCCTCTCCCCACGGACCCCGTCTCCTGGTGGGCGCGAGAAGGTCACTTTGGGGGCCTCCTCTGCTCCCGCTGCGGAGCTGCGGCCTCCCTGCCGTTTCTGTGCAGGCCGGAGCCGCCCGAGAGAGGCGCCGCGTTCAAGCCAGCTTTGCTCGCATGGGTGGGGCTTTAATTCCTCAATCCCGGGAGGCCGCCTGTGCTCGGTGACACAGTCGCAGGAAGCACAGAGGAGCTGCTTCCCAGGGCTGGCAGCACCACTGCGTGGTGAGACACTTCCTGTCCGAGGCCGGCCGCTCCGGGTTTCAGCCCCTGCGTCCCAGGGAGAACTCTACTCGCTTCAGCACCTCGGGGGCCAGTCTGGGCTTCAAGCTGCAGAAAACGTAATCGAAGACCATCGTTAGTTTTTGAGATGTGGGGCTTCGGCGTCTCGTGCTATCAGCAGGCGGCACTCGGGCACGGTGCAGCTGTGCCGGGGCAGGTGGCAGGGGCGGCTCAGCCCATCTGCCCGAGATGCCCACCGCGTGGGAGGGCAGGTGTGGGGCTCTGGCTCCCTGCTGGCGCAGACCCTGGCAGGAGCAGAGGTGATGCGGGGGAAGCGGCTCCTGCCCCCACATGGGAGCCCTGGCTTTGCTTCCTTGCTCCTGGCCTCAGCCTGGCCGACGGTGGAGCGAGGGCCCCAGTGTGTGCCCTCTCTTCCTTTCTTTCCGTCTTTCTCTTTTGGTCCCTCAAAGACACCAATAAAAATGTTTCAAAAACAGAATCAAGACGTCTGTCGGCTGGGAGTGGCCCCTGCACTCTGCGCTCTGTGCCGGACCTGCTGTGGCGCTGTGAGCGTCCCTGCTGCCGTCCCCCTCTGTAGCGTCCTGCCCCCCGAGAGGCCTCGCAGTGCGGGAGAAGAGCTGGACACTGGCCTCCCCTTCCGGCCAGGCCCGGATCACCAGGGGCCAGCAGATGCTTCGGGCCCCGTCCTGCTCAGCGGCGGAGTCCGAGGGCAGCCAGGCCTTCGGCTCCTGGGGGAGGCGGCTCATGCTCCAGGAGGAGCAGCTGAGCCCGGTCAGCCGGGCATGTGCTGGCGGCCAGGGGACACAGGAGCCGCTCCTAAGGGTGGCCCGGGCAGGCCTCCCCTTGACCAGAGCAGGGCAGAGGCAGAGTCCTGGGGGCCAGGCGTCCTGCTGGCCCCCTGACTGGGCCGTCCTCTCCCTCCCCAGTGGGGGTCCCTTGGGCAGCAGGAGCCTGGGAACTCTGCCCTCCCGGTCCGTGGCCCAGGGTCTGGAGTCCAGGTGCCGGCAGGCCCGTCCCAGGCCTCAGGTGTGCGGCACAGGTGCGCCAACCTGTACAAGTGTGGGACGGGCGCACCCGCGGGATCTGGCCGTCTCGGGGATGTCACCCACCCGCGCCGCCCCCACCTGCCTGCAGAGGTCGGGAACGGGGCTTCCCGTCACGAGTCTGGGGTCTCCTCCGTGGGAGGAGTCTGCATCTACACAGTCAAGTCCGCCACTCAGGAACGCACCGCTGCGGCCTGCACGTCCTCCCCCCGGCCACGCACGCGGCTGCGGGGAGACAGCGCGCCCCCCGGCACGTGGCACAGCCCACGGCGGGCAGGAGCCGCCCGGGACCGAGCCCCCCGCCCACGCCATCGTCACCCCGGAGCTTAGGTCAGAGAAGACGGTGAGCTGAGGATGGTGGAGGCGGTGGCGGCGTGTTCGGATGGAGCGAGCCACCCCGGGCACCCCAGGCCAGCTGCCCCGTGCGCCCAGGCCAGCTGTGGTCTGCATGTCCTGAGCTGGAGCCGGTGCGGCTGCCCACCCAGCCGGCGCTCGGGAGGACGGGACTCAGCCCCACGGAGGCGGCGGTGGGCGGGGCGCCGTGGAGCCACAGAACAGGTTGTAGGGGATTTTATACCTGCTTGTTAATAGGTGTATTTAATAGGTTTCACAGATGTAGCCTAATTGAATCTAATACTCGCTTTCATTATAATCACATTACGAGGTTAGGGGAATTAGAAGGTTAACCCTCACCCACCTGAAGCCCTGCAACTCCGTCAGCTACCAGAAGGAACCTCCGTGTGGCCCGGGGCGAACCGGTTTCAACCGGATCAAGGCTCATAGAACCACCCCCACCCCCACCCCCCACATACACACTCATGCGTGCACACGCACACGCGTGCACACACACACATGCATACACATGCCCCCACACGCGCGCGCACACACGCACACACATGCAGCTGCAGCTGTTGTCCTACTGCAGAAGCCCCTGGTGGCGTCATTTTATTATTTGTTTATTCATGTGAGGTGGGGTGGGCGGAGAGAGAGAGAGAGCGAGAGAGAGAGAGAACCTTCATCCCCTGGTTCACGCCTCGAATACCTGCAGCCGCCAGGACCCGGTGAGGCGAGGCCCGGAGCCGGGAACTGACCCAGGTGTCCACGTGGGGCAGAGATCCAGCTCCCTGAGCCGTCGCCGCCTCCCGGAGCCTGCGGTAGCAGGAGCTGGAAGCAGAGCCAGGCGAGCCCGGCTGTTCTGATGTGGCCGTGGGTGCCTGGATGGCCAGGCCGGTGCCTGCCCCATGGTTCCATTTCAGGCTGCCCGGGGCGACTCCAGAGAAAAACTGGGTGGCGTGGGAGAGGGGCCGTGGGCAGCGGGGTGATGTCTCTCTGCAGGTTCCAGCCGGCCGTGTCCTGCACGGGGCGTCCTCGGCTGGACGCGTGTTTCTCAGGGGGGCGCCCCAAGTTCTTCCATCACGATGAACAGCGCCCGTCGCAAATGCAGCCCGGATCCCCCAGTGCAGTCACATGGCCTGCACGGTGCAAACAGCGCAGAAGCCAGCGTCAGGGACCCGGCCGCCGCCGAGCTCCACCCGTGGCCCCAACGTCCGGCCAGAGGGCGCGACAAGCAGACGACCGGCAGGGATCTTTGTCGTGAGATATATTCCACGGGCAGCCGCTCCTCTAAAATACACCATTTTATTACTGGTTTATTACATATTCTTATGAATTTATCATTAAAACCTACACTTGCCTTTCAAATGGATGAAATTAACAGCGGGTGGCGATTTCCCCCGATACCGGAACTAAAACGTGGCTTCGGCACCCGGTAGGGGACAGGTGCTTCCTCGGATCCTCAGCTCCTGGTGGACGTCGGCACCCTCGGAGGCTCAGAGCGCCGGGTGTGCACGCCCAGGCTGAGCCTTCCCACAGCCGCTCTGGTTCTGCGGGAAGATCTACACGGTGCAGACCGGCGCAGGTGGGGTGTAATCATTTATAGAGTCGAAACCACATTTACGTGACGAGCAGTAGCAAATGCATATCAAAGGCAAGGCCGTTAAGAGCCATTAAAAACTAAATTATGACCCTGGCTGCTCCCAGGCTGCTCTGGGCTTGGGAAGGCGGTGGATCCCGTGGGTGGGGGGAGCTCCGTGCCAAAGGCCCCGGGGGTACCCGGCCCTGCTCCCTGTTGCAGGCCGTGTCTGTCTGACGAGCGCACGGAGGCGCTGCCTGTTCCCTGCGTTCCGGGGATTACCCACCTGGATTCCACACGAGACGCGGCACCAGCAGCTTCTACTGTTTAATTACGGCTGTTTTCGGGGTTCCGCCAGACTTCTGGGAGCACCATGGAGACATTTTGGAAGTGCCGGGCGTTATTTATGACTCCTCCCTCGGTGGGAGCCCCGTCCCGGCTGTCATGCGGGGGTGGGGGGCACTGGTTCACTGCCCGCTCACGGGGCACCTGCTGTGTGCTGGCCCGGGCGCAGGGGCAGGGCAGAGCCGCACGCTCCTGAGAGGGACACAAGGCAGCGCCATAGAGCTCGGCAGAGGCCCGGCAGCAACCGCGGAGGACACCCGGACAAGCGCCAGGTGGGCGGGGGCCCGACGCCGGGGGAGGCAGCGGAGCGAAGGGCTGTGCCCCTCAGAAGCCCCAGCCGTGCCCCCTCCCGTCTGTGGGCTGCGCAGGAACCTGGCGCCCCCAGCCTCTGCCCTCCACCGCCGTCACAGCTCCCTCAGTCCACCCCAGCCTGACACCCTCGGCAACCGAGGGAACCCCGTTTCCGTGTGAGAAGGCGACATGGTGAGTGGGCAAGAGGAGGAAGCTCAGGACCGCGGGGTCGGCCGTGGACTTGGCTGTGGACTCGCAGGACAGAGGCGGCAGATGGGACAGCACAGAGATGGAAGGCGCAGGGCACAGTGGGGTCCCCCCGAGGCAGGCAGGAGTGGGGGTGCAGCAGCTGGCTGGCATCTGCCGAGGGTTCACGTGTGCCAGGTGCGAGGCCAACCGGGGCTGTGCTGAGCTACGGCACAAAGGGCAGAAGCCCGGGCCAGGGCAGGGACAACGTCCTGCATGCGCTTTGGCCATGGAGGGACGAGGAGGTGCCGGCAGCCCCAGGCTGAGCCTCGGCTGCAGCGGGTCAACAGCACACACGCGACCGGGTTCTGGTTGCTGAGTGAATGAGCGGAGTTTTTTTTATGAATGAGAGTTTGGGTCGGGTGGCCCTAATGAAAGCTGAATTTTGTGCCGAGTCGGTGTCCTGGCCCCTGTGGCGTTCCCCGCGCCCCAGGCGGGTGCTGCGGACGGAGGCGTCTCCTGTGCCGACAGCCGGAACCCGAGCCTTTCCCTCTTGGGTAGAGAGGCTCCAAGGTTCATCGGCCGGGCAGCTCGGAGGTACACGAGCAGTGAGGCACCGAGTGGCTGGGACGGCAGCCGTGGCCGACTGTCCGGGACTCCGAGCCTGCCGTCGGATTCCGGATGGGAGGGGGTCTTGCCGGTGTGTGGGAACTGCCCGCACCATGCCTGGGGGGTTATGGTGTGGCTGGCAGGGTCGCGGCTCAGCCGTGGGAGCCACCGTACCCGGGACGAGGCAAGGACGAAGCACGTGGCGGGGCCCAGCTCCGTCCTGTGTCCAGGGAGGTCACACTCCCCCCACAGGGACCCCGTCCACACCTGCCCCCCAGGGACCCCATCCACACCTCCCCCTAGGGACCCCGTCCACACCTCCCCCCAGGGACCCCGTCCACACCTCCCCCCCAGGGACCCCGTCCACACCTCCCCCAGGGACCCCGTCCACGTCTGTAGTTTTTCAAGGGGAGCGCTAATTTCGGGTGGAACACCTCACTCCTAGTTGCCACTTGACTTCTTCAGATCCTTCCCACCGGGGCTGCCCTCTGTAACGAGTGAGCTTTCACGTAAGTGGGAGGGGCTCTGCATAGGAGCCCTTTCCCCGAGGGCACGGGAGGGGGGGTTGGTACCTAAGCCAAAGCTCGGCTGGACCTCAAGCTGCTGGCCAGATGCGGCCGCTTTGTGCACAGAGCGCACTGCGGTTTAGATCGGCGACTCTGCCGACGGATTGAGGGTGCGCCAGGACGAACAGCTGGCAGCACCCGAGTCGGAGGCTGTCGCACACCGAGAATTCAAGGTCATCGCCGAGATGCAGACGGAAACACGGACAGCAAACAGCACCACGGCCACCACGGGCCTGCACGGTCAGCCGGGTTCCTCTGTCAGCGCCCGGGAGCCGACAGTGTACCCCAAGGCCTGCAGTGGGTCACGACGCGCGCGCGCGCGCGCGCGTGTGTGTGTGTGTGTGTGTGTGTACAATTTCATTTTAAAAAAGTCACACATACCGAAAGCAAAATGTTTTCTCACTGTAAAATATTTGCACAATAATGAAGAAGAGAAGAATCATGGGCCTACACTTCCAATCTAAAAAGCAAGAAAACAAACAAAATTAAATTTGGTGTACTTTAAAGGAAAATAAATAAAGGGCAAACAAATAAAAAAAATAAAAATAAATTAATTAAATAAAGGGCAAAGTGAATGAGAGGGAATATGAAAACCACAGAGCAACTTCCAAGGTCAGAAGTCAGCTACCTGAACGCTTTCGTGAGATGCGTTCTCTCCCAGGGAGCAGAACCACCGTCACTCAGGGTCCCCGCGGGTTCCCGAGAGTCCTGCGGTCGAGGGCGCTTTCCAGATCCTGTCTGCCTGCAGGGCGACGCCCACTCTCCACGGCAGCCCCGTCCGCACTGTGCAGGAACTGCAGTGACGTCTAGAGGAGGCGCGAGCCTGCAGACTGACTAGTTGGGAGACGGAACTCGGGGACCGTCCTATGGCCGCCGCAGACGCCGGGGCCGAAGAAGGAAGGAACAGCTCCCGCGGGGAGCTCTCTGGGTCCACACAGCCCAGCCGCAAGCCCCTCCGAGACCCCCGGAAGAAGCAGCCCCATCTTACACACACGCCGTCAGGAAATCCAGGAGACGGAACTGCTCCCCAGCCCGTGCCGCGGAGCAGAAGCCCCTACTCACCGGCCCCGAGGAGGCCTCCAGAAACACAGAAGGCGCCACCCCTGTAAGACCAGGTGCACACATCCTCTGTGCTTTGTCCAAGAAAAGGACGGAGCAGCAGCCGAGACCAAGCTCTGCCCACGGCAGCCGCCCCGGGGCCGGGGGCGTGCGTGGCTGGTGTCTGGGTTCAGCCCGTTAGCAAGGCAGTCGCTGGCTCCCTGGGAAGAAGCTGCAGGAAAGCTCGTGGGTACGAACTAGCGGAGCGACAACGCGGACAGCCCTCGCGTGGCACGGCCGTGCGTCCTGGAATGAGGAGGCCGTGTGGACTCTGCCTGCTCCTGAGGGTGGGCCTGCTCCTGAATCTGGACTGGGGGCCGTGTGGACTCCCTGCCCCAAGTGCCCACTGGAGTCTCAGCTGAGCGTGCTGGCGTGTGGGCGTGTGGCACAGTAGAAGCCCAGCGCTCCCCGCTGCTCCCGTCCAGAGAGGACAGCGACACTGGGAGCAGGCAGGAACGCTCGCCCTGACTTCCCCCGGCGGGTCCAGCGCCGGCGGTGCCACTGGGCAGATGCTGCCGTGGTGCCGCCAGCAAACGTCTTCTGGAATTGGACGTGGAAAATTACCCTTAATGTAATTCCCTAATAGCTCTCAGAATATCTATTAAATTAGGAGCAAAGCCTTTTAATACACTCATAAAATATATTTTCTCAATATGTAAGTGTGTTTAAGAACTAACATTTGTGGGGCTGGCGCTGTGGCGTGGTGGGTAAAGCCACCGTCTGGCATCGGCATCCTGCATGGGCGCCTGTTTGAGTCCCGGCTGCTCCGCCTCTGATCCAGCTCTTTGCCTCGTCCTGGGGAAGCAACAACGGGCAAATGCTCGGACCCCTGCACCCATGTGGGAGACCTGGATGAAGCCCTGGCTCCTGGCCTTGGCCTGGCCCAGCCCTGGACTCCCAAGGTTTTAGGATTGACTTTGCCCTCTCATATGATCCATCGTGATCCATCATTCTTTTCATGTTTTTTGTTTTTTCTTTTTTTCTTTTTTTTTTTTTACTTTGTCTTGAAACTGGTATCACAGATGCCTAGGACCGTGAAGAGGAAACGGCCTATCGGGAGAAGCTGATGGTAACACTCACGACTTGCTTGTGATGGACAGCCTACGTTTATGATGAAGTAGCACACATTCATAAAGTAGTTTAGAGAAATCCATAGGAAGGCAGCAAAACGTGTGCAGATGAGAGTCTTGCAAAAGGAAAAGTGCACAAACAGAAGCTAAAGTGGCAGCGAGATGGGCTCCCCCAGGAGCTGTCCCCGGGAAAGTGCAGGAGTGGCCACGTGTTCCCAGTGCTGATGGAAGGGAAAATTGACCACTGTTCTCGAAGATGATCTCTCACCGAAGTGTCCTACTGTACAGCCTATCCATTCTCCTTCCAGGAATTTAAGACAGGGAGGTCGTTGGAGAAAAAGGTAAAGGTTTTTGAGCAAGATAACCTTCATTTTATAATAATTACACGTGCTTATACCATGTGATGGAATGAGAAGGCCATGTCAAGATGGCCGCTGGCAAGTGAGCGTCAGTTACCCAGGAAATGGCTTCAGAACCCACCAAGCAACAGAGCCTGCCTGGCAACAGGCTGTGATTGGTTAGGGCATAGACCACCCTTGACCTGGTTGGCTGCCTCGGCTATATAAGCTGCTGCACCAACTGAAATAAACGAGTCTGCAGGCTGCTCGCCTCTGGCCTGACTTCACCCAACTCCCGGGGTCTGTGTGGTGACTCCATGCCTCTTGCCCCCACCACGCTCCTCCTCTCAGAACAAATCACCCTCAACAATACTACGTTATAGACTTTTCCTTCTAAATGCCTTGAGATCGGCCATTCACCGACTGTGACACAGACACCAGCTGCATCTGGAAGCGTGTAGATGGCAGAAGGAAGAGCTGCCCTTGTTGAGCTGACACAGTGCCCTGTTCCCAGCGGGGAAGGGCGGCTTCAACAGTGTGCACACAGGGGACTCCAGGCCTCCCCATGGAAATAGTGCAGGAAGAGGTGCTATGCTAGGTGTGCATAAGCCAAGAACGTAAAGGGATTTGGTCTACTCAGGCCCCCTCATGCTGTCTCACTCTTTCTGAATGGTGTGTATCCAGCAGATTTTATATGAATTATCTGTCATCTATATAATCTTGTTTTAATGATCTACTTATTTATTTGAGAGGCAGAGTTACAGACAGAGAGAGGGAGAGAGAGAGAGGTCTTCCATCCACTGTTCACTCCCCAAATGGCTGCAATGGCCAGAGCTCAGCCGATCCAAAGCCAGGAACTTCCTCTGGGTCTCCCACACGGGTGCAGGGGAGACTGGAACCAGTGCTCCTGTGGGATGCCGGCGTCACAGGCGAGGTGTCACTGACAGAACAGTGCCAGCCCTCATCTACCTAACCTTAAAGAAACAATAACCCGCAGTGAAAGCTTCCTGATGGGATGAGTGCTCTCGGGGTCTCTCCCGCCGCCTGTTGCTGTGGGGGATCTCGTCACAGTGGGGTCTCCAGAGCAGAGGACTCTGCGCACTGCACTCTCTCGTGGCATCTCCCTGGCACAGACACGTGATCCACTCGGCCACGTCTTCACGCACCGGGCACTTCCTCGGCAGTGCTGACCTGCACTTCACCAAACGCAATCCAACCGCTGCCCAGGTTTCGGGTGCTGGGCCTCCCCCCCCGCCCACACTGCGGCTCAGGCTGACAAAGCTAGGGAAGACTGTGGTTTTCCAACAAAAGTGGAGCGTGAGTGTGACCATGTGTATGCAATTGTGTGCATGTGTGTGATCCTATGTATGTGTGTGAGCACGTGTGAGTGTGCATGCTCGTGAGTGCATGTGCATGAACGTGTGTATATGTGTGTGTATGTCTGTACACATGCGTATGGTGTGTGTGCGAGCATGTGTACATGTGTGTGAGTACATGCATGTGTATACATGTATATATGTGTGTGCATGTGTACATGTGTGTATGTATCTGCATGAGTATTTGTTAATGTGTGCATGTGTGAGTACATGCATGTGTGTGCATGTATGTATGTGTGCTTGTATGTATATGTGTGTGCATGTGCATACACATACGTGTGTACATATATTCACACGTGCATGAGTATCTGTGAGTGTATGTGAGTGCATGTGTGTATACATGTATGTATATGTGTGTGTGCATGTGTATACACACACGTGTGTACATATATTCACACGTGCATGAGTATCTGTGAGTGTATGTGAGTGCATGTGTGTGGTTACCTGCATGTGCAGCCTCAAGAGGATGCGTCTGGGGTGCCCTTGCCGTGGGCGCTGTGTGGGACGGGCTGAGACTGTGTCCGGCTGCGAGAGAGGTGCTCTGCCCCACCATTGCCTCCGTGTCACACCCCAGCCCCAAAGCCTGAGGTCCCACCGCGCTTTCCTCCGCGTGTCCTGCACCCAGCACCACGCTGTCTTCTGGGCTCTGTTTCCCCAGGTGCCTCTCAGACGTGCCCTAAGCACCACGTGACGGGCATGCAGACGGCTTTGCTGCTCCCAGGGCTGCACGGCACGTGGGCTGCAGGTCTCCCACAACCCTACCTCCTCCCCAGCCTCCCCAGTGCTGCCGGCCTCAGCACGGCGCCTCTGCCTTCACCCCCACGCGAGGAACAGTCCCGCCCCTGGAAGACGTGGGCCTCACCTGTGTCTGTGAGCACGCAGGGTTTCTAACCATTTTCACGCAAAAATAAGCTTGTCTTTCCATTCTGTTTCCATTAGTCTTCCAGAGTCGCCTCCTCTGTGGGAAGTCCAAGTTCTCTAGAGAAAAAGCGACAGTGAATGGTGTCTGGTTCTCAGAGTGCAGAAGAGGGGCAGGCGTTCCAGCAGCGACGGTGCCCGCGTCCCACCTGGGAGCACTTGCCGCTCCCGACGCCGGCTACCGGCCGCTTCACGCCCTGGGGGCCGCAGGGGCTGGTTCAGGGACTTGTGGGAGATCTGGATTGAGCTCCCGGCTCCCTGCTCCGTCCTGGCCTGGACCTCCTCCCTCCCCCACAACAAGTAAGTAAATAAATACTATTCAAAGATTTAGCGAAAGGGCAGAAGGCGCCTTTGCCTGCGGGAGTGGGCGATTGTCTGAATTCTCTGCTGCCATTTGCCGTGATGACGCCGGCGGGGTGACCGGGCTCTCAGCGCTCAGGGCGTCCTGGACGCGAGTCGCTCTTACACAGAACACCTCCCCTTCCTCCTAAACAGACACCCTGCACGGACAGACACACACCACACGCGCTGCCCACGCGCACACGTACCCACACACGCGGCAACCCCCGAGGCTGCCTTGGAGGCCGGTGGGTTCCCACTGACTCCAGCTGGAATCCTGAGCCTGTGTCGCTTTGTCTTTCCCTGTGAATTAAAGTCGCTGCGGCTGACGGTGGAGTGAGAGGGTCTACACCTGCGTGGACGTGAATCCTGTGCCAGCCTGCCGTGGTGAGAAGTCGGTCACAGGCTCCTGGGCGTTGGCAGTGCTGCCTGTGTGCCGTAGCGGAGGTGTGGAGTGGATGAGAAGTGACGTCACCGCGGAGCAGCATTCACACGGACGAGGAAGTGGGCCCCGACGCGGCTCCTTGCCCCCACTTCCCAGGCCCGTGTGTCTGCGGGGGTCGCTTCTGTGGGCGTCTCGGAGAGGGAGATGCTTCCCCCTCGCGCGTTCCCAGGCCCCCGCAGTGCACCCCAGCTCAGGACGGCTGCAGCTGCAGGGCCACAGCGCAGGTCCCTGTGCAGGGCCGGGCTGAGACCCGAGAGGAAGGGCTGTGCCCAGCCGACAGCTCCGTGGCCACGGACAGGGGCCGCCTTCGCTCTGCCAAGGAAGCCACAGCTGTCAGAGCTGCGTGCTGGAACTGCAGGCCGGGCAGTCCTGTGGACGCTGCGTCCAGAAAGTGACGGAGGTGGGCCGGGGCCCCTGCTGCGCCCCGCAGGAGGCTGTGCCGGTGCGGCGCCCCAGGCACTGCCTCTGCCGCTCTCCCTGGAGCTGCCTGCGCTGGTAGCAGCAGGCCACAAAACACGGCTCACTGCCCCTGCAGCTCCTCTCGGGGCTCTCGGCACCCAGAAATAAACCGAGCTTTCTGGGTCCCGGGAGCTGGGGCGGCTGCCAGGAGACAGCCGGCAGTGCAGGCAGCCCCTGGCTCTGGGCCGAGCTGGCCAGGCCTGCACCTCTACTGGACACTGCTGCTGGGTCCTGTGTGGACGCTGGGTGGGGCTCACAGCTGCAGGGCAAGGCACCTGCTGTTATGGAGGGGGGATCACCCACATTATTGGAGCTCAGAGCCTCAACCATGCTGAAAAACCTCTGGGAATGGAGCCACCTCGTGGAGTTTTGAATGTCCCTGCCCCTCTTCGCCTTGTGAAGGCCGTTACCTTCACGCCCTCCTCTGGGCCCCGGCCCTAATGCAGAAGCCCCAAGCTCCACAGTGTCCTCCCCAACCCCCGACCCCGCTGCAGTCGTGTGAGTGTGAGCTGGAAGCTGTCTCAGCCACCTGACTCCCCCACACACACACTGTCCATACCGTGCAGTGGGTGGGCGCATGGATGCTGAGGTGATGGGTTAGTGGACAGGTGCACAACGGCAGATGGATGAGATGTCGGGTGGAGGGGTGGACAGACGGGTAGACAGATGGATTAGGGTGCGTGGATGGGTGGGGGTGGACGGACGGGTGGATGGGTAGATGGATGGGTGGGGGCTGTGGACTGACGGACGGGTAGGCAGATGGATGGACGGGTGGGGGTGGACGGATGGGTGGGGGGTGGACGGATGGGTGGGTGGGTGGATGGACAGGTTGGGGGTGGATGGACAGGTAGGGGGTGGGCAGATGGGTAGACAGATAAATTAGGGTGTATGGACAGGTGGGTGGGCGGGCAGGTGGATGGACAGGTGGGGGATGGATGAATGGGTGGGGGCTGGATGGATGGGTGGGGGGGTGGACAGACTGGTGGGGGTGGATGGATGGGTTGGGGGGTGGACGGACGGGTGGGGGGTGGGAGGCTCAGGCGCTCGTGGCGGGGGTCCACGTCATGCAGACGCACTGGCTGTCTCGTCCCTGCCCCCTGGGGGTCGTGGCAGAGCGCGGATCTGCTCATGGCCTCCTCTCCGGGCACACCCAGGATCTGGGCCAGGGCCGCAGCGGGAGCCACAGTCTTCCCACCTGGCCCAGCAGCCCTCCCACTCGTGGCTCTTTCCACCCAGACTTGCCTTGCCCTGCACTGCCTTGAAGGAAGCCAGCATTGGCCCCTGCACCCGCCCAGGAGCGGCCATGGCCGCCCTCGGTGCCCTGGACCACAGAGGAGGGCCGGGGTCATCCTCCTGCACTGACACGTGGGGCTCTGCTGGGAGTCGGTGTGGCCTGGGGCACAGCAGCCAGAGCCCACGGTGTGAGTGTGTGTGTGAGTGTGTGTGCATGTATGTGTGAGAATGTGTGTGTGAGAATGAGAGTGTGTGGATGTGTGAGCACATGAGCATGTAAGAGTGTGAGTGTGAGAGCATGTGAGTGTGTGTGTGTTGAGTGTGCGAGTGTTGTGAGTGTGAGTGTGAACATGTGTGTATGCGTATGCATGTGCATGTGTGCGTGTGCATGTGTGAGTGAGGCTGAGTGTGTGTATGTGAGTGTGTGCATGTGTGAGAATGTGAGTATGTGTGTATGTGAGAATGAGTGTGTGTACGTGTGTGCCTTGTGAGTGTGCATGTATGAGTGTGTGTATGTGTGTGCATGTGTGTCTGTGTGTGCCTGTGTGAATGTGTGTGTATGTGAGTGTGTGCATGTGTGAATGTGGGTGTGTGCATGTGTGTGTATGAGTGTGTGAGAATGTATGTGTGAGTGTGTATGTGAGAATGAGTGTAAGTGTGCATGTGTGAGTGTGAGAATGTATGTGAGAATGTATGTGAGAATGAGTGTGTGTGCACGTGTGTGTGAGAATGAGTGTGTGCATGTGTGTGCATGTGTGAGTGTGCGTGTGTGAGTGTGTGAGAATGAGTGTATGTGTGAGTGTGAGTGTGAGTGTGTGAGTGTGCACAGAGACCCGGGGGCCGTGTTTGTGGTGAAGGCAGCCCCCAGCTGGGTGCGGCGTGCTCCGGTGCAGGATGGGATGCAGAGTTTCCTCTCCGGTGTCAGAAACGAAGCCGGGGTCACTGCAGCGCCCCCGCGAGCGGCTGCGTGGCGCCCTCTGGGGGCTGCAGGGAGTAGCTGCAGCGCCCCCGCGAGCGGCTGTGTGGCGCCCTCTGGGGGCCGCGGGGAGTCACTGCAGTGCCCTCACCCCCACGAGCGGCTGTGTGGCGCCCTCCGGGGCGGCGGCCGGGCCTTTAGGGACCTGAGCGCTAGTATTTCCCCTACAGGCTACGCCACCCCGAGCGCTGCTTCCGTGCTGAGGCTGTGCCGGGCCGCTCCTCGCCCCACTCCTCGCCCCGCTCCTCGCCCACACCGTCTGCCGGCCCTGTGCCGTCTGCGGGGAGCGCTCGTGCGAATGAGCGCGCCGGAGTCTAAGGTCCGGAGGAGCCGGCACGGCGTCGCCCTGCCTGGGGCCGTGGCCCCGCGGGTTAAGCCGCAGGTTGGACGCCAGTGCGGCCCATGGGAGCGTCTGTCCAGGCCCCGGACCCTGGGCTCCGGCTCCGGCTCCGGCTTCTGCTCAGATTCCTGGGACAGCAGTGGATCACGGCCCGCGTGCTGGGAGCCCTGGACCGAGTCCCGGCTCTGGGCTGGTGTGGGCTTTGGGGAGTGAACCAGCGGATGGAAGGCCTCTCTCTTTCTCTGCCAATCTGCCTTTCAAATAAATAAAACAAATCCTAAAACAATGAACAATAGAATTAATGAGAATCCCGAGAGGACTGATGAGCCCGTGGCGCGGTGTGGGCTCAGCACCTGCGTCTGGACGCCCTGCGCCTGTGCCTTGCTGCACGTTGGAGCTGAGCTGTGGAAGTGCCGCACCGGGCCCAGCCCTGGCCCAGGGAAGCCTGTCCCTGGAGGGCGGTCCTCCTGGCACACAGCGCGGGGCGGGCTCACGGCCACACCTGCTGTCTGTGTCCGGCTCTGCAGCGATCCCTTTGACGTCTATTGGTTAGGTCTCTCCTAGGGACTTTTCGTACCGTGAAGACCTGCCCCGCGCCTTGCCCTCGGGGGCATCTTCCCTGGCTACCACGTGGCCCTCCCAAGAGAGGCTGTCTGGGGAGGCAATGTGGGGCGCACGGTGAGCTTCTGGGGGTGACCAATGCCACCCTGGGATCTGCAGAGGCCAGCAGCAGCACCCACGCACGCAGCCCCAGTGTGGCGCCCAGGGCCTGGCCAGCGGGCCCCGGCCACCTGCTGGCTGGGTGACGTGTGCGCACGGGCGAGCACGCGGACGCTCGGGCAGGTGGGCGTTCAGTCCCGTCCCTCCAACACGGCCTAACCGGTCGGTGCCCTCACTTCCTGCCTGAGCTCACCCCCGGGGGCTCTCCCGCTGCCTGACACCGCCTCTCGGGGGCCCGCACACTGTCACCTCTCCCCAGCTGGCGGTGGGGTGACCCCTGTCTCTGTCGGCACACCCCACCCCCGGCGTCCGGGCCAGTGTCCTTACAGAGTGCGACCTCAGGTTCTTCCTGCTCGTTAATTAGCCTTCAATCTGTTCTCAGGCCAGACTTTCAAGCCTCCTACGTGTATGACCTTCCCCTTCCCTTTCCATCATCAGCTACTCGCTACATTTAATTAAACGCTTACAAACATTGTATGATGCTATTAAGAGGCGCGGTGTTGGGGCGGTTGGAGGGAGAGGAGTAGGAGGTGAGGCGAGGAGAGAGGCAGAGAGACAGTGACAGAGGGAGAAGCGGGGCGAGGCCTCTTGCCGGGCTGGGCCGGGGGTCAGCCGCGTACACAGCGTTGTATGGAAACGGCGCGTTGACGGAAAGCTACAGGCTCCTCGGGTGCCGTTCGAGCAGATGCACAAAGACCCCGGGAACCCAGAAGCAAAGCCGCTCTGCCAGGGGATTCCAGAAGCCTGAACCCGTCCCACACCACTCCGGGGAAAACCGGCGGAGGCTGATCTCGCCCATCGGGCTGCAGGGCAAACTCGGAAGCCGAGCCCGTCTGCTCACGGGTGACGTCAGCCAATTTACGGAGTTTCACAACCACGGCCGCAAACACGCCGTAAGCCAACGGACCGGGGCTGTCTGGGCACGCCCGGGCCCGCACAGCTCCTGCCCTGCCAGGCGAGAGCTCTGGGCGGGGAGGTGGGAGGAGGCACCGCCTCCCCCAGGGTACCCGGGAAGCTGGGCCCGGGACGAGGGACTGCGCACGGGCGGGCAGCCGGGACAGCGTTCGTCTCGCGGCGTCACTGGGACCTCCTGTTCCTGAACAGGGAGACAGCGCCCCCCCACCACGGGGAGGAGGGGCAGGCCCCGGCCATCCTGCCGCCATGTTCTCGGGTTCTGGGAGGGCAGTGGAACGAACCCAGGTGCTCCTCAGAGCTGAATCCAAGAGTCACTGGAAACGCAAGCCGTGGCTGCCGGGCCGGGACAGCCATGCCGGGCCACCTGTGCCCTCACTCACCAGCACCTGGCACAGCCACTGCACGGGCAGCCTGGGAGCGAGCCCACTTCTGCCCTGCCCCTAGCGTCACACACACACATACAACACACACGCAAACACACGCCAGCACGCACCACACACCCCGCACTGACACCTACCCCAACCACACACACACCAGAACCACGCATACACATGCTACACATGCATACGTCAAAACCACACACATACACACGCCCACACACACTACAACCACGCACACTGACACATACCACAGCCACACAAATACACAGCACCAGACCACACACAACCACACACACATACATGCCACAATACACAATACACACACACATACATCCACACTCACACCCATCACAACCACACAACCACACACCAACCCCCCATACAGACACATACATATGTCACCACCACACACGTGCCACAGCCACACACACACACTAAAGCCAGACACTGAACATGTGCCATGCACCACACACACAGAGCACACCACACACAAACCACACATCGCATGGACTGCACACATTTGCTACACACACCTCATACCACACACATACCCCACAGAGCCACACACGTGTCACCCACACCACACACACACCTGCTTCTCTCCTGCCACCGCGGGAGCCGGCGTGCCCCGGGCCCTGGGGCACTGAGGACGTCCAGGGCGGCCCTGTGCCCCGGCTGAGGTCAGGGATTCCGGCCCCACTAGGCCTTCCCCGTGGACTCCGTGTGGAAGGCAGAGCCCGAGGGCTGGCTCCCACCCAGGAGACCAAGGCGCACCCCGGAAGGGGGGGGCGGGGGCAGCCCTGCGGCTCTGTCCCCATCCCCAGAGCAGCCCTTCATGCGCCCTCTGCAGCTTTAATCCAGCTCCATCTCGCTGCTGGACGAGCGGACCGCCCAGAAACACAGTGAGTGCTCCTGCCCGCCAACCTGGACTTCTCCTCCATGGCCAGGGCCCTTCCTGGGGCTTTTCTTATGGATTTATTGATGTATTTATTTTAAAAGTAGGACAAGAGAGAGAGAGAGAGGTCTTCCATCCGATGGTTCACTCCCCAGATGGCCGCAATGGCCAGAGCTGCACCGATCAGAAGCCAGGAGCTTCTCCAGGTCTCCCACGCGGGTGCAGGGCCCAAGCACGTGGGCCATCCTCCACTGCCTTCCCAGGCGCTCTAGTAGGAAGCGTGACGGGAAGCAAAGCAGCCGGGACTCGAACCCAGGACACGGCAGCATGGTGGCCACCTTGCTACAGTGGCGGCCTCTCGGAGTTTCCATCGGTCAGAGTCTCGCTCGAGGGGGACTTGAAGAAGGTGAAGTCGGGCAAGCCCGTCTGTAAGGAACAGGAGTGCACAGCGCTGAGCCGCCTGCGATGCGCTCTGCGTCGTCCACCACGGCCGGCTTTAGCCTAGTTCTTTCCCATCGGGCAGTGAGGCCCAAAGCCCTGGTTGTACGCAGAGCGGGCAGCGTTTCCCTGAGACACGGAAGCCAGCCCTTCCTTACGGACATGCGCGGGCTTGAGGGACGTGTGTCCTAAAAAGCGCCTGACACGTGGCGAGATGCGCACGACCCTCGCGCTGCTGGAGCCGGGGCTTGGTGACCCAGAAGGAGGCCGGGACGGTCCCTGCTGGAACCAGGACTCGGTGACCCGGAAGGAGGCCGGGATGGTCCCTACTGGAGGAGCGGCTCCCAGGCCTGCACCCAGGCGGCTCGGGCAGGGCTTCTGTGGCGTCCCGGCCTGAGCCGAGTCGTGCCCCGGGGTAGCACGGGGAATGCCGCTGACTCTGCACGGGATAGCCAGCTCCCTCTGGGGCAGCCCTGTGGCGGCTCCATGGACAGCGCTCAGCCCTGTGGGCCTGGGCTCCACGCGTCGGAGCACAAAGGCCGCCCAGAGATAAGCCGGGCGCTGGGGCAGCCATCTGAAGCCGGCGGGCTGTTCCCTGCCAGCTCCCAGGATGCTCGTGCCGGCCAAGCCGAGCAGACCGGCAGAGCCGCAGAGGCTGCCTC
Organism: Oryctolagus cuniculus; assembly: GCF_051225735.1. Taxonomy (NCBI): domain Eukaryota; kingdom Metazoa; phylum Chordata; class Mammalia; order Lagomorpha; family Leporidae; genus Oryctolagus; species Oryctolagus cuniculus. The sequence goes on from NC_142880.1 coordinate 96,178,729, forward strand.
CCCCAGAGCCCCCTGGGAGCGAGCAGTCACTGCACACAGAGGAGGGGGCCGGGGCTGGGGGCTGCGGGGGCAGAGCCGGGCTGAGGCCCGCAGTTCTGAAGGAAGAAGCCGTCCATCACCCAGCCTGCGCCATGGGCAGGGCTGCGCGGCCTCGCCTGAGTCTGGGGCAGACCGTGTGGATGCTGGGGCCCCACCTGCACCCAGGACATGGCGGGGGGGGGGGGCTGGGCACGAGGGAACCTGGCCCCTCACATCCCCACAGCAAACCCAGGGCTCCCGAGCACCGTCCCCCCTCACAGCCTGAGGGGCAGCCTGGCTCGTTCCAGTCTGCAGTGCTCCGCAGGGGCTGCTGCTGCTGTGGCTGTGGCGTGGAGCACCCGCCCCCGAGCACAGAGCGCGTGGGAGCTGCTGCCTCCCGTCCTGCTGGGCTGTCGAGGGTCGCGGGTCCAGGGGCAGCAGCCCTGCAGAGGTGGTAGGAGGAGACGCCTGCTCTTCCGGCCCCCGGGGCACAGCGTCCCCCTCCTTTGTCCAGCCCAGGCTGGTTACGGGCAGGGGCCAGCTGGGCGCCCAGGGCACAGAACAGCACTACTGGGCGGGGGCTGCCCCAGCCCAGCCCCGACGTTCAGGAGGGGACACCCTGAGAGCCCCCAGCACGGCCACCGGCAGCTCTTCAGTCTCAGTGCAGCTCCTTCATGCGTGAACGAGACAGAGTGGGGGAGGGGCGGGCAGCTGCTGGACCGCGTGCAGAGACCGCGGCCGGAGCCTGGTCCTGGCCCAGCTCCCGCTGCAGCCCTGAATAGGGCAGCTACACAGGAGAGGGAGCTCCGAGAGCAGGAAGACGAGGCCGTGCCAGCTCGCGTGGGGTTGGAGCGTTCTTCCAGGGGAGGCCTGCCGGGGCATGGACAGCGGGCTTGTGCGGAGGCCCTGGGGTCACCGCGCCTCTGAGTCTGGTGCTGTGGCACCGGCCACCACCTGCCCTTTGTGGTCAGCTCTGGGGCACGCGTGTCCCTGCTTCCGACGCATGTTGTTTGTGTGTATGCGCGCACGAGAGGGACGCCGGGGCAGGGTGGGTGTCTGGCCCGGCAGTTAAAGCACCTTCCGGGGCGTCTGCGCCCCGCAGCGGCCTACCTGGATTTGACTCCTGGCCCCGGAGCCAGACTCCAGCCACCAAACCTGGGAAGCAATAGGAAATGACTTAACAGCGGCGGCCCTGCCACCGTGAGGCCAGTGTGGAGGGGGCTCCCCTGCCCCAGCTCCTGCCTGGCTCGACTCCAGCTGTGACCGGCATCCGGGGTGTGAGCAGGTGGATGGAAGCTACCTGCCCCCCCACCTGTCAAATAAATAACAATTAAAATAAAACAAGACAACCCCAGACTTTATAAAAAAATTAAAACCAAGTAATGGAAAAATCAAAGGAAAAAGATAACGCATTTTCCACGACCTTTCTGAAGACTCCCCTCCCCCTGGTGTGTGTGTGCACACACGTGTGCATGTGTCCTGCGTGGCCTCGTTCGGTGCGGTTCCCTCTGCTCTCACCTCTGTTCCTTGGTGCAGGAGTGAAGCCAGTGGCTGACAGAGCCGGTGCGGTTGGCGCCGGGTCGGGGGCTGGGAACGTTTCACGCGCTCTCAAGTGCGCCTTTCTCTGTGTGAGAGGACCCACGTGCTCCTTAAGATTTGCAATTTGTCTGTTTACATTGAAGAGCGAGAACGCACTCTGCCATCTGCTGGTTCACGCTCCAGACGCGCACAGGAGCTGGAGCAGGGCCAGGCCAAAGCCAGGAGCCAGAAACCCAATCCAGGTCTCCCACGTGGACGGCAGAGAGCTAATGACTCGCGCCGTCGCCTGCTGCCTCGCAGACTCTGCCTTAGCAGGAAGCTGGAGTCGGGAGCTGGAGCGGAGCGGGCATGCGTGGCGGGCAGGCATGATGGGCAGGCGTGGCGGGCAGGCGTGGAGGGCAGGTGTGGCGGGCAGGTGTGGAGGGCAGGCGTGGAGGGCAGGCGTGGAGGGCAGGCGTGGAGGGCAGGTGTGGAGGGAGGCGTGGAGGGCAGGCGTGGAGGGCAGGCGTGGAGGGCAGGCGTGGCGGGCAGGCGTGGAGGGCAGGCGTGGAGGGAGGTGTGGAGGGCAGGCGTGGAGGGCAGGCGTGGAGGGCAGGTGTGGAGGGAGGTGTGGAGGGCAGGCGTGGCGGGCAGGCGTGGAGGGCAGGCGTGGAGGGCAGGCGTCAGCACCAGGCCCAGTGCCAATCAGCCTTTCTTGCGTCTTCTAACTGCCTCCAGGAAGGGGTCAGGGGGACGCAGGCAGTGGCCAGCCTGCTCCAGCCTCCGACCCAGGGCTTGAGGAACCTTCCAGAACATAGGCCTGTTCTTCCCGGCTCCTTCTGACTCTCCGCCAGCCGCTGAGAGGGACCCAAACACCCTTTCCAGCCTGAGCTGAGGGAAGATGGCGACCGGGCAGCACGCGTGACACACTCCCACGACGTGCCCAGCCAGTCCTCCGGCCACCGCCCACGGGGCACCTGCTGGGCCTGGTGCTGCCCCCCCAGAGTGTCTGCCTTGGTGAGGGAAGGCGGGCGCCGGGTGCCACACTGCTCTGTGCCAGGCCGGGCTGCCTCACCTCCTGGGCGGGGGCGGTCACTTGCACGGAGCACATCGAGCAGTGGAGGAGGCTCAGTGAACAGCTCTGATGGCCACACGCCCAGGAGCAGGCCCGCAGGGGGGGCGCGGCCTCCCGTGCCCTGCACACCGGCTTCCTGGCTCCCACACTCTCCTGTCCCCAGCACCCCAGGGCCCAGCCCAGGGCAGGTGCACCAGGCTGGCGCAGGCAGACAGAGCTGAGCGCCTGGAACCCTCCCCGCTGCAGAGTCCCTGTGTGCTGCCCGGAGCACTGCTGGCCAGACACGGAGCTGGGGGACGGGCGCCTCCCAGGCGGCTCTGGCTGTGCACAGGCCTCGCGTGGCGGCCACCGCAGGGGCCCCTGTGTGAAGGCCGAGAGTCTCAAAAGAGCCAGAGCCACGTCCAGGAAAGCCGCTTGCTCGTGGGCAGCGGGCTGGGCCGCCCTCGGCAGCGGGGCTGACGCTGCACTTTGTGGTGCTGGGGTCCGCTTCTGCCACCTTCTCTGGCATCTCCCGGGTGGCCCCCCTGGCTCGGTGTGGTCTCTCGGCAGCATGGAGTCTCCCACACCTCAAGGTCTGCCTGGGACTTGTCGCTGCGAGGCCCCGGGCTGTCCACCACAGGGCCTGAGTCTGTCACAGCCACCGCACCCGGTGTTGCAGACTGGGGCCTGGCCCACCCGGGCGACTGTGACTCGGTTCTGCAGCCAGGAGCCTGAAATCAAGGGGGCGGGGGCTCCTCTGAGGCTTCTTCCTGCGGCTGCAGAAGCCACCGGGCCCCGGCCCCCACGTGGTCCTCCCTCTGTGAGTGTCCCAACCCCCTCTTTGGTGGGCACCTGACACCCTAACCACATCATGCAAGGCAAGCGGCGGTGGGTTTATGATCCTGTTAGCGCGGCACACGCCAGCGACTCTAAGTCTTCCCTGCAGGTGAAAGGGCCGGGATAAGGAAGAGAGATAATTTTTTGCATCACCAAACTCTCATTACATTTCCTTTGATGTTTTATTGCTAAATTTTCTTTTGCATGGTGATATTGTGATTTAAGAAGAGCACACGTGGCAGGCTCAGCCAAGAATAGAGCCAAGCTACTGGGAACACGCTGGCTAGTGTTCTCCTTCCCAAATTATTTCAGTGATCATCGAAGTGGATATTTTATGGCCCCTGAATCTTCTGCCGAACCGAGAGCCGCCAGGCAAACGTGTGTCGGAGGACTGGAAATGGCCCCAGTTCATCCTCGGTGAAATACTGGAGTCGTTTCTAGCTTTGCAGAAGCAAACGTGAGCTCCAACTCTCGTGTCCTTGACGCCGCCCGCAGAAGCTGTAAAAACGCACGCGGCGGTTATGAGTCAAATAATTTGGTAAGAAAATTACGAACTAATAAAACATGGCTTCCCCCATCATCTCCTCTCTGGGATGACTTCACCACGTGGAGGCAGAGTCGAGGCTCAGCGTTGCAGAGCGCGCTAGATCACTGGGACCGGCGTGCGCAGCCCCGTGGACAATGCCTGGGACTGACAGGGAGTGGCGGAAGGAAGTGTGGGAAGGGCACGCCCTCCTCGGGAGCAGCTCCGCTCGGCCACCCGGCTCTGAGCGTCCACGCCCCGCTGCGGCAGGTGAGGGGCCTGGGGCGCTGGACTCGTCTCCTACAGCTCACCAGCCGGCGAGGGAAACCTACTCCCTGGCTGTCCAGAGCCGGCCTCGCTTGAGGACTGGGGGGTGTGAGCCGTCTGCAAGGCCAGGGGGTCTCAGTTCCCCCGGAAGCACCATGCAGCATGGACGCCCAGGCCTGCCCAGACGGCCGACTCCAGGGGCCCACCCGGCCGCTCTGGGGGGGTGGCAGTGCCTATGCCCGGTCAGGGCAGCCCCAGGGAGGGCGCGGCCAGGAGGCAGCGGGGCTGGAGCTCAGGTCCGGCACAGGGGTCAGCCCTGGGGAGCCACAGGGTGACAAAGTGACTTACCCCCCAGAGGGAGACGGCGGGGGCCGGGGGGCCTTGGGGCTGACCTGGGGCACCTGGTGCGGCTGTGATACAATACGTGGCACCGGCACACAGTTCTGCCGCTCACAGGATTTTCCTCTAACGTATTTCACGGATCACAGGGAGGATTGATTCTCCTCACTGCCGCCTTCCGCCCCACCATAGCTGCCGTGCCCGTGTGGATCTGGGTGGGCCACAGCGACGCCCCTCCCACTCGCTCTCCACCCAGGTGTCTGGCCCGCCCACTCCACCATGCACCAAGGGTCAGTGGGACGAGTGAGGGAGGTTCACGGCCGCCTTGAGCTGCACCCATGCCTGACTTCAGTGGCTCCATGCCCCAGCCCCCATGACCACTGCGATGCTCCGGCACCGCCAGGTGCCTTTTCCCAGGGGGCTCCACATCTGGAAGCTTCCCCCGGCACTTGGCGTTCGTGCCGGCCGCCTGCACCTGGGGAGCGCGAGGCTTTGGCCCTTGTGCCCAGCTCCTGTCAGTTCCATTCGCCACGTCACGGCCACTCGGGCGGCTGCCAGGTGCAGCCAGCAGGAGTGAGGCGGCCACACAGGTCCGGGTCAGTGTGGACCCGGCTTCCCTGTCCTCGGGCACCACTTAGGGGTGGGGCTCCCGACTCGAGGCCTCTGGGTCTCACTTTGCGAGACGCCACTGCTGGGCCCTATTGCTGGGCTGCTTATTTCTTTCCCACTCGAGAAGAGAAGAGGTTGTCATTATTTCTAAAGCAAATTCCGTTTTCCTTCCAATTCGTCTGATGACTAAAGAACACTTCGTGCTTATTGACCACACACTATCTCTTCAAACCCAGCTCCCATTTTATCTTCATGGGTTGTCTGAATAAGTCACACAAGTTCCTTAATTTTAGAAGCAAGATTTTAGTAAAAAAAAAATACGATCCGTGTTTCATAAATATTTTCCCCTCTCTGGGATTTTAGTGTTTCATAAATATTTTCCCCTCTCTGGGGCTTCATTTTCATTTTTCCGAGAAATGTTCTCAAGGAGCAAATTTTCACAAGTTTAATGAAGCCTGGTTGATTAATTCATGCATGTATTTTGATTTTAGACGAGTTCCACATTTACAAAACAAAAGCTGTGAGGTGGTAGCGCAGAGCTCCCGTGGGCCCCCGCGTGCCCTGTGGTTACAGCACCTCAGAGTGTGTCTGTTACGCATTTACCTTTAAATCGCACGGCGCAGGCTTTGCTGCGTGAAGAGCCGACCTGGGAGAAGCCACGGCCTCTCCTGAAATGTGCTCCAACGGCTCTGGGCTTCACTCCCCGCGCGTGCCCGGGCCGACCTGAGCTATTTTTGCACACGATATGAAGCTGGGGTTCGAGGCTCTGTGCTCTGCATCTGGGATGTGCACATCTGCCCGCCGCAGCTGCGTTTCTCCCTGGTCCTCCCTCGGACGACTTCGCGGAAAACCCGCGGCTCGCGTCTGCGTCGCCCCAGTTCTGCCCTCTCTGTGTCGTTTGACCTCGCGTCTGGCTTTATGGAAATTCTACACTCTCTATCACGGTCGCTTCATGTAAATCTTAAATAAACTAGAAGCCTCCACTTCTTTTCTTTCTCAAAATAAAGTTGAATATTCCCAGTCTGCTGCATTTCCCTGCGAGTTTTATGAAATCATTGTTGTTAAATGTAACAAAACACATGAGCTGAGCAGTCAGTGTGTTTGATGCTGCCATGAGTAATACCAGAAGCACTTGCACTTGATCCCAGCTTCCCTCAGAACGCCAGCGCTGTGTCCTGCTGGTGCGCAGCGGCCTCCGGCGAGAGGCCGGGTTTGCCGGCAGCCCCTGGTTCCCCCGACCGATTCGGATGCGGTGGCCACAGCGAGACGCCGGCTCCTCCCCAGCGCCGGCTCTCTGCTCACCCAGGCTGCGAGCGGTGTTGCCAAGAGGAAGCGGAGGATCTCGTCAAATGCTTTTCCTATGGCTAAGATCTGACGATTTTTTTCATTATTTTGGCCAAAAGTAGTTAAAACGACGGGTCCGTTGTCCACTATCAGAGCAGTTTCTCTCCTGGGGCATGTCCTGCGCGACCCCACTCTGCTGCCTGGCGCTGCGGACTTGGCTCGGTACAGTTTCACAGGGACTCTCCGGCTGCCTGCACGGCCCAGCGCGCTCGTGACCCTGCCTGGCTTTAGCAGAGTGAGCAGCGTGTTCAGTGTTCCTGGAAGTTTGTGCAGAGTCGGCGTCACTCCTCCGCCGCCCGGGGGTTCCCCAGCCAAGCCGGCAGGGTGCAGAGGCCTTGGGGAGCTGCTTTGGGAAGTTCTAATTCAGTCTTTGAAACACTCGGGCCTCGCACGCCCTCCACTTTCTCCTCAGGGAGAGTCTGGTGAGCCAGGACTTTGCCCACCTTGCTGAGGTCTTCGCGTTCATGAGCCCGAGGTTGCCCATCACCCACCCCGCGCTCCCGTTCTCTGCAGAATCTGTGGTGGCTCTCCGCCCCTTCCCCTGCCCAGGGGCCAGGGCACTGGGGCAGCCCCCACTGGGGCTCGGGTGCGCGGGAGTGGCTGGACGCTGGCACGCCTCCTCCCTCCTCTTACAGATGTCTCCACAGTAGGGAAGGGGAGACCCAAGGGTGACCCCAGAGCTGCCCTCCGGGAAGGGCCCATGGGTGACCCCAGAGCCGCCCTCCGGGAAGGGCCCATGGGTGACCCCAGAGCCGCCCTCTGGGAGGGGCCCATGGGTGACCCCAGAGCCGCCCTCCGGGAGGGGCCCATGGGTGACCCCGGAGCTGCCCTCCGGGAGGGGCCCATGGGTGACCCCAGAGCCACCCTCCGGGAGGGGCCCATGGGTGACCCCAGAGCCGCCCTCTGGGAGGGGCCCATGGGTGACCCCAGAGCCGCCCTCCGGGAGGGGCCCATGGGTGACCCCAGAGCTGCCCTCCGGGAGGGGCCCATGGGTGACCCCAGAGCCGCCCTCTGGGAGGGGCCCATGGGTGACCCCAGAGCTGCCCTCCGGGAGGGGCCCATGGGTGACCCCGGAGCCGCCCTCCGGGAGGGGCCCATGGGTGACCCCAGAGCCACCCTCCGGGAGGGGCCCATGGGTGACCCCGGAGCCGCCCTCCGGGAGGGGCCCATGGGTGACCCCGGAGCCGCCCTCCGGGAGGGGCCCATGGGTGACCCCAGAGCCACCCTCCGGGAGGGGCCCATGGGTGACCCCAGAGCCGCCCTCCGGGAGGGGCCCATGGGTGACCCCAGAGCCGCCCTCCGGGAGGGGCCCATGGGTGACCCCGGAGCTGCCCTCTGGGAGGGGCCCATGGGTAACCCCAGGGCCGCCCTCTGGGAGGGGCCCATGGGTAACCCCAGAGCCACCCTCCGGGAAGGGCCCATGGGTGACCCCAGAGCCGCCCTCCGGGAGGGGCCCATGGGTGACCCCAGGGCCGCCCTCCGGGAGGGGCCCGCGAGTCCCTCTCACCAGGCACGTCCCCTCCCGGCGTCTCCAGACCCCAAACACCTGCTCCTTCCAGGTAACTGAACTTCAGGTGGGGGGTGGTGAGTGAGGGTGAGTGGGGGGTGGGTGGGGGGTGAGTAGGGGTGGGTGGGGGTGGGAGCGAGGAGTGAGTGAAGCAGAGAACCACAGGACACAGGAGACAGAGACCTACTTGGGGCCAGGACCTGACGTACGCGGGGGGCAGAGGCGCAGGGATTTGTGTCCGCCAGGCGTTGGCCCGGGTTCTGAGCTCTGGTTCTGGGATGCTCTGGGCCGCCCAGCCCCAGGATGAAGGCACTTAGAGGTGCCGGCAAACGGCGTTAGGTAGACGTGGGACGTGTCAGGGCACTAACGTGACGCCATGCTAACAAAGCAAGCGTCTGTTCCCAGTAAACTGTCATCAGACGCGACGTCTTTGTCCTCTAAAGCAGAGCCGCACGGAGTTCTGGGCTAAAAGCCAGCGCTCCGGCCGCACGGCTGTCAGGCGGCCATAATCAGATGCACGCACAGCACGGTTCTCGCAGAAAACTCGCTCTCCTGGGCTGGGTGCTCGCCCCACAGGAGCAGTGTGGCCTGCGGGGTGATTCTGACCCCCCACTCTGTGCTCGGGTCGTCCTGGCATTGTCTGCACACAACACAGCCATGACACGGGTACAACTCCACCCCTATTGTCCAGACAAGACAAAAACTGGGCACGGAGAGAGAATCTGCCGTGGGCACCCGTTTCCCAGTGGACGGAGGGACAGCTGGATGTGAGAAGACGCACCTCACCTCCCACACCACGGCCTTGCTGGGCAGCTGGCAACGATCCATTGCAACCGTCACTGTGCCCCTCCAGTCACCTCAGGCAAGCCCTGGCACTGGCTGGGGGGCTCAGGGTCAGACACAGCGCTGGAGAGGGTGCCACAGCTCTCATGTCCGAGTGCCCAGTGTGCAGGCCGTTGGCCCGGCCGTGAATGGGGAGGCTGCTGTGGGTCTCAGTCTGTGCTCTCCGACTCTGCCAGGACAGGGCTCGGTGACAGGAGTACATTCAACGTGGCCCAGCTCTCCGGCGTGTTTGGGCCTCTTGCGTGCGGCTTCGGCAGGCCGCAGGCGTCTGCACCTGCCGAGGCTCGCGGGGCTCACGGGGATACCGCGGCTCTGGACCCCTGGGTGCCTGGACGGAGAAAGAGAACAAAGCAAATCCGCTCAGCAAATAAATGCCAACACAGCCCCTCCCCAGGGAACAGGAGTGCGACTCTCACGTGGGTGCAGGGCCCAAGCATGGGACCGCCATCTGCTGCCCCCAAGGTGCACTAGCAGGGAGCGGGGTTGGAAGCGTGGAGCAGCCGGGACTCAGATGAGCACGCGGATACGGGTGCTGGCGTTGCGAGCCCCACCCACGGCGAGCCGTTCTTAGATGAGCCCTCTAGAGAGTGCGGGGGGTGGGGGGCAGCCTGTGGGTTCTGGGGCAGGAGAGGGCTGGGGGCCAGGGGATGAGACTGAGGCGAACCCCTCCGTGAGGAAGCGGAGACAAGGACAGAGACGGCAGACCCGGGGCTCGGCTCGGCAGCGCGCTCGGGGCTGCTGGGGGCCAGGGGAGAGAACGCCTGACTCCCTGTGGGCAGCTGGAAGTTAGAGGCTCTTCCTTAGATAACGTGGAAGAGGCCGGCTGAGAGAGGACCTTGGCACGCTGGTGACTGGTGCCGTGTGGGGTGTGAGCTCCTGGCCGCAGACTGGCTGTCCGGTCACGGCGCGGGGAAGAGAGGGTCCCCCCGCAGTCCCTTCTCCCCGGGGCGGGTGGCCCTGCCGTCCAGGTCTGACTCTGGGTTCACGAGCCCGAGCAAGGGCAGGAGTTGGTGGTCCCAGGAGGGAACTGGGTCCCCAGTTTGTCAGTTCTCCTTCCGGCCTGTCCAGCAGATGTGGACGTTGCAACGCCGCTTCTCAGGGGTGACGGACTCAGACCCAGTGCCACACCCGCGTCCTCGTCAGCTCTCCTCCCCTGTACATCCTGGTCCTGGGCCATGAGGGGCCCGGCCTGGCACACTGTCAGTTCCCACGCTGCTGGGCTACCAGCAAGGGTTGGGCCACGGGGAGCTGCAGGAGGAGGGCCCAGTGGGCCCGGGGTTGATTCCTGCCCCCTCCTGCCAGGCGCTGTGTTCCAGCTGCTGCTCCTCTCCGGGCAGCTGCGTCCACAGGGCTCCTCCTGCCCGGGCTCCGTCCTCTCCCACCGGGAGGCGGCGTCTGCTTGGTGCGCACCAAGCCCTGGTGCTGCCTTGCGCCCTGGGCTGGCCGCAGACCGGAGCTCTGTGAACCCCACTCCCGGACCCCTCACTTCTAAGGGGGCCTCCTGTGTTCCACGGGGGCTCTGAGGTCTGGAAAAGCGTTCGTCCATGTTATTACTTCTGATACTCCCGTGCTATTTTTGCTCCACGCATGTTCCTTTTAAACACCAGGCGGGTGTTCAACTCACAGCTCGTGCAGCTGTATTTTTTTTTTTAAATTTATTTGATAAGTAGAGTTACAGACAGTGAGAGAGAGAGACAGAGAGAAAAGGTCTTCCTTCCATTAGTTCACTCCCTAAATGGCCACTACAGACGGCGCCACACTGATCCGAAGGCAGGAGCCAGGTGCTTCTCCTGGTCTCCCATGGGGTGCAGGGCCCAAACACTTGGGCCATCCTCCACTGCCCTCCCGGGCCACAGCACAGAGCTGGGCTGGAAGAGGAGCAGCCGGGACTAGAACCTGGTGCCCAGATGGGATGCTGGCGCCGCAGGCAGAGGATTAACCAAATGAGCCACAGCGCTGGCCCCATGTAGCTGTATTTTTAAAATATGTTCAACCTGAGAACTCATTTTCGAACAATTGCTGTATAATTGGTGTTTCCTACAGCTTCCTTGTGTTGATAATTTTCCACGCTATTTCTTTGCTCAATTTATTCTTCTCAATCATGTATTGATTACATTCTGTGTTATCTTTTCTCCTCTGTGAGTATAAACTTACGCATTCTGTCTGTAGTGCTTGGGGATTGCCCTTAGAATGCTTGCAAGTTTACTTTCCTACAAAAGTTTAAAGGTGAACAGCATGGCTACCCTTTACCCCGACTTGCACAGACTTCTCGACGCCCGTGTTGCGCCGCATCTCCCACCCCGGCCTTCGTCTGGGTGGCCACTGTGCCAGGGTCACGGCGCGTGGAGGAGAGCACTTCTGCCACTCGCGGGTGCGCGGCCTCCTGCACCGGGCGCTTCCTCCTGTGTTCCACTTCCTCCCACTCGAAGGTGTCCCTGCTTCTGCGATGTTTTCCAGGAAGGCCAGCTTGTCTCACCCTCTCTGTCTACTAACCATCTAGCGAGCTGTGGGCTTCCTGGAGGTCCACCATGCCCATGCTCACATGTTCTGTCATTTTTCCCCCAAAGAAACCTTTCTTTCAGGAATACAAATTTCATAAGTACAACTTTGGGAATACAGTGATTCTTCCCACCCCACCCACGCCCCCACCCCTCCTCCTCCCTCTGCCGTTCCCAGTCCCGTCCTCCATCAGGATCCTTGTCCGTTCACTTCAGCCTTTCTGTTCTGACTCGTCTCTGCGAGGGCGCAGGGGCTGCTGACTGCCCCCGCGGGGGCCTGGCTGTTCTCCGGACGCCTTGTAGACCGCCTTTGACTCTGACTTGTCCCTCCCCCACTCCGGGGTCTCGTTCATTAGCCCCCGGGGGCTGCCCGGTGCCTTTTTCCCTGGTTTCTTACCCGGACCTCTCCCCACGCTTCCTCTCCCGCACCCACATGCTTTCCCGCCTTGCGCTGAGTGACGTCCAGGGCAAGCCCGCCGCCGTGACACCGCTCGTCCCGGCATTCTCCTACTGTGAAACCTCCCGTTAAGCTTTCCTTTGGAAGGGAGAGAGCTGTGCTCGTTCTTAGAAGTTGTAATGCACTCTCTTCCAAGCCCATCCCACTTGGGATTGGCCCCTGGACCTCGTCTGGTGGCTGACGCATTCCTAGTCTGTCTCGTGTTAATTCTTCTCTGATGGTCTGCTTCTCTCGTGTGTTGTGTCTCCTGACTTTCTCCAAAGTGACTCACAGTCTGGGCGGGGCCTTGTTTGCTTTGTTTCCTGTGAGAAAGCTCTGTGACCCCATGGGCCTGCAGAGTTCTCTGTGTGTGTGTGTGCACAAATGTGTGTACCTATGTGGGCGCACACGCATACATGTGTGCGTGCATACATGTAGTGCCTACATGCCTGCATGTGTGTGCACATGTATGGTGCACACTTGTGTTTACATGCATGTATGTGAGTGTGCATGTGCTGTGTATATGTACATGTGCATGCCTGTGTTCCGGGGCTTACGCGGTTCTGTGGTGACTAAACAATCACGTAGTCACCGTCTGCAGCTCTACACACGGGCTGTAACCTTGTGAATCACACCTGGGGCTTTGAATGCAGACGTCTTTCTCATTTTCCTTGAGTTTTCAGCAGGCGACAGCCCCCTCCTTGCCGCCAGGGGCAGTGTCCAGAGACCACACACGGAGAAGGAAGCTCCCTTCACGTGGCGGGGAGCAGCGGGTCCAGGTCCTGAAGAACCCCCCCGCCCCAGGGAGCAGGCCTCACCGAGGGGGCAGGGGAGAAGCGGAGCACGGCCCAGCCACGGGAGCCGGGAGCTGGCCCAGGTCTCTCAGGCCAGCGTGGTCCCTGGGGAGCTTGGTCTCATGGCTGGGCGTCTGGGAGTGGCCAGCGTGGGCATCCCACAGCCTTTGCGTGGAGGCGGAGAGGCAGGTTCATGACTGCCCAAAGCCACCAGGCCTCGTCCTAGTCCCTGGTGGGAACCGGTCAGGCCCAAGCCTGGGGCTGCAGGCCTGGCATGCGAGGACGCAGCTTTGTAGCCCTGTGTCTGCCTCTTCCAGGAGGCCAGGGTCAGCCGCGGCTCGGACTGGCACACCGGCGAACGGTGCGGTTCCCTAGAGTGTGCTGTCCCATCTCTGGGCCCAGGCATCCCCGCGGCCTCGCCCGCTCGGCACCAGAAGCGAGGAATCCTGCCCGCGGTGGAAGCCAGCAAGGCCCCCCTTGCACTCGCTGTCCCTTAGTCACGTGTCAGCCTTCCAGAAGGTTCTCTCCCCCTGAAATCTGTGGACAGCTCCCACGCCTTCACTGCTGAGCGACGTAGCAGCCTTGTGCTGGTGGCTTGGCCGTGCCAGCTCTGCCCGCGTGTGCGTTGGTTGCTGGCACTCACCTCGCTGCTGGCCGGTGGCTCCCTCCACCTCCTCCTGCCACACAGGGGGCCGCCATGGCCCCCGCCCCGCCCTGCCTAGCTGCTTGTTGCAATACCAGGAGCTCTGTCTTCTCTGGAAGCAAGCCCGCGGCGTCCCCTTCCTTCTCCCTCGCACAGAGCAGGGACGAGGATGGCCTGGAGTGCCCAGCATCTCCTGAGCACAGCCGTGTCCCTGCAGGGACCCAGAGCTGAGGTCTGAGCAGATGGCGCAGGGCCCTTGCGGGTGTCCTGGGATCCAGAGTGGGGGCCGGAACCAGCCTGCGCGCCGCTGATCCAAAAGTGGCACCGTTGATGGTCCAGAACCAGCGACTCGGGCCACCCTGTCCTTGGCTGTGAGCGGTGGCCCAGCAGCCCGGCGGGCAGCGTGGCTGGCCCTCGGCGTGGCCTACAGCTCTCAGGCTCCACCGAGCAGCCCTGATGCACACGTGGGCTGCACGTGGACGGCAAACGGTGCTGGGCCGCGCTGCTGTGTCCCCTCCCGCCCAAGGCCCGACAGCTCCTGGGGACAGCGATGGGGGTGGGGTTGGGGGGGCGCGGGGAGGGTGGAGCCCGGGGGCGGCCTTTGCTCTCCCACGCTGGCCGCCCCCGCGTCAGGGCGTCCACTCCTGAGGAGACCCCTCGGGGAGATCCCTGCGGCCAGGGTCCCGCTCCCTGACAGCTGCCCCGCCCGTCCTCCGTCCCACTGCTCTCATCTCCCGCTCCCTCCGTCGCCGCTGCCCCGCAGCCCAGCTGCCCGTGGGGACGCCCCCGTGGGCCGCATGGTCACGAGGGGCCGCGCTCAGGCCGTGGAAGAGCGCGGGTCCGCTCCTGCCCGCCGCACTCAGCTGCGGCCTTCTAGTCAAAACCGCACCAGACAGGCCCTCCCGGTGCCCGGAGCCCGAACCCCGCGTCCCGCCGCGTCCGGGACCCCAGGCAGCCGCGGGCGCCCACGAGGGCGCTCAGGAGGGCGCCCTCCGCTGGCCGGCGCGGGCGCGCGCACAAAGGCAGCCCAGCGCGCCCCTGTGCGGGAGCCGGGCGCGGGTCCGCTCGCGCGCCGCCCCGCGCGGTGCCCTTGAGCTGCGCTCGGGCGGAGCAGATGTCTGGGCCTCGGGTGCCAGGGGGAACGCGGGGGGGATTGTTGGCATGATTGAAATTTGGACACTGTCATTCTGACACTGGAAAGAAAGCGCGCATTCAACCCAGGAGGTTTAAATTGGAGCCCTGACAAATAGGAAATATGCACTTGATAGTTTGTTTTCACTGGGATTTCAATGTCTTATTATACAGCAAGGCAGCTGCTTTGATTTTCAGGCAGACGAAGAAATAAATAAACATTGCCATGTGGCATGTATCCAGTGGGGAAAAAGACCTGTTTATCTTATCAATAAAAATAGTCCGTTAAAAATAACTTAGCAGTGCCAAGAGCAGGAGACATCTCCAGTGTCTCGAGAAATTTGTTCCCACCTTGGAGAGCGCATTTGTAATGGAAACTGCCGCGCGCCAGGAGCCGCCTGGGTGCTGGGAGCCGGCCAGTGCTCTGTGCCGCCCCGGTGTGTTGATGGCAGGGAAGCAGGAGATGTCACACCGCAGTGCCTTTTTCTACGAGACCATGGCCATGGCCTTGGCCTGGCAAATGCTGATGTCACGGCTGCTGCCCGAGTGGACCTGTTTGCAGTGCCCCCAACGCCCACTGTTCCAACCCGGGAGCGTGGACCGGTGAGGCCCCCGGTACCAGAGGCTCCTCCCCGCCCGAGGAGGGAGAGGAGGCAGGGACCACAGCGGGACCGGCCTTTCCTCCTCCTGTGGCTGGTGGTCGTCCCTGTGCCTCCACACGCAGCTCCGTGGCCTCCCTCTCCACGTCACCTCCATGGCCCCTGGGAGGGCAAGGCCAAGGCGGGTCCTCCTCCTCCCCTGGACCGTTTCCAGTCCTGCTTTCCAGCTCCAACGTCCACCTGCCAGGCAGCAGAATCCGTCAGCAACTGACCCCACACCTCGTGCACAACCTGCCCACTCTCGCCGCTCTCTCCGTCTGCCTGCGGAATCTGGGTCTGCTCAGCCTCGGCCGGAAGCTGTCCCGGTCCCCAGCAGCCCCGTGCGCTCCTGGAGCTGTGGCGGAGCCACGCCCGGTGCCCGTCGCCGTCCAGGGCGAGGAGTGACCAGGAGCGGAGAGCCTCAGGCCTGGCCTCCTCCACAGTAGCTGTGACTGCGCCTTCCCCTTGCGTCCCAGGGCTGTCCCGGCAGTGCCCGCACGCACCTGGCCTTCACTTCTGTGCGAGGACACGGCCGTCCCCCTGGAGCCGGTCTCCCCAGGCAGCCTCGGAGTGCGTCTGTGCTCCAGTCACGCCCAGCGCAGCGCCCACGGACACCCCCTGTGCCCTGGGCGGCACAGGCAGGGGCTCTTCAGACCAGGAGGTGGCTCCGGCCTGGACAGGAGGAGGGGCGGGGGTGGGCGGGTGCTGGCAGGTGCGGGTGGCTCCTCGCCTCGCTGGAGGTCCTCCTTGAGGCTTCCAGAAACGGGGACGAGATTCCGCTGCCGTGGTCTCCAGAGCGTGAATCACTCCGCAACCTCACCTCCGTGCACGGGTTTCCTCCAGCCCCGGCTCTGGGCCCCACTCTGGGGACAAACGTGGTGGCAGTGGGGATCTGGGCCGTGGTGTCTGACTGGGGGAAGCCTGTGGCAGCATCGTCAGGGGTACAGGAAGGAGGGTGGGGAGCGGTCGGTACCTCTTGTCCTTGGACAGAAGGAGACAGGACCCCCGGGGAAGACGAGCTGAAGGGCGGGTAGCAGGTGCACCTCAGTTCAGCAGGTGGATCACAGCGTCACTTGCTGTGCTTGACCGTGGCCACAACAGCTCACACCATTTAGAATAAAAGGCAACTGACCTCACAGCTTCATGAGGACTCAAGTTCGATTCCTTTCAGCAGCTTTTCCCAGGGCGTCTGCCCTCGGACAGAGCCTGCGCAGGGGATCTGGAGTTAAGGGACCCTGCTGCCCACCTTGGGGAGCCCGTCGACCCCTGAAGAGGGGGGAGAGCTCTACAGTCCGCACAAGGCTGGACGAGGCGCACACCGCGTCTCACACGTGTGTTCTGGGACAGCATGGGGGAGCTTCCTGCTGCTTCGGAGACGTTGACATTTTTGCTCGTTCTGTCTTCTTTTTGCCTGGGGAGCTGCACGGCTCACGAGGTGAGCGGAGGGCTGGTGTGGAATAACAGTCCCCGAGATACTGTAACACTTCAGTCTGCAAGCCCGGGGAAGGCCTTTTTCCTTCCAGAAGCAGAGAAATCCAGCAAATGAGCTGCATGGGAGCCAGTGGCCATGTGAACACGGGGCTCGGCAGCCCCTGGTGGGGAGCCCCAAGTCTCAGGTTCACAGGCAGTGCCGGGCAAGAGCGTAGGGTTCAGCAGACTCCACACACACACACACACACACGCACACCCGACTCTCTGGCTTCTGGTGAGGAGCGCACAGCCGGGTGTGGGCACAAGGACAGACACAGCCCCCACAGCCCCCGCTTGCCCGGGGATGGCGTTTCGCGCGGTTCCGATTACCGAGCTTAAATTAGCATGTGCCGTCCGAGAGCCTGGGCCTCTTCTCTGAAGGGCGGCCTGTGTGGCCGCTGCGGCTGGCACCGTGACCTCCACGCCGGTGGCCACAGTAAGGCGAGTCGTCCTGGGAATTATTTATCAGCCAGGCGGGTCGTTCCGTTTCAGCCTCCGAGGCCCCGTGCATCTAACTGATGCGGCCATAATGGCCTGTGAACTTTGGCTCCAGTTAATTGTTAATGAGAAGTTTGGGCAGCAAATAAAAGACCTATTGGGTTAGCCGGATGCCTTTCTTTCATAACCACAGAGGTTCACGGTTTGCAGAAAGAAACTTAGCACATTGCCGGCGTTCCTCCTTGCAAATAAGTCGTTGCTTTTTGTCGTTAAGTAAAGTTAGCCGAGGAGTCTGGCTGGGCTCGGAGCTCCGTGGTAAGCACCCAGAGGCGTCTTGGAGGTGTGCTTGGGCCGGCATGTTTGTCACGCTAATTCTCCAGATTCTCACGACGCTTGCCTTGGAGGAATCCCCCAGCCCCCGCGAGCTGCGGAAGAAATCCGAGTTTTATCTTACGCCGTCGTGTTCCTTCATTTCTTCCCAACCCAGAACATAGCCTGTATCTCTCTGCGTGATCAGTGGAGCACATTTGCCAACCTGAGGACCGTGCGCGCGCCCCTACCACCGAGAGCGTACGGCTGTTAGCAGGTGCGAGCCGAGAAACCCAGTCAGGGCTCTGGGCACCCCGGGGCTGCTGTGCCCACTAGGATCTGCGTGTGTGGCTCTGGGACTGGGCCCGGGAGCGGCCTGGACGGGGTGTGTGTGTGTGTGTGTGTGTGTGTGAGTGTGTGTGTATCTATCTCTGTAAGCCTACAAATGTTGTTCTGAACCCCTCATTGCCCCAGGCAGGCCCCATCACCAGTCTCTGACCCTCAGGGGCACACAGTGTCAGGAGCACATTCTGTTCTGCTCTCGTCTGCAGGGGGCACGGAGGGGCCCCTGTGCCCGAGGTCCTGTCCCCACGTGGAGGCGGCTGTGGG
This sequence comes from Oryctolagus cuniculus, assembly GCF_051225735.1. Taxonomy (NCBI): domain Eukaryota; kingdom Metazoa; phylum Chordata; class Mammalia; order Lagomorpha; family Leporidae; genus Oryctolagus; species Oryctolagus cuniculus. The sequence continues at coordinate 96,196,554 of NC_142880.1, forward strand.
CAGCAGCCCCTGGGGAAGCACCAGGCAGGGCCCTCCAAACCACGCCCAGCTCCCCCACCACTCCTATGGTGGAACCCAGGGGTGCAGCTCCGGCTGTGGTTTTGCCGACAGAGCGTTGCACACCCGATGCTGTCCATCAGTGCGGCTCTACCACTCGGGGCATCCTGACGCCCGGACCCCCTGAGTGTGCGACCGTCCACGAGTGGCTCAGCGCCACAGAGCCCCACGCCCCTCCTGCGCAGGAAGGGAACGGGGAGACGGGAGGCGCTCGGCGGCGGTGGTGAGGATGCGGCTGCTCTCACGGTGACCCAGCTGCAGGAGGCAGGAACGCAGCACGGCACTGTGTGGTTTAGTCAGACGAGCCAGCTGCCGAGCGTGGGCAAGGCGGGATGCACTGGTGACACGGAGAGGCCCTTGGGCGAGTGCTGTGTGCGAGAGCGGCCATGAACAGAAGGTTGTGTAGGGAGGCCATGGCCCCGGGCACAGGTCACTGGGGGCATTGGCGTTTCACGGCCTCTCACACTCAGCTTTGTCCTTGGCACCCGGGGTTTCCACCCTCTTGGTCCCGGGTCCGAGCTGTCGAAGGCTGGTGGAAGTCATGCCCAAGAAGAGGGAGGGGCTGGGAGAAAACACCTCTGCCATCGCGGGAATGAGTTCAGAGAGGACGCGATGCCGAGGCAGAGTGCGGGCTGACCCCTTCAGACTGGCTCTCGGAGCCCGCTCCTCCCAGAAACCGTGCCGCGGGGGGCTGGCAGGGCAGGGAGCCCGGGTGCCGGCTCATGACCCCGTGGCCTGGTGTGAGGACATGGAGAAGTGGGTGGAGCTGGTGATGGACAGCCATGGGGAGAAGCAGCCGACATCTCCCTCCACGTGGCCTGGGGGTCACCAGTCTGCTGTCCAGAATGAGCCCTCAGTCACTGCCCCGCCTGGGGGGGGGCCAGACTGCTTCTCCCCTCAGCAGCAGCACACCGCGTGGCCGGCTCCACCCCACACGCACACCTGCAGGTAAAACAGCATGAAGGGGGACTGAGAGGGGCTTTAACTTTGGGTGAGTTCGTCATGCATAAAACAGACTCCACAGCCAGAAAAATGCCCAGGTTTAGTCTCAAAGCCTCCTAGCGGACAGGGACGCTGAGGGCCCAGGCCGTCCTCGTGATGCAGAGACCAGAATCCACTGCAGGTTGGACATATAGCGCCGAGGGCATCTCTCCCTCCACCCGCCACCTCTTGGCTCCTGAGGTCGTCCCAAGGCTGGGGTGCAGGGACGATCACTGGGTCCTCACAGCAGACAGGAGCAGTGCCCAGGGGGCCTGGTCACCTGTCTGAGCTGCGGCCGGGCTGAGCCCTGGCAGCCTGAGAAGCTTCCCTCAAATCCGCCGTAGGTTCCCGGAAACTCGCTTGGGGCTGTGGGACAGAGCAGGTGCACTGTGTCAGTGCGGAAGAACGGAAAGTGGCAAACTCTAAAGAATCGAATTTAAAAACGGCTGAGTTTGCATCACACCAGCAGAGTGGTACTCAGTCATTCAGTGTCACTGGAAGGGAGCTGGGTGCAGTGCTGAGTGGGACAGGTGCCTACTGGAGGGGCCGTGGGTCTTCCCGACGGCCCTTCTGGAGATGGAAGCAACGGCCCCTTGCTTGGAGCCGGGGACCCCTCTTGAGCCCGCGCCACCACCCAGGTGGGGCCTGAGCCCCAGCTCTGCAGCCCCCAGTGCACAGGGCTGGCCGCATAGCTTCCCCCAGTGACGTGCACAGGGCTGGCCACACAGCTTCCCCCAGCTGCCGGCGTCTTCCCTGTCACCCCCGCCGGGAGGGACAACCATCTGGAAAGCCTCAGCTACGTCCGGAGCCTCAGCCAGTGTCCAGCATCCAGCCCTTGCCTGGCAGCTCCTGGCTTCCGGCCTTGGACACCCCCATCCCGTTTCCAGGGGCCCTTCCTGTTCCTTCCTGTTCTCCACACTCCATCCCCCCTGTCCTCACCGGGCTCCCTCCGTGGGCATGACCACCCTGCCCACAGAGCTTACCCCTCTCCCGGCCCTTGCAAGAAGCCACATTTTCTGGTGGGACGCGGGCCTGTCTTCCTCAGCGGGTCCTTCCCTGACCCGAGGGTCCCCGTGGTGCCCCAGGCTCCCAGCAGCACTTGGCCCCTCATTGCCACGGTGGAAGCTGACGCGTGCGTCTCCGAGAGCAGCCAGGCTTCAGCCACGAAGCAAGCAGTCGGGAAACTCAGCTCTCGTAGGCACACAGAACTTCTGAATGGGAACGGAGAACTTCCATGTTTATGTCTCTGCATGTGACTTTGAACTTAAGAAGCAGGACTGAAAATGGAAGTGTTAATGAGCTTGTGGGAGTGTGGGTGTTTGGTTTAATTTCCTTAGCTTTCCTAACCCAAAGCACTTACAGGGGAACACCGGTTCCCCACGGTTCACACTCTCCACAGGGGTCCTTTGCGAAGCCATGAAGTATAGCAAAGAACAAAAATGCAAACTTGAAAAACACATGTATTTGTGATCAGTTTGCATCTGAATTATGATTTCATGCGAACAAAAGAGAGGTTCTTAAATTAAGAGAAATAATTTGCCTAATGACATATATAAACACGGGGCTGATAATCAGCGAGAGGAGAGGAGAAAATAATGTTGATACTGTAATTATTCCCTTGTACAAAGATCGTATCTCAGACCATGTCTGCGAGATACAGCAAGTGTCTTCTGTTTAATCAAGAGGAGTCCAGCTGATTATCTGAAGCCAAACAACTTAACTCTGAGAATATAATTATCTGGATCTGTTATCTACATTGAATAAATTAACCTGCTAATTGTTACATTTTTACTTCTCCTCCGGTTGCAGCTTTAGATTATGCAACACAAACCTTCTGTTCCCAAAAAACACAACAGCCTCTCCTAGCTCCAAGGCTCCTTTGTGACAATAACGTCGTCAGAGCTGGTTTTCACACCCATGATGGCGCAGCCGACACCACAGCAGGTTTCCCACCGTGGACAGCTCTGGAAGCAGGTAGATACAGGAGGCAGTGGGTGTCAACCAGCGCACAGAGGCTGGGCCAGCAGCAACCTGAGGTCACGGTCACCCAGCTCTCATCTGGGGACAGGGGGAACAACACCACAGAGGGCTGCCTCTCTCAAAGCACGAGCATCCCACTGGACTGACCACAGAGGCCAGGTTAGGGACACCCAGGGCCGTGGGTGTCTGTGAGATGAAGCACTGGGGTGAGAGCTGCTGGGGAGAGAGCCCAGAACTCCGTGTGGGGATCCACCTGCAGCTCTGGTGGAAAGCTGGGCTGAGCCTGGTGCTGTGAGAACCTCCTGACCTGGGACGGTACAGCTGCTGTGGAGTGGAGATGACAGCAGAGAGGCCAGAGATGAGTGGTGACGGGAGCAGAGTGCCACGGGCATCCTGGCCCTCCCTGGCTGCTCTACACGTGCCAGAAAGGCTGGGTTTAGCAATGAGGACACAACCCAGGGTCAATTACGCCTGCATTCATTCTAACAAAGAGCAAAGCCAAGTCGGCATGAATTAAATTAGCCAGCTACTTGCTATGTACAAAACAAGGATCCTAATCCTTCAGAGCAAGCAAATGAAGGTTGGAATTTCTAAAGTGTTTTATGCGCACTTCCCAGAATCCACCAAAAGTCATTAAAAGTACAAAGAAACAGCAAAATGGCTTCAGCAGCCAACGGTTGAAAAGTAACTACGTCCAATCCAGATAATTATGTGTGTGTGTACAATCATGGATGATCGAACAAGTAAAGGAAATATGCTTATTAGTAAATAACAAAGAATCTCAGCAAAGGAGCAGAGAGTATAAAGACAAAATAAAATTCTAAAGCAAAGCGAAGAAGGAAAATGACTGGAGTCAATACCCAGTGGACTGCAGATGAGGGAGGGAAACTCGGGGAATCTGAAGGCAGAGAACAGAAGTTATGTACTCAAAATCAGAAAGACAACGGAATGAAGATCACGCTTAGCGCGAAGCTGGTGTGAAGTTATCACAAAGTCCAACCTCGGGTAACCTGGGACACCAGAAGAAACAGAAAATGAGTTTGGGGCAGAAATGATGTTTTTAAATAGTGAATTCTTGAATTCGATTTTGACTTATAAGTAACTAGTAGATCTAAGAACACTTGTGACGCATGTGTGTAAGCATGTGTGCACATGTGTGTGGGCAGAGACACAGAGGTGGTGAGAGATCCGACAGCAATAAGCATCGTAACTGAACAGTTAGAAACAAAAGGTACAAGACGACCTTGGCAGCAGCCACCGAAACAAAACAGCTCCTTAAACGCAGGGCGCGAAAATGAGAAGTTGCTGACATCTCCTGGAAAACAATGGCGGCCAGAGGACAATGGAACAGCAACACCTTCCAATGGCAGGAAGGAGGGAAACCACATTCACTGATCACGTCCTTTCAAACTGAGGGAGAAATAACGGCGTTTTAGGATGTGAGCATCAGGTAGAAAAACCCCAAGAAAATTAGGGCTGCACTTGAGGCTAAGGGACACCGTGCGAGGTGGAGGCTTGGACCTACAGCAGGGAAAGAAGACAGTGGGACTGAAGTGGCTCAGGTGGCACCTTGCTCCCTGTGTTCTCGGGACAACATCACAGACAATCGGAAAACACCAACACTGTGCTGGGATTTTCTATCTGTAAAAAGAAAAAAAATGTAACAATTGCAAAAGCGTTGAGAGATGTGTGTAGACAATCATATGAAGGCAATTCAAAAAGCTCATGGAAAACAGAATTAGAAGATTAGCTTATTTTGTGCTAAAATTTTTTGAAGTCTGTGCATCAATTTTTATCACATGTACTCCCATGAACTTTTCCAGGACCTCTGCATTCTTAAAGTCTTTATGTTGTTGAAATGAGAAATAAAGATCTATCAGTTATGAAGTAAAACTCACAAGTGTGAGAAAGCATAATGTTGAACCTGAAAAGTTAGAGGTACATTTTAGAGTCTTAGACTAACCATTAAAAATAACTATAGCAAAGAGTTATACATAAGAAGCTAATGGATGAAAAGAAAAGAAATAGTAAGTTGTTCAATTAATTCAAAGAAAACAGCAATTGGACAATAGAATAAAATTGAATTAACAAATGCTAACTGAAGGTTTAACCCAACCATATCAATAAGCACATTAAATTTGAATTGACTAATCCTGCAAATTATGACACAGAGATTTGGGTCTGGTTAGAAAACTAAAACCCAACTAATTTCTATCTACAAGAGACAGGTTCTGAGAATAAAGACAGACATTAAATTTAAAAGGGTGGACTGGATGTATCATGAAAAATTAACAAGAAAACCGATTTGAGCACATTGATAGAAGGCAAAGAGAGAAACGTCCAAGCATTGCATCAACTATAACCAAACAGCGTTCAGAACAGGACAACACGACCTGCAGCCAGTGAGAACACAGTCACAGCTACGTGTGCCCAGGGAGCTGGAGCACACGTGTGTGTGTGTGTACAGGTGTGTGCATAATGCACATATATGTATATCTGCATATACATACATAAAAGCACATCTCAAAAAATTCATGGAAAATATGTATTGTGACAAATCTACGCATGGACTTTTAAAAACTTGCACCAGATCAAGTTTATCTTTTAATTCTATTGTTCTGCAAAATTTTGAAAGTAAACACATGTTGGGTCATCAAGCCTCTGCCTGCTAATTTTTCAATGACCCAAATCTCTGCAAAATTTAAGAGGTAACGGTGCACAGTGTCGAGGAGGGCAGAGCAAGTGGAGCGCCCACACCCGCTGGTGGACGTGTGGGGGACTAGGGCCACTCGCAGGGTGACTATGAAGGGACACACACCTGCTACCTGACCCACTGCTAGACGGTTCCTCAGACAGGCAGAGCTGTCTCCACTAACGTGACGTGAAGAACGACACAGCAGCCCCGCCTGTTCGCCCCCACGGGAGCGCCCACTTGTGCAGCGCAGAGGGGTGAGGAGCAGACTCCGGTGTCCTGAGACCACGGGCGACGTTGCACGCAGCAACAGGCTGAGTGGCAGCCAGCCCAGCCTGGGTGAAGCCCCGGCACAGGTGCCCAGCACCGGGCACACAGAGCAACGCCCCGCCAGCTCCCGGATGTGCGGTCCTGGGGCTGGCCGTGCGGCTCCGCACTGGGGGACACCAGACCAGCCCGGTGCTGTCTGAGGAGGGTGTCCTGCTCGGGAGGGGATGTGAGAGAGCTCTCTGTCTTCACTGGGTGCCTGTCTGTCAGAGCTCATCAAGCCGCAGGCTCCTGCTGTCAATCACAGCTCCGTAGAGCTGACTAAAGGTTCACGAGAGCCCGTGAGCCCCTCGGCTCCTCTCAGCCCTGCTTCCCAGACCCCCGCACCCCTCAGCCCTGCTTCCCGGACCCCCGCACCCCTCAGCCCTGCTTCCCGGACCCCCGCACCCCTCAGCCCTGCTTCCCAGACCCCCACACCCCTCAGCCCTGCTTCCTGGACCCCTGCACCCCTCAGCCCTGCTTCCCGGACCCCCGCACCCCTCAGCCCTGCTTCCCAGACCCCCACACCCCTCAGCCCTGCTTCCCGGACCCCTGCACCCCTCAGCCCTGCTTTCCGGACCCCCGCACCCCTCAGCCCTGCTTCCCGGACCCCCGCACCCCTCAGCTCTGCTTCCCGGACCCCCACACCCCTGAGCCTGTGCCAGGCCTGGGGGAGAGTGGGATCCCTGTACCCAGCACACCAGTGGGACGGCCGCCGCCAGGACAGGGGCCACCCCTTGCCACACCGGTCACGCCTGGGCCCTTGCAGGTGGCGCTGTCCTCCCTCAGGGGCCGGTTGTGCGGGCAGCAGACCTGAAGTTTGGGAGATCTGACAGGCAAGGTTCCTGCATCCAGGACCCACTCGTCCTGTGTCACATGTCGGAGGTCACCCGCTGTGAACGCGCGCTGGGCACCGTGGATTCTCACCCCCACGATGGCAAACACTGCTGCCGCCCGGTTTCCATTCCCTGCTCTAAGTGGCCAGCGTTGTCTGGGATAGACGTCGGCTTCATTCACAGTTCACGTCGTCCGTCCTCGTCTGGCGTCACAGTCCTGGAGCCGCACTAACTCTGCCCCTCTGTCTCAGCGCCCGTAGGATCTGCTGCTCTCTGCTTTGCCTAGATGATTGTTTTGTCATTAAAATTTGCTTTGGCTTCTTCCCAGCTCTTCCATCAGCATGTTATCATCTCACAATTAAAACGTCTGATTTATTTCCTCGCGTTCCTGGTGCTATTGAACCTGGCTGGCTCTGAGGAAGCGACGCCCGTGTCTTAATAGGTACCAAGGTAACAAAACATTTCGTCTCCTTTCATTTTTTTGGTTTTCATTACACTAACAAAATAAAGTGTTCAACCCAGAGTCAGATGGAAATTAATTTCCCTTTATTTACTTCAGAGAGAAATCGCTCTGTCTTAGAGAAAGGTGTTTGTATGCTCTCTATTAAGGCAGGAAGGTTGTTACAAAATGTAACGCTAAGATGTCAGTTTAATAAAGCAGTCACTGGAAAGTCTGCCTCGCAGCTCTAAGGGAGAGAGAACCATTTCTCCCCATGCCTGTTTCAGCCGCAGCGTCTCCCCATTGTTAGCCGGATACGCAGAGGAATTTGGCGGGGGGGTGTCTTGGTGTGGCCGCTCAAGGTTACTCTCGCTGAGTTTTATCCGTTGCTGGTTTAAACTTCCAGAATTAATTGAAATAATTGTTCCATCTGCCCCACCAGTGACTAGGTCTAAACACAACTGGGTGTGGTGCAGGGGCTGTGAGCTGGTGACGTCTGGAACCAGCTTGCTGGCCTTGCCACTGCTCCCCACGGTCACCCGCTGGCCAGGAGCGGAGCAGGGCCCACGAGGAGCGGGGCTAAGCCTTGCTCTCTGCTCCCTGGCACTTCCGGGGGTCCTGTGGACTCTGCTGGGCTGGGGGATTCAGCCCGAGGGAGAATGGCTGTGGGGACATCTCTCGTCTCGTCTCGCCTCAGCCCTGCGGTGGGTCTCCGCCGAGGGTTGCATGGCAAACAGCCACTTGGTGGTTACCGTAGGGAGCCCAGGTGGCCCATTGGCACCTCTGCCTCTCACGCCGCCGTTCTACATCTGCCGGGGCCAAGACGGTGCGCCTACCCCCCGGAGCCAGGGCTGGCCCTCAGCTGGGCGCCGGAGCCAGCGATGCGGCCGTTCTTCTGTAGTGCGGATGGCCCAGCGGCTACGATGCATCCCAGAGTAGTGATTGCGAGAGGCGAGGGCTTGTCCCCAGCCAGCACTCCAGGCGGAGAGGGTTACCGGGAGGGAATGGCCGGGAAGGTGAACACCCACCCGCCCATCGCAGCATCAGAGCCTCAGGGGCCCCCAGACTCAACAGGGTCTGAAGGTTAGGGTGGGTGGGGTTGGGGGTGGGGCTGGCAGGCGGTGTCTGTGAGCCCAAGCCCCTCCCCTGTCTGCGTACTCACTCCTTTAGTCCTTAGAAACCCCGAAGATGTGGCTAAGACTTCACAGGACAGACAGGGAAACCGAGGCACAGGACCTGGAGCGACTGCTAAGGCCACATGACTGTTGAGAGGTGCGAGCCCCCCGTCCACTGTGACGGGCACCAGGTGGGCTTCACCCTGGACTGCGGCCCAGTGGAGCACCAATGGTGTGCCCAGTGCTCCGCTACCGGAGACCTCCAGGTAAATAGCACAGAGACGGCGGTGCTGGGCTCAAGGCAACGCAGCAGCGAGGGTGGAGAGGGCTGGGCCCCAGGGGCAGACACATCGCAGGAAGCCTTGGCGTCCAGGGTTTGGGTGTTTTCTGGGAGTGGGAAAAGCTGGAGTATTTTGAGCATGGGATCCCATGAGCACATACGTGGTTTGGCTGCCCCATGGGGGTCGGATTGGTGGAGAGGGGGCAGGGCCCGAGAGGAGGGGCTGCACTTGCTCATGCGGGAGGCTGAACCGGTCCCGGCCAGGCAGGCGGAGGTGCAGCGGAGCCTGGGACCGGGGTGTAGGCTGTGGAGTCCTTGAGTGTCCTTTGGAGGACGTCACGTGGTCTCTCCAGCCGGGAGCTGAGTCCTTGCACAGAGAGGGCCAGGCGGGGTGGAGGAAAGGCGCGAGCAGAGAGGTGGCCGGAGGGAGGGGAGGGCGGCGGGGGGCTGGGCGAGCAGAGAGGAGCACCCGCAGGACCCACCGGTGCCTGTCCCACGCCCACGCAGAGGCCACGGCAGCTCCCACCAGGCAGTGAGCTGAGTGGCCGTGGCACAGAGGCGGGGCCTGTGGCGCAGGCTGCTGGGCTCCTGACCAGAGGAGAGGTGTGCGGGCCGGGGCAGTGCCTTCTGCGGCACCACAAGGCACTCGGCCTCAGGGCAGCTCCTTCTGTCACACGTCTCCGTGGGCTCCACTCTGCTCCGATCTCAACGCTCGGGGGCCACTTTCTTCCCGCTCTGTGTTTTCCTCCAAATTAGCTGTTTGCTAGTTGACCCAAAATAGTCACCGTCCCAGCTGGAGATATATTGCAACGCTGGCTGCCAAACAAATATTCAGCAAAAGGCAAATAAAACCGTCCGGGGGGGGGGGGGGCGGTGAGCGCCGCCTGCTGGGCTGGGAAGGGGCTCTGGCGCTCAGCCAGGAGCCCGCGGAAGGCGCGACCGCGCCGACACTGACGGATGTGACAGTGGGAAGGCAGTAATGATGCGGGGCGCTGACGGCTGAGCCGCTTCGCCGTCATTTGCATTTCCATTCATCATCGCCGCATTTATCATTATGAAGAGGACGCCAGAGCTAATTAAAGTCTGGGCTAACAGGGTGACCAGGGAGTCTGGTGGCCGCGAGCGTGGAGGAGGACCTGGCAGAGTGTCCAGCAGGCAGGGCACCAACCTTACAGCAAACCCAATTAGCTGGATTCTCGGCCAGGCTGTCGGAGGCTGGCTCAGCCGCCTCGAGTGCTCCGCTGCCGTCAGGGGTTCGGGGACGTGGCTTGGCGACGCTGTCCCCTACCCTGTCACCAGCCGCACCCACACACATCTTCAGAAGTGCTTCCATTCTACAAAACCCTAGACCCGGAAACGCCGGGTTCTGGTTTGCACAGCACTGTGCAGTTTTATGTGCCTTTTTCCACCAACGGAACTCCAAGGATACATTGTGGACCCGTTCATTCCCCGTTCAGCCGAGCCGCTGGTGCGCATATGCAGAACAAAGCGAGACACTCAGCGTGTGATTTTCACGCAGACACCAGCCCTGGTTTCCAGGGTCTCCGTGCGCCACCTCCTCCTTGTGCCATCAGCGTGGGCCTCCCCCTCTGTATCCATGACAATAAATGGCGTCATTAAGGCGGGAATTTAATTTTCCCTTTATGAGTTTTAATTAGAGGCTGGCATACTGATTGCTGCTCCAGGTAGCAGGCCGACAAGAGGTGCTTGTGTGGGTGCAGCTTGGCTCTGGAATCTGAAGCTGACCTGGGAGAAGCGGGGGTGCCTTGGAGAAAGCCCTGTGTGCAGCCATCGAGGGTGGACAGGGCCACAGATCCTGGCCTTCTGCAGAACCGGGGAGCCCTGCTGTCTCGGGAGCGCACGGGCCCTGACGTGACGGGACAGCCAGCGCCTCCAGGGAGGGTCCCCGCGACCCCCAGGAACGACGCAGGGCTGCAGATGAGGGAAACGTCTGTGCCCACCCCGGCCTGTCTCGGGACTGGACCCTGACTCAGGGCACACAGCCTGTCCTGCTCTCTGTCCCCCAGGGCAGGGGCCTGCAGGTCAGTCTCCCGGGCAGCTTGGCAGTGGGGGCTCCAGACCCCGCCTTCTACCCCCGAAGCCACAGCTGTCCCTGTCCCTCCTGTGCCCGTGGGGCCGGGCCCTGCCTTCCAGACCTCTGGTGCTCAGAGACCTGGGCCCTCCCCGAGAGCACAGGGACCACGGGAACCTGGCTGCTCCTCGGCCTCATGCAGTGGCCAGCGTGCGGCAAGTGGCCGTGGAATCTCACCGCCTCGCGCGACCTGAGCCCGTTCCTGGGAGGCAGCCCTGGCTGGCGGTCAGCTGGGGGCCCTGCCGGGGTCGGTGGCTGCCGCTGGCACTCCCTGGAGTCCGGTGCAGCTCTGCAGTGCCTCCAGGAGGCTGCCCGGAGCCCAGGTGCCTGAGCGTCTCCTCTCCCCCTGCTTCACCCCAGAGCCCGAGGGAGGCCGGGTCCTGCCCCCTCTGGAGGCCCACGCAGCGTCCCAGTGCACCGAAAGCCAGTGCTGGGGGTGGAAGCAGCCGGGCTGTGCGCGTCCTGAGAATGACCAAGTTCAGCACCGCTGAAATCCAGCCTTACTGCATTCGCGACTCCGCGTCTGGAGCGTTGTGTCTCTGCACTAAACTGTGGCACAGGTGACCAAGACTGGTGAGTGCACAGTGCGGGTGCGTGGACGGGGGCGGGCTCTTCCGAACCTGCAGCACCGGCCCCGGAGCACCGTCAGCTGTCTGACCTCCGTTAAGCCACTCCCCTTGTGGCTCGCCAAGGATATAAAGAGGTGATTTTCCATTCTGGGATTCGATTCCAGTGGGCTCAGTCCTCCCAGGGTGTGCGCCTCCCAGGGGCGCTAAGCGCCAGGTCCCTGTCAGCATCGGGTCGTCTGTAAAGCGCTTAGTCCTGCACAGATGGCGAGCAGAGGACCCAGACTGCTTGTCTTTTATGGGCTTACGGGGCGTGGAACAGTCCGGACACGGGGAACCACGCAAACCACCAGACTGGCCACTGCCCATGGACGTGGCAAGCACCGCCCTCACGAGGGTGGCCCGGATGCTCCCCCGGGCAGAGGCTGCCAGGAGCTGCATCGTGAAAGACATGGCAAGGGCTGCCGGGGAGCCGGGGGTGAGAAACTGCGCGGTGCGTGGGGGCAGGGCCGTGGGGGATGGGCCGTGCCACCCAGGGGCTCCGTCCAGCCAGGACCCCGACCCCAGGATTCACGGAGTCCTAGGCCATCAGCGCTGCCTTGGAATAAGCACAGGGAGATAAAACAAAGGAGACACTGAGTGGTGAGCGCTGTGAAGGACTCAGAGCGAGGTGCGGCGGCCACGACCACGGATGGGGCGACTGCTGCCTTTGCTGGTCGGGCAGGAGGCGGCAGGCGCTGGCTCCGAGGGCGGGAGCTGACATGCAGGTGCATGGTTTCACGGGACGCTTGGGACCATGCAGAACTCAGAGGGCCTTTCTACTCAAGTTAGCCGTCACAGCGGCCGTGTTCACGCGGAGCGGCACCGCCTTCTTGGCCTGTGCGACTTTTCACTGGTGTGGCTTGGTCTCACTTTGCGCATTCCAGTCGTGACTAAGGCACTCAGCGGTGTGCCGCGAAGCCCACTGCCTCTGAAAAGCCCCTCGGACGCCGTAGGCGACAGCGCATGGCCTCCTACCCGGCACCCTGCCACACGGCCGCGTCTCTGTCCAGCACGCCTCCTCCTGCCCATCTGCACCACTGCCCTCGCCCTACACCTGGCCCCTGACAAGCACCAACCTGCTTTGGTCATGGTGCACTCCCGTGCTGGGTTGCGGTGCGATGGGATTGTACAGCTTCGGGGTCTGGCTTTGCTCACTAGCAAAGGTGTGTCTGCACACGGAGCACTCTCGCCGGGCACGAGTGAGTCCATGGCTCGCCAGGTGGTCCAGGCAGGGACATGGGGATTCCGGTACTTTCCATCCCGGGGCTGACACGGACAACGCTGCTGGGGACACCCGTGCTCCGGGGCAGCTGTAGCCTGCGTGTCCCTTTCTCTTGCACAGATCCCAGGAGCGGAGCTGCCATGTGGTCGGCCATGCTGCTCCCTGGTTGTCCCCCACGCTCACAAGCTGGGGTGTGCACGCTGGTTTCTAGTGGGCAGCCGTGGTGCAGGGAGATGCGCTCGCCCCTCCCTCTGCGTGGGATTCCTGAGCCACAGGCCACTCTTGCTGGCGTCATCACGCAGGTCGGCGCTTGCCACGTGGTGACCCGTGACCGTACATCAAGGACAGCAACGCCGGCAGCAGAAGCAGAGGCGGCGGTGGAAAGTGCCTCCTAGGACGGCCCGGTGCTGCCCTCCTGCCACGCGCGTCCAGCCTGCGGGATTTGCGTGTTTCCCCAGGGGAGACGCCACAGCTTTGCCCTCTCTGCTATGTGCTCCGCTCAGCCGCCAGCGGCCCCGTCCCGGTCAGGGAACCCGCCACGGCTCTTTCTCGCCTTTCATATCCACTGCCGTCTCTCGGCTGCGTCAATGCCGCCCTGGACTTCGGTGTTGATTAGGGGAACAGCCCCTTTCAGCACTGTGGTCTGGCTTGTGTGCCGGGGCGGCAGGGTCACAGGGTGGAGCCCTGGCCGCCGTAGTGGCACCAGGGGCTGGGGCTTTTCTTGGACGTCTGAGACGCGGCAGCTTCATCCAGGTCGGGGATTCAGCCCAGGGATCCGCAGGCTGCAGGCTCCAGCAGGACGGGGAGCCGAGCACTGGACGTGGTGAGGGTGTCCCAGCCACGGCTTGGCCCCACCCAGCCCCCACCCAGGCACCACCCAGGCACCCCGCAGAACCAGGAGACCTCACTCTGCTGCCTCTGGAGATGACGACAGAGAGATGCACAGCCCCCTCCCCCATCTCATGGGCCCCTTGCCTTCTGCTTCCTGCCGTGACGGAGGCAGCACCAAAGCCCTCACCAGATGCCGGCTCCTGGCCCTGCCTCCCGGCACAACGTGAGCCCCGGGGGAGCCTTCAGCTTGTCTGCAGCCACTTTCAAGAAGAACAAAAAGAAACAGCCGAGATTTCAACCGAACGCTTCCCAGTAGAGCCGAGATTCCGCATCTCTAAGACAGACGAGCGTCGATGCCGTCTGTGTTTGTGGAAACTGCGAATCCAGCTGTTCAGGGAACTGAACTTGGGGCAGCTCGCAGCTCACGCTGTTTAACGGGAGAGCCGCGCGCCGATTCGGCCTCAGAGTCCACACAGGGACGCCGCAGAGCAGCGCTTCCCGTGCGGGCTCCCAGTCCCAGTCGTGACAGCCGGGCCCGGCGCATGTGGCCATTGTGCGGCTGTCGAGGGATGGGGCCCGGGGCACCCAGGGGCCGACAGAGAGTCGCCCGCCCAGCCCCCCGGTGCCATCTTGGCAATCGACGGTGTGGAGACGAGACTCGTGACAATGAAGCGTCTGCGCTTGACCGGCTTCCTCCAGGTGTCCAGGGGACACGAGCTCAGGCCGAGCTGCGTGGACGGCCCCTGCTCTGCGCAGGGCAGACACAGCCCCACGGCTGCCCACCGCCCTCCCACTGCACCCTGCCACGGGGGCCCCGCCGGGCTCAGCAGACGCACGCTGTGTGCTGCGTGCCGGCGCCGTGCAGCACACACGTGCACATGCGCACACGTGTGCACACGTACAACAGGGGAAGGGAAGAAACCCAAGGAAGGAGAAAGCACGGTGGAGGCCGCAGTGACAGGCGTCCGGGTCTGGGGAGCAGCGGAGCTCTTTCCCCACAGGCGCTGGCTGTGCTCAGATGAAGCCGGTGCGTCCAGCGCGTGGACATGGAGCAGGTGCACTAGGGGCCACTCAGGGACCAGTGGGCTCCGTGAGTGTTGAGTGCTGTGTCCCCGTCTTCACCTGCGGCAGGAGGCAGAGCCGCAGGTGCCAGGGGACAGGAGGAGGCCTGGAGCCCAAGGTGGAATCAGCTGGTGGGTGGACCTGACTGTGGGGCCAGGGGGAAGGCCCTCAGGCCAGCCTGTGTGGCCGGGGTCTAGAACAAGGCGCAGCTTGTGGTCTGGCGTCCAGAAAGGACAATGCCAGCCACCCCAGGCCCCAGGGGGGAGGTAAGGCTCTGCAGACTCCCGAGGTGCGCAGGCCCCAGGGGGACAGACCCCACCCACATTCTTTCCAGGACCCAACAAGGCCCCTCCTCCTGCAGCTCCTGGAGGTCACCGGGGGCTGGGACCAGCTGAGTCCTCCACAGAAAAGGAGGTGAAAATCCCAGCGGCCTGGGGAACGGCTGTGCCTCCACCCTGCCCGAGCTGGAGTTCCTTACACGGCGGAAGGAAGGGCAGGGCGGAGCCAGGAGATTGATTGACAGATGATCGTAACGGATGACAGGTAGATAGCTAGATAGATAGATGACGGACAGACAAGTAGACAATGGATAGGTAGATAGACTGTAGGTAAACGCAGTGTAGTGACACCCGCGGTGTTCAGAATTCAGGGGTCATCCTGGAGTCTGCTGCAGGGGCGGGTATCTGCTCGGAGCAGACGCGCCCTTTCCGGACAGGGTGCTGGGGCGCTTCCCTTTGCCCCAGGGTCCTGCGGCCCCCAGCCCTTCCCTCGCCTGGGGTGAGGGAGAAGGCTCTGGGCTGGACCCTCGTGAGCCGGGCTGGGTCAGTCCAGGCAGAGGGCTGAGGGTGGGGCGTCAGCCTGGGAACTGCATCCGCCTAAGAACTTGGAGCCGGGTTCTCGGGTTCTCTGTTTTCAGCTCCAACCCCTCGGTGCCCCTGCAGTCCGTGGGGGAGCGGGGGCGCGGGGGGAGCGGGACCTGAGGCTGCTGGGCCCCCAGCATCGACAGGAGAGGCGTCCCTCTCACTGCGGGCTCTTGCGCTGAGGTTTTCCTCTCTGTCTTCCTATCGCATTCAGGTGTCTTGGTTTCCATTGCGTTTTCGGAGCCATTTCCGGCCGCTGACCCTGCCGGTCACCCAGCGCCCCCGCCAGCCGGATCGGATCTCTGTCAACCTGCCCTCAGGCCCCTCCCGCTGTCCCTGTCTGAGAGCCTCGGCCCGCGGCTCCCTGCCAGGCGGCGACAATGGGCAAGGGGCTTCTGTGGCAGGCAGGGCCGAGTGGGAGGAGGGAGCGGCTGACAAAGCGTCCCCTTCATGCTCTCTCGCTCCGCCCCAGGGGGCAGGCGCACTGTGCCCAGGCCCCTCCTGGCCGCCCATTGTGGGAACGGCCCCTGAATGGCCCCTGGGCAGTGCGGGACAGGGCTCCCACTGCCCCCAGCCTTCCCCGCAGGGCAGGGTCCCCCCAGCTGCAGGCGGGGAGGGCGCTGGGCAGCACTGTCCTCCCAGGGGTTGGAATAAAAGGATTCTTCCAGCCGGGCTGCGGAGCCTCTGAGGGAGCTTTGTGATTTTTAGCTTCACCTCTCATGAAAAGGACACAGAGAGAATTGGATTGAAACCGATCTTGCAACAAAACAAAGCCAAACAGTAAAGAGCAAGCCCTCGAAATAGCTCTGGTCTGGAGTTTATCCAGCTCAGGACTTTGCTAAAGGGTAGCGTCTCCGTTCCATGTCTCCATGTGCAGCATGTGCACGTGTGCATGCATGTGCACACGCACACACGTGTGGACCTGCCTGTGTGCATGCGTGAGGGCGTGTTTGCTGTGTGTGGGTGTTCATAGTGCATTCACCCCAGGCTCCCGAGAGACGCGATTCAGAGACAGACACACAGGCGTGGAGTCACAAGAAGACGCAGAGACACTGTTAACAGCGAAGGGCCCCGTCCACCGAACGCCTGCTCTGTGGCAGCCACGTGGCCGGCACGGCTCGCGGCTCGCAGGGGGAAGGCAGCCGCGCAGTGCACTCGCTCGCATCAGCATCAAGACGGCGAAGGAGGACGCCCCTGCAACAAGTTCTCTGTGGCGAGGGACCCGGCGCCGCTCATGTGAGCCGCTGCCATATGCCGCGGAAGCCAGGGGCCCTTGAAGGAGGAGAGCTCCTGAATTATTGATCAATGATTAGCAAATGCAATCGAAATTGTAGACTTGATGTTGTGCCGCGATCCATAATTTATGAGTGGACAAAATAGGAGGGCTCGGAGGCAGCGGCAGGTGATGGCAGCCCCCGTATTGATTACTTAAAACAACAGGAGGTGAGTGTCCTGACAGATGGGGTGAGCGCGGACAGCCCGCTGCCCGTCCGTCAGCACAGCCCGCAGCCGAGCGCAGCGCCGTTTGCCGCTCCATTGTGTCTCTTTGATCACGGAGCTGTTGGACGAGACCAGAGGACATATTTGTTTATAATTTATGTATTCTCTTACTATAAAAGATTGATGCTGCCCCATTAGATACTCCGGCTTCTAAGTACCCAGGTAGTTTGTTCCTGCGCCAGCCAGCACGGGGGTGAAAGTGTCCTGCTCCGTCCACAGCAGGGGCCACCGCAGCCGAGGGCAGGCCGAGCTCCGGGGAAGGTGCTGGACGGCGGCCTCCTCCATGACCTGCTGCCCAGGCCCCGTCAGCTCCCTCGGGGCAGCACCGGCCGCGGGGACCGGCCACGCCTCCCGGAAAGCCCAAAAGAGGGCAATGCAGACAGGGAGCTTCTCGCACCCACGTGGGAGAACTGGAGGAGCTCCTGGCCCAGGCGTCGCAGCCATCTGAGCAGCGTACCCGCAGATGAAGACCTCTCTCCACCTCCCTCTCTGTCTGCCTTTCAAATAAATGAAATAGATTTAAAAAACAAAGCACAGACTCCACCCCTCCACACCAGCTGTCTGCAGGCTCAGCTAGTTTTGTCTGTCATCACTACCTTGTCCATCAATCATCTCTCTATCGGTCTGTCATTTATCTGCCATCTATTACTTATCTGTCATTTATCTCCTGTTGTCTATCAATCTATCTACATCAACTGTGCATCCTTCTACCTCTCATTGGTCATCTACCCGTTGACTCCATATCACCTACTTATCCCTGTCTATCGTAATCTCTCTGCCGTCTGTCCCTCGCTTTTCTCTATGCAGCCATCCACCTATCAATTCATAATCAATTCTGTCTACCACCTAAGTGCATCGTGCCTATGATCATCTTTCAGTTATCTGGCTGTCATTCTATCTATTGATAATCATTGATTATCTCTCGTCTGTCATTCCAGTGCAAGGACTCTGTCTCTTCTCGTGGCGCGGCCATCGTGCCAGGAGCCTCAATCATCTCAGCCGGTCCTACCGCGGCCGGCCAGACCTGGTGGTTTTAACGTGGCCTCGAATCCTGGGCAGCCTGCCTCAGGAAGGCGGGCCTGTGCCCTCGCTGGAGCTGGGCAGTTTAAGCTTCTCTGGCCAACAGGGCAGGCAGAGGTGACGCTCTGAACCCCCTGGCCAGCCCACAAATGGGCTCCTGGATTCTTCCCTCCAGGACCCCTGCAGCCCTGAGACCCTCACGAGAAGTCCAGTCTCAGGCCACGGAGCCCAAGGCCAGCATGGCTGCACACGTCAGGAACGCTGGCCGCCTGCTCAGCCCACCTAGGAGACCAGCAGGAAGCTCCTGGCTCCTGCTGTAGTCTGGCCCAGCCCCGGCAGGTGCTGCCATTTGGGGAGTGAACCAGTGGATGGAAGACCTCTCTCTGTCCCTGCCTCTCTCTCCATAACTCTAACTTTCAAATAAATAAATTAATAAGTTAAAATCATTTTTAGAAAAAGAATGCTGGCTGAACCCAGGCTTCTAGTGACCCCAGAAAGCCGGGCACATGCGTGGTGCTGTCCTGAGCCCGAGCACAGCAGGGGACAGCAGAGCCGCCCAGCTAAGCCTTGCAGGGCGCCCGACCAGAGGGTGAGATCGCGGCTTCAGTCTAACAGCCTCGTCAGCGGCTGCTGCCACCCTGGGCTGGGGTGCGGATGCCCCGTGGCGGTCACAGGGAGGACAGAGCCGAAGCAGGACGACGCCCCGAGCAGGACGCACCTAAGCCGAGAGACCCGGCTTCACTTCTTCCTGCTCTTTGGATTCTGGTGCGATCTTCCTCCACTTGGGTACATGTGCACATGTGTGTGCTGTGTGTGCACGTGTGCTTTCTGGATGTGCACAGTGTGTGCATGGTGTGGCGTGCACATATAGGCACATGTGCCGCACACATGTATGGCATGTGTGGTGTGGTGCATGTTGTATGTGCACATGTATGGCGTGCATGTGTGTGTGCACACACATGTAAGTGTGTTCACGTGTGTTCTGGAGGAATAACTCCTCTAAGGGAGAGGCAGCCAGCAAGAACAGGGTCAGCTCATGCCTCTGGATCCCTCACGGTCACCCAGCAACACAGGGATGCCTCAGATACAAGCGGTGTAGCACAGCACCGGAACCTGTCCCAGAGACACGGGCACAGCACCAGTGCAGCCGCGGCCTGAAGCCCCTGGCCAAGTCCACCTGTGGCGAAGTCAAACCATCCTACCGTACGCCTCATCCCAGGGTCTGGGGACTGTGGTCAGGTTAGAAGGGCTGAGGCGGCTCGCCGCTGAGCCCACCCCGACCGGAACAAGCCTGCGGTTGTACCACTTCCAGCTCTCTCGGCCAAGCGAGGGTGGACATGCGGAGATTCCCGCCCGCCGGGCCCTACACATCGCTCCCTGCAGCCCTGGGCCGTGTCTCATCGCCTGCCTGGACCGAGCCGGCGCCGGGTGCACCGGGCTCCTGGGCAGAGGGAGCGGGAGGCAGGGTCGCTGCTGACAGCGCTGTGTCTCTCTGGCTCTCCGGCCGCCAGCCGCCCACGTGCTAACTCCGGGGCTGCCCTCACTTCTGGCTTGGTTATCACGCGCCCCCAAGACCAGCTTTGGAGGTGGACTCTGCCTTCTAAAGACTCATCGATTCCTGAACCCAACAGAGCTCTGTGCTCCTGGAAGGCTTTTCTTTGTAATGCTATTCAGTGATTCCAAGGGGTCTCATTACATCAGCACGGCCACCCTGCTGTCCAGCTGCTGCACCATATGCCGCGCCCGCCCGTGGCCAGCGGCAGGCAGCGCGGGGCTTGGCCGGAGGAAGGGGCCGTGGCCAGGCCGAGGGGCTCTCTGGCCGACACGCGAGCAGAGAATTGCTGTGCCTGTGCCCTCAGGGTAGGACTTGCTGTGGAAGGAGGCCAGGCACAGCTCGGGGTTAAGGCAGGAGAGAGCACGCACTGCCTGTGGGCGCCTGGTCAGCCCAGGGACTGCAGACCAAGCTCTGTGCTAGGTCAGTCTCCAGACCCCCGCGTGAGTCTCACACGGGCGCGTCTCATGGTCTCCTAACACGTGTGGGCTCTCAGCAGCTATTCACGGCAACCATCGCAGCCAGCAGCTTCAGGGCAGGCAGTGCAGAGGGGGAGGGGCTGTCCCAGAACACAGACCCCCTGAGAGGCACCGGACCCCCCGAGGCCCAGGAGGAGGGGTCGGGGAAGAACACTGCCCCGGCCCCGGGAGGCCAGGAGGGAGCTGGCCTGAGACGGCCTCGCGGCCTGCAGGAGACAGGACAGAGTCTCCAACACGCTCTGCGGCAGGGGCAGCCACAGGGTCTCTGCCAACACTGGTGAAGGGGCTCTAGGCCAGGGCCCCCACTCCAGGGGTCTCTGCCAGCACTGGTGAAGGGGCGCTGGGCCGGGGTCCATGCTCCCGGGGGCCGTGCCCCACACTGGGGGCGCTGGGCCGGGGTCCATGCTCCCGGGGGCCGTGCCCCACACTGTGTTCCCGGGGGCCGCGCCCCACACTGGGGGCACTGGGCCGGGATCCATGCTCCCGGGGCCGTGCCCCACACTGGGGGCGCTGGGCCAGGGTTCATGCTCCTGGGGGCCGTGCCCCACACTGGGGGCGCTGGGCCGGGATCCATGCTCCCGGGGCCATGCCCCACACTGGGGGCGCTGGGCTGGGCTGGGCGCCTGGGGCATCAGGATGAGGTCGCGCTTCCTTCCCCGGCCACACTTGGCCCTGCTCTGCGTGGCTGCGTGAGACCCTGCTTCATACAAGGCCCCGACGCCCCCGCACTGAGCGTGGTCCTTGGCGCCTTCACTCATGCCTGGTGCCCACCGGACATGTCCCGGCCTCCTGACTTAGGACACTGGAGCGCTGTGCCTGGGACCGTCTCCAGCGCCATCACAAAGCACACAGATGTGAGACCTGTCCCCGGGTGCCCCACAGGAAGGCGTTTGCTCACATAGGAGCTGAAGCAAGAAGGCAGGTGCACAGCTCACAGGTGAGCACCCATGGCCGCTTCCCCTGGCTGGACACGGGATCAGCCCAGGCCAGTCCCCCACAGCAGAGGTCTCCAACCCAGCCAGGGCGGTCACCGGTCATCTCCTGCAAAGTGACCTCTGTCTAGAGCCTCCCACGGAACATCCCAGCCAGGACCACGGCCGCCCCTCAGTCAGACGCCCCCTTTGCCTTGCCATGGTCTCCCCTCCTGCCAGTCGGCTTATGGAGCAGTGGAGAGGACTCCAGACAGGGAAATGACGGCTTTGCCAAGCGACGTGCCGGGTTTACAGAGAGCCGATTACTCTCCGAGGTTGTCCAGGGCAGGGTGGTACGGCTCAGCGGACCCCGGACCACCCTGGAAGAAGGAAGCTCCAGAGCCCGTGAGGCCCAGCCCACAGCCCAGCCGGGGCCTCCCTCTGATGTCCTCGGCCTCTCTCAAGGGTCAGCTGGCCACAGGACCAGCGGTCAGGGACACCACGGGGCAGCCTGTGCCGCGGGAGCCACAGAAGGTCGGCTACAGGATGGCCAGCAGCCCAGGCACACGGAAGCTGAGGGCAGGTGGCCAGCGGTCACTTGTCTGCTGCCCCAGGAGCGAGGTGAGCCTCCCTTGCCTCTGGTTCTTCCCCTCCGATCTGCTCCCACGTCTTGGTGAAGGGTGCATCCCCACACAGAGTCTACATCCAAGCCTTGATGGACAGCTGTCTTCCCCTCGTATCTGCCAATCACACGTCCTGCACGGTGCCCATGCCCAGGGCCGGGGGCAGGGGGATGGTCCCTCCGTCAACCGCATGGTCTCATCTAGACCCTGAGCCGGGCTGGTCTCCTAGATTTTGCTTGCTTTGTTTTAAAGTTTTATTTGTGTATTGTGTTATTTGTAAAGCAGAGAATGTGAGAAAGAGAGAGATAGGGGGAGAGAGAGAGGAAGGGAGGGAGAGAGAGAGGGAGAGAAGGAGAAAGAGAGGGAGAGAGAGAGGGAGAGAGAGGGAGGGAGAGAGAGAGGGAGGGAGAGAGAGAGCTGTCTCCCATCCACTGTTTCACTCCCCAAACGCCTGCAGCAGCCAGGGCAGGGTCAGGCAGCAGCCAGGCACCGGGCGCTCACTGCAGGTCCCCCAGGTGGGCAGCAGTGCCAGGTGTGCGAGCCCTCACCCACGGCCTCCCTGGGCGTACAGCGGCTGGAAGCTGGAATTGGGAGCACAGCCGGGACTCCCGGAACGCCGCCCCGTTGCCCTTCCCAGCGTCACGTCGAGCTGTGCACGGGGCAGACGGCTCTCAGCAGACAGCAGACGAAGCCTTTGTAACTCATGTTTGCAGAGTTTCCCACAATGCAGCTCCAGGTGGCTTTGCAGGGAGCGCCATGGGGGCCACACGCATGCTGACCCCCTGGGTGGGGGCACCTGCTGCTCCCTCAGCACCCCCCCGGGAGCATGGGCGAGGGTCTCGGGAGACGTGCACTGAGGGTGTCCAGCAGGAAGTCGCCGTCACTCTGAAAGCGAGAGCCCTGCTTTGTCCTCAGAGTAGCTGTGACGGCCAAGTCTCCCTTGTCCCCGGCTGCTTTAGGAATCCCAGGGTGCCTGCGCCCCATATTTGCAACATCTACATAACCTGGGGAACACGGTGAGCAGCGTTACGGAGCACAAGCGTGTGCTAGGACAAGGCGGCAGGATGTCAACACTTCTGGCACCAAAATCAACTTAGCTTCTCATCCCGCTTGTCCTACACCTTTGTGAGTGCCCTGGTGTTTTGACAATGGCTGCTCATTGTAGGATCCCGAGTTGCTGTGGTCGCACAATGAGCTCTGAACTGGAGAAATACAGATCCCTCCACCCCTCCCCGCCCCGCCCAGGGTCCCGGCACTCACTGGTCAACGGAACTTGTTCAGTTTCTAACAGAGCCAAGGACCCGGAAATACTTCTGTGTGTCCTTTGTTTGACTTAAACAAACAGAGAGGGTTTGAACGGGCAGGGATGGGGTGGGGGGAGGGGGAGGAGCCCAGCGCTGGGCCAGGACAGCTGGGCAGCTGTGTGACCCGGGACCAGGACTCCCCAGGTGTGCTTCAGGGACCAGGTGTGCCCCGTGCATGCGTCTGCTGGCAGGAGCCACTCACAGCAACGCCGCCCCCCGCCCCTGCCCGGCGCCAGCTCCCACTCGCAGGGACGGAGCCGTGGGGCCCCCGGGGAAGGTCCCTGCTGCAGGTGTCTGAGGTCACCTTGCCGTGAGAGCTCCTTCCGCGGTGGCGCCCTTCCTCTGAAAGGCGGCGTAAACAGTTGCAGTGACTGAGGGACAATTGTGTGTTCGCGAGCCTTTTTGGAAGATATATTGGACTTTAATAAAATTTGATCAATGCATTTAAGTCAAATTGAATTATATGTAAGTGGATAGGGTTGACATATGTTTCAATATCTGCGAGTGATACATTATTCTCCAGTGAGCATAAAATTTAATGAAATATAAATACCCATTAATCCTCGCGTTTCAACCAATCAGTCACGTTGCCGCTGCCTGCTGAGAGCAAGAGCCAGCCCAGAGAGTCATCTGTCTCATCCACACAGGAGCTCCAACCTGGAGAGACATCAGGAGGCGGGGGAGGGAGGCAGAGAGGCAGGGAAGCCTGCCAGCCCCGTGTGGGGCGCACCGCGCACACAGCCCGCACTCAGGCGTCTGTGCCTCTGCAGCGGTGCGGGGAGGACAAGTGCGAGAGGAGGACCAGGACTCGCTCCCCCTGCCTGCTCCGTCGCCGATCCCTCGGCAGATCTTGAGCCAAGGACAGGCGGGGCTGCCCCTGCGGCAGAGCGGGAGGCTGGACCGTGGCTCGGCACCCAGAGCTGCGGGGCTGGCACGGGAATATGAGCCGGGAACATGGACGCGGTGAATGTGTATCCGACCCTTTGTGCGAGGACGCGGCTGCGCCCGGCTCCGTGCGTCCCTTCTGAGCACAGCGAGCTCTCCGAGTGCCCTCTGGGGCGGCGCGCACCCGGCCAGTCCCGCCGCCACGCTCTGAGGCCACAGGCTGCCTCTGCCCCAGGCCGCAGGAGCTGGGCCGCTCGGGCAAGTGCCAGGGACAGCTGCAGCCCCTGCTCCGCCTGGCGGGAGAAGAAAGAGCCTCGGGGTGGGGACCTTGTTGGAGGCCGGAGGCTGCACAAACGCGGATGCGGGAGCCCTTGTCCCGTTCTGTTCCCAGGAGCCACCTGTGCCTCACCAGGAATCTCGGCCAGGGCAGTGCTGGTCCATCCACAACCAGGCCCGGCCAGGACCCAGCTGGTCCCGTCGTTTGCTGGCTGCTTGGGGACGGAGGCCGAGCCGGCGCTGGCAGCAGGAGCAGAGGGAGGCACGTGCTGCCCTCCAGGCCAGTGCGGCTGGGGGTGCCCGGTGGGCCCCAGGACAGGGGTCCCGAGCAGGACCTCCAGCTGGGCCGGACAGGTGCCCTCGCGGGAAGAAGAGCCCAAGATCCGGGTGGGGGGGTCGGACCTGCGCGGTGCCTCTCCGCACCCCTCCCCGCCCTGGCTGAGCAGCAGCCTGGCCGCGTCTTCACTGGGGACGTTTCATTTTAAGCACGGGAAGGCAGCACTGGTTCACAAGGAAGATTTGCGAACCGGAGAGGGGGGTGGGCCCCCCAGGGTGAGGATGGAGGTTTTCGCTAATTGAACAGAGATTTACGATGCCGCTAATGTATTTATCGACATTTTTATTTTTCCATATGCTTAGCTCCCGTTAATTAATTTACATAATGTTACTCCATAGAAGGATGCTCTTCTCTGCTTTATTTCACAGATGAGGGCCATAAAATTAGCTGAATTTAAGTGGCTCCCGTCGGGAGAAGCCCACAGATTTCTGCCAGCCCCGCTGAGGGAACATGGCAGGAGCAGACGAGGCACTGGCCGCCACCCGCCTCGGGCACCCGATAGCCAGCGGGCGACGGTGGTGGCCTGTGCACGTTGGGGAATCTGAATGACTCAGGGTTGTGCCCGGCTAAATCCATCCGTGCCGAAAGGCAGAGCAGGGGGCCTGGCCCTGGGGGCCGCCCCTCGGCCCAGCGGCCCTGTGTACACAGCTCCTCCCGACTGCGCACAGACACGCCGAAGCCCGCTTTGTTCTGGTGCACGTAGCAGTGGTCGGCACGGCGCGCTCCGCTTCAGGGCAGGAGTTTGGCTCCCATCTCACCAGCACCAGGGCCTGCCCACTCATCCACCCCAGACTGCACGGACCAGAGCACTCTCCGGTCATCCGCACCACTGAGGCGTGGGCGGGGACGCTCGCCCACCATGGCCGCTTCCTCGGGGCCACCCCAGAGAGGCTTGTCCACGCGCAGGTTGGCTGGGGGCCGGCCCGGGCGTCCCTCACACCGTCCACATCTCGCGCTGCAGTACGCACGAAATGGCCCTGCCTGGCTGTTCTGTCCACTCCTGGGACGCGAGGGCCACCTGCCCGCCCACCCTCGGCAGCCCCTTCTCCACCCTCCCATCCCCGAGCGAGGGGTCTCACCAGGGCTCTGCAGCAGGGCTGGGAGGGGCAGGGCTGCAGGCCACATGGCGGGTCAGCCTCCAGGTCAGCCTCCAGGCGGCTCTGTCTGCAGCCCAGCACCCGGCAGAAACATGGCCGGTTTGGTCCAGGAGACAGACCGCCCAGACCGCCGACCCGCCGTGGCTGCCTCCATGAGGGCCACACACACGCCGGACCCCAGCAGCACCCACGGTCACTGCCCGCAGGCTGGAGCTGCCCCTGCTGCCTCTGCCTTCCCAGCCCTTGGCCGTGAGCGCTGTGACCCTCAGACGGTGCAGGCCCTCGGCGTGACCTGGTGCTGACCCGGTGGGGTCAGCGAGGGAGATCTGGGAAGGAGGAGGGGCCCTCCCTGGGCTTGTGTGGGTGACTCCAGATGCGCGCGGCTTCAGTGCAGGGGGAAGCCGAGTGAGACCAATGGGACGTTTTTAAAACCAAAGCAGAACTGCTGCTGTTTACGTCTCCTTGGGGGGCTGACGTTGTGGCCCCATGGGAAAAGTCGCCGCCTGGAGCACCGGCATCGCCGGTTTGAGTCCCGGCTGCTCCACTTCTGACCCAGCTCCCTGGTGACGGCCTGGGAAAGCAGTGCAGATGGCCCAAGAGCTTGGGCCCCGGCTCCCGCATGGGAGACCAGAAGAAGCTCCAGACTTCAGCCTGGCTCAGCCCTGGCCATTGTGGGCATCTGAGGAGTGAACCAGAGGACGGTAGATCTCTCTCTCCATCTCTCCCACTCTCTCCGTAACTTTCAAATAAATACATAATTTTTTTAAAAGGGACTCCTGGCCAGCGCCACGGCTCACTAGGCTAATCCTCCGCCTAGCGGCGCCGGCACACCGGGTTCTAGTCCCGGTCGGGGTGCCGGATTCTGTCCCGGTTGCCCCTCTTCCAGGCCAGCCCTCTGCTGTGGCCAGGGAGTGCAGTGGAGGATGGCCCAAGTGCTTGGGCCCTGCACCCCATGGGAGACCAGGAAAAGCACCTGGCTCCTGGCTCCTGCCATCGGATCAGCGCGGTGCGCCGGCCGCAGCGCACTGGCCGCGGCGGCCATTGGAGGGTGAACCAATGGCAAAGGAAGACCTTTCTCTCTGTCTCTCTCTCTCACTGTCCACTCTGCCTGTAAAAAAATAAAAATAAAAAAAATAAAATAAAATAAAAGGGACTCCTTTGTCCAGATAACTGGCTTTGCTCCACTCCACGCTGGTATGGGAGAAAATCACCTCGGATACCCTCACAGCCAAAGCGCGTGGTTTTTGAGTCGGGGGTCCCCGTGATGTGGGGTGGGGGGCAGCTGTGTGTGGCTGAATCTCCAGCAAAGTGGTGGCGAGTCTGCCAGCAGGAACTTGGCGTTGGGTGACATTATCTGCCCAACACCCACAGCCAGGACCAGAGAGACCACTGGGCCCACGGGGCAGTGGTCCAGCCCAGGAGCCCGTCTCTGGGACTCGGCAGTGGCTGGAGAGCAGCCACGCCCGCCCTGCAGTCGCTCAGCTCGCGCCAAGTGCAGAGAGTGCACGGCCGGCCCTCAGGTCTGCTGCTGTTTGGCCGTTCAGCGCCACGCCTGCACCCCGTCCCCAGCTCCAGAGGTGACGGCCAGGAGCCTCTTCGCGGGCAGCTGCACTGTGGGTCACTCACAGTTAGAGCATCAAACAATGGAAGAACGGCCTCGGGAAAGCACACAGCCTGGCCCGAATGCCTGGGCCCCTGCACCCACTCGGGAGACCCGGAGGCAGCTCCTGGCCCAGCCCTGGCGGTGCCAGTCACCTGGGAGTGAACCAGCAGACGGAAGCTGGATCTGTCTCTGACTCCCTCCCTCGTTCTCTGTAACTCTGACTTTCAAATACATCAACTGATCTTTAACAAAATGAAAAAGAGTAAAACTAGAACACGAGACACGCATTTGGAGCGCGCGTCCCCCCAGGTGTCAGCGTGAGGGCCGCGGGAGCCCACCTGCTGGGCGCTATGTCCAGAGCTGAGTGCATCCAGCCCCTGCCCGGGCCAGCAGCCCCTGCCTCCAGGAGACCGTGCTGATCAAGGGCTGCAAGACTGGGTGAGGCTCCGGGAAGTGCAGGAATTCGGACGCTGTGGCCGTCAGAGAGGAGGCGACGCTGAGCGTGGTGGTGAAGGGTGAGCAGCAGAGGGGGCCGGGTCCTGTGCACCCAGGGGGCGGCAGCAGGCAGAGGGTCCGCCCTGAGTTTCCAGACTCGTAGGCTCCGTGGCCTCACTGGCCCGGGGTCCAGAGCGGGAGGCTGCTCAGGGCTCGGGAGATGCTGCCGGGGGCGCGGGAGACGGAGGAGAGCCTGAGACTCTCTGGGCGGAGGGAAGAGGACTGAGCACACAGACGCTCTGGTGACGGCACGGGCACACCTGTCCCCGAGCAGCCCCGCTGGTGAGGGTCGGGGATGCACCCGTTGGCGTCCACTTCCTGCAGACGAACCGTCGGGGGCTGCCTGTCCATGCGACAGCCAGGCCCCGATGGCCACACACCACTTAGGCACCCGTGCCAGCAGCAAAGGACGTGGCAGGCTGGACCTGGGCTCGGGGTGACCACTTGAGGCCTGCGTGACCGGGAGATGGATGACTCAGCACTGCTGTGAGCACATGGAGATGGGATGACTCAGCGCTGCTGTGGGCATGTGAGAGATGGGATGACTCAGCGCTGCTGTGAACACATGGAGATGGATGACTCAGCACTGCTGTGGGCACACGGGACATGAGATGACTCAGCACTGCTGTGGGAATGTGGGAGATGGATGACTCAGCACTGCTGTGAGCACACGGGACATGGGATGACTCAGCACTGCTGTGAGCCCAGCTGGGAGATTGCGGGCAGATGGGAATAAACAGGTAAAATGGAAATGTTCAAAGAAATACGGGGAAGAGCATGGCTCCTCCACCCAGGCCGTGCACCAGCCTGCGCCCTGTGGACCCCCAGCCGGTGCAGTGAGTGACGCAGGAGAGGCGGGGCCATCGGCAGCGTGTGCCTGCTCACAGAAGGAGGAGTCTCATGGGCTTCAGCGCCGTCAGAGCGTGAGTGTGGAGGTGTGATGTGTGGTGAGGTCCCACGAAGCTCCAGTCCAGCGCCTGGTGGCCCGGCAGGGGGCGGGGGCAGGAGGGACCTCGGGGGCCCCGGCACCCAGGGTCCACACCTGGGAGCTCGGGTCTCCCTCATCAGGCCAAGGCCCACACGCTGGCCGGGGCCCGGAGCGGCTGGCTCCCGAACCTCTGGACCCCAGGCACGTCCACACGCCCGGGGGTGCAGGCCAAGCGGCGGTCAGGGTCTGAGCCGCGTCCACCTCTATCACACAGCCCGGGGTAGCCAGACTCTGACTTCCATCACCAAGCGAAGTCATGAGCAGAAAAGCCGCAACCCGGCCTGCGTTCGCCGATCCCCGCCGGCTGCCGGAGATGGTGATGGATGCAGTGCCGCCGTCTGTCTCTCGGACAACGTGTGCGCATTTTTCATACGCCACGCTTTCTCTTTTTCTGATGGAAAATCCAAGTTCGTCTACAAATCACAGCTAAAATGCCTGTTGTTGGAATATGATCATTGTTGAATTTGCAATTTGTCTTTGTTCCCCATTTCCTTATCCTTGCATCCCATTTATTAATTTACTCCCCAGTAGTCATTTATTAAACCTGTTGAGTTGTCCGTTCCGGGGGTGGGTACCTCGCTCTGTGCTTTCTTTGCTGAAGTTGGGAAACAGAAGCAAAGCCCTGGGTGGGCGCCCGCGAGGCCGCTGCACCTGCCGCAGCATTGCTGGCCCCCGAGCTCAGCGGGGGCCGGAGCGCTGTGGCCCTCACACACCTCTCACGGTGAGCGTGCCGTGCCTCTCCAGGTTGGCCTGCAAGCAGCTGGACAGTGTACAGGAAGGGCCGGGGGGTCCCCCCGAAAACCAAGGCCCAGTGCATGTCTGGGGTGGACAGGGGAGGGCGTGGAGGGCTCTGCACATCAGCCTCCAGCCTGGCTGTGGAGGGCACCCGCGGGCGTCTCCCAAGGAGCCCTGGAGCGTCAGCAGAGTGGAGAAGCCAGACGCATCTGCTGCCACATGGGGCTGGTGCGCCCCGCACCCCGGCCCCCGAGCGTCCACACAAATGCGCCCTTGCACTTCCGGGGAGGTCACCCAGGGTGACCCAGAGCCCTGGTGTGTCCGTGAAGCCGCACATTCGCTGGAGTTTCAGTTTGGAATTCTCAGGCCTTGTAAGGAGCAGACAGTCACAAAGAAGAGCCCCCCGCTCCGGGAGCAGAACGGGTCCAGCAAAGGCGGTTAGGACCCTACCCACCCGAGTCTCTAGGACCAGTCGGGACCAGACAGAGGCGTCGAGAACAGTACCGGCAGAGGCCTCCACCGACCAGAAGGCGATTCCCACAGCCATCTGCCCGCTGCTCCCTGCCGCTGCAGGTCCCCTGACTAGGGGCGGCCTCGTGGGGCGTCCTGGGCCCTGTTTCCAGGTCGCTTCCCGTTTGCCCCTACGGATGCCGGGCGTCGGCCCCCTCTCAGCTGCACGTGCAGGACTGCTCTTCTCTGCCCGTGAGCCGCCAAAGGCCGGGCCAGAACTCGGCGTGCGGGAAGCGGCCGAGCTGTGGAAGAGGGTCCCGATGCTCTGGGGCAGCCGCCACCGCAGGGGTCCACCATGGCCTTGCAAATTCTGTCTGCGCAGTTTGGACTGACTGACACCGACTGCTCGTGTCTAGAACTTAGCACCAGACCACAGCAGGGGGGCACAGAACAGGTTTTTTTTTTGTTTGTTTGTTTTTTTGACAGGCAGAGTGGACAGTGAGAGAGAGAGAGACAGAGAGAAAGGTCTCCCTTTGCCGTTGGTTCACCCTCCAATGGCCACCACAGCTGGCACGCTGCGGCCAGCGCACTGCACTGATCCGATGGCAGGAGTCAGGTGCTTTTCCTGGTCTCCCATGCGGGTGCAGGGCCCAAGCACTTGAACTATCCTCCACTGCCTTCCCGGGCCACAGCAGAGAGCTGGCCTGGAAGAGGGGCAACTGGGACAGAATCTGGCGCCCCGACCGGGACTAGAACCCAGTGTGCCGGCGCCACAAGGCGGAGGATTAGCCTAGTGAGCCGCGGCGCCAGCCTAGAACAGGTTTTAATAAGAGGTGGACACGGACCCTCAGCCCCGAGTGGGCCCCGGGGCCTGCAGGGAGCACCTCCTGTTGGACCCCCACACATCACCCCCTCCATCTCCCCCTAGAAACGGCCGGGGCCCCGCGTTCCGTGCAGGGCGTGGAGGAAGTAGAGCGGGGATGCCGTGGACTTCACCCCAGCACAGCCAAAGCTGGAAGCGAACTCAGCGCACTTCCTCCTGCCTGAGAAGCCCCCAGCCCCCGCTCAGCACAGCGCGTCGTCCTGGGGTGTCCTCGCTCCAAGTCCAGGCGGAGACGGCAGACTCAAGCCAGCCTGGGACGCTCACCGGGACCCGGGACGTCCACGTGAATCCACGGGTGCCTGTGAGGCTCTGGGGACCCCGTGGGCCGAGGCTGCAGGTCCAGCCCAGTGTGGCCTCCGCTGGGCCCCTGATGACAACAGCGGGGTCTGCTGGCAGTCGCCCCAGAGGTGGAACCATCACCGCTCAGCCTCCCTGAACCCGGGGCCGCCTGCCTCGTTCCTCCTGTTAAAAGTGCTCCCCAGAGTGTCTGAGCTGCCCTTACTGTGGGACGCACACGCAGGCCGTGAAAACAGGCGTGCAGGGGAGGCAGTGACAGGCACATGGCTACAGGACGGGGGTGTGCCGGCCACTCGTCTCGGACCCAGTGCTGACCCGGGCTGGATGTGAGGCCTGCTGGGAGCCCCTTCCCTTTCAGTACACTTTTTTTTTTTGGACAGGCAGAGTGGACAGTGAGAGAGAGAGAGAGAGACAGAGAAAGGTCTTCCTTTGCCGTTGGTTCACCCTCCAATAGCCTCTGTGGCCGGTGCACCGTGCTGATCCGATGGCAGGAGCCAGGTGCTTCTCCTGGTCTCCCATGGGGTGCAGGGCCCAAGCACTTGGGCCATCCTCCATTGCACTCCCTGGCCACAGCAGAGAGCTGGCCTGGAAGAGGGGCAACCGCAACAGAATCCAGTGCCCCAACCAGGACTAGAACCTGGTGTGCCGGCACCACAAGGTGGAGGATTAGCCTAGTAAGCCACGGCGCCGGCCTCAGTACACTTTCAGATGAGTGATCTCTGTTTGGTTCTGGTTTCTGTTTAAACCAGAGCAGTGCATTTTTTCAAAGGTTTATTTTATTTGAAAAGCAGAGTGACAGAGAGAAAATTAGAGAAAGAGAGGTCTTCCATCTCTGGTTCACTCCCCAAATGGCCACAACAGCCAGGGCTGGACCAGGCCGAAGTCAGGAGCCAGGAGCTCCATCTGGGTCTCCCCGGTGGTGCAGGGGCCCAAACACTTGAGCCATCCTCCTCTGCCTTCCCAGGCCACTAGCAGGGTGCTGGGGCAGAGGTGGAGCAGCCGGGACTTGGAGCAGTGGCCATATTGGATGCCGGCACTGCCAGCGGTGGCTTCACCCCCAGAACAGTGCGTTTTAGCTGCCCGGGCTTCATTGTTCTCTGCTGTGGCCGTCCTGGCCAGCTGTCCTCAGGCAGCAGGCCAGGCTGAGGCAGAAGGGCCAGGGCGCCCCCTCCAAGCTCCCCCCACCCTCGCCCACCAGGCTCTGGCCCCGCAGGAAAGCCCCTTGGCAAGGCCCCGCCTCTCAGTGCTGTGACGCGGGGGACGAAGCTCCCTCTGCACAGTCAGACCACGGTTTCTCCCGCTCGTGGTTTGGATCTGTGGTTTCCACTGCTGCCTGTGGGGTGGAGGCGAGCAGGTCCCTGATCCTGGAACAGGGACGCGCCACGTCCTCACTCCAGACGCCCCCCCAGAGGCTGGGCCCCCAAGTGGATACAACATCTGACCCAGGAGTTTGCTGTTTGTGGCTGAAACAGATAGGGTGGGGGCAGCACCCACGTGGCCCGGCTCTGTGCCATCCTGCTCTCCGTCCTGGCAAGACCCCACCTGGAGGAGCAGGAGTGGGGACAGGCCAGGTCTTGCGGCCGGTCTTTGGCACCCCCTGTCCACCTGTGGACGTCCCCAGGCGGGTTCGAGCGGGTGGGACACAGTCCCCAGAGCAGCCCTGGCACCTGGCTTGCACATCGTCGGCCTCTCTGACTCACAGGGTGGCCACTGTCGTCCGAGGGCCGGGCGCTGCCGTCCCCTTCCACAGCCCCAGGAGGGAGCTGGCCACGGCCGCAGGAAGGGCGACCCCAGGTGCGAAGGCTCCCAGTGCTGGTTCCTCAACGAGGAGACTGAGTCTGGTGGGCAAGCAGGACTCCCGGGCCACTGTGGAGCGGTCCACCGCCCACGCTGGGGCCCTGTGGCTTTGCCTCCAGGCCCCTGAGTCCCCATGGCAGCTGTGGCAGTGCCATCCCAGAGGCAGGGGTGGGAGTTAGAGGAGGGGCCGTGTCCAGGCCGGGGCAGCTTCCACGGGGGTCTCGGGAGGCAGAGGAGCGTGCGGTTCTGCGTGGCCACGTCCAGCTGAACCTCGGCCCCCCGGCTCACCCATCAGACAACCCCCCAGGCACTGGGCTCTGATTCTGCAGGAGCCTGGGTGCCGTGCAGTGGTGGGTGCCCCCATGCCCCTCCTGGCCGGCCGCAAGGCAGGAGGCAGCCCTGGCCCCCGGTGGCCCCTGCAGGGTCGCTCTGGGCCCGAGAGGGCAGCTGCCTGGGATCGCAGACCGTGTGCACCATCTTGAGGAAGCTGGAGGGTTTGTCTCTTCCTCTACCTGATTCATGTGATTTAGCTTCAGTAATTATGTCTCCAACCCTTCGGATGTTTGTTAGTGGCTGCAAATAACAAGGCTGGAGATCTCCTTGCCGGCCAGGGTCCTCCTGAGTGCTCTCTGGAGGTGACTTCTGCTCAATGTTTCTGAACGTGAATCCAGAGGAAGTGGGCTCGGCTCCCCACGCTGCAGGACAAGGAGACCGCCAGAGATTAAGCCCCACCCCCACGCGATGCGATTCCGAACTCAGGGAGGTGGCGGGTGTGACCGCAGGGCTGACGCCAGGGGTGGGGGTGGGGACAGCAGGCTCAGCGCAGCCCTGGTCTTGTCCGCAGCCCGCAGCCCACAGCCGGTAATCGCACTTCTGCCGACCACGGAGCGTCCCAGGAGGGGAACGCGCCAGCCGGTCTCATCGATCCATGCGGCTTCTCCTGACCTCACCCTGGGAAGAGTTTCCGAGTCGCGGTGCCGTGGAAACGGGAGAGCCGCCGGCGAAGGAGCCTGGTCACCCGGATGTTCTGGGATATTCCCTCCCCTCCTGTCTGCGCACGTTTAGACTTGGCCTCAGCTCTACCCAACCCTTTCCACCAAGCCTGCAGTCTCGTGTCACCAGCAGCCGGGCACAGCCACAGGCCACGTGGCAGACTGCACAGAACACAGCCGGTACCCGGTGGAAGCCGGGACTCCTCTTACCGGGTGCACATGTGATGGCGCTCGGACCACAGCCAGGCAGGGAAGACGGGGGTCTAGGGAGCAAGCAGAGTGCGGTTGCTTTGAGACCGAGCACACACCTGGGCAAGGTGGACAGTGAGGGCCGGGGATCTATTAGAGTGAGGCTGGCCACTGTTGAAGCTGCGTCTGATGACTACTTCATAGAAAAGAATGAAGACTCAGACTGACAGTGGAAACGCACGCCAGGTCCACAGATGTCCAGCAAGTCCCAGGTGCACAAGACGCGGGCGCAGGGCGCCCTGGGCGGTGCCCGGGGCCAGCAGCGGCTCCGCCGTCCCACTCCCCGTTCTGCTGAAGGAAGGTGGTCGGCTTCATCGCTCCCACAGCAGCTGCCCATCTGTGCAAGGCAGAGGACTCCGGGACGCCCCGACTGAGAGAGCGCTCCTAGAAGTCCGAGTCCATTGATAAGCCCAGTGGAAAGTCTGCATTCATCAAGACCTGTGCATCTTCTGACTGATTTTTTGCTGAATCCGATGAATATAGAGGACTCGGACATCACGTTTATCCCTTTCTTACATCCCGGGGCCTTAAGGAGAAATTAACATAAAGAAATGCACTGCAAAAAAAAAAAAATGTTCGAATGTGTGGGAAGAGCCGTCTCTTGACAAGCAGACAGAGATCTGGGGAATGAAGGCCGAGCATAAGAAGGAAAAGGCTGAGATTACGGAGGGGAAGAGGTGGTGTGGAGGCCGTGCCCAGGGCCCAGGGCAGGCTGGCCTGGTCCCAGGGTCTGTGTGCCCTGAGCCCCGAGGCTGGCCCCTCACTCAAGGTGACAGTGCTGGAAGGCAGGCCCTGCCTGGGACCGGGCAGGAGGCGGCGGCACACGGGGGTGGGACCAGGACCCTCCAGAGACACCGGGCTGGCGCCGTGCAGGGCGAGGCTCTGCCTGCGAGCTGCATCCTTGCCAGTGTCCAGCTTCGAGCCCAGGCTGCTCCGCGTCTGATCCTGCTTCCTGCTGATGCTCTGGGAGGCTGTGGGCCCCAGCCCAAGTGCTCAGACCCCTGCCCCCACGCGGAAGACCCAGAGGGAGCTGCTGGCTCTGCGCTTCCGGCTCGAGCCCGGCTCAGACCTGTGGCCTGACCTTGGACCCCTGCTGTCCATTCAGAAGCCGCCCAGTTCAGGGATGCGTGTGGTAGCAGCCAGGACCGAAGAAGACGGCAGAGGACTGGAGCCACCGTCGTGTGTCCATGTCCCCGAGGGCGCCAGCCAAACGAAGTCATCCGTCTATGTGGGGAACTTGAAACGCTCCTGCTGTCGCTGTGGAGTCCAAGCTGCTCAAATAAAGACTTGGTGGACGCTGTCTGTTAACGCTGCCTTCACGAGAGGGCATCAGGCATGTGCTGTCCTGAGCACGCTGACACCACGCTAAGGATGCCGGGACGCCCGTTAGGGAGATTGCTACCATGGTCCTCACCTCAGTGAGCCCATAGGCAGCGGCCTGCGATTAGACGCCAGCATCGTGCTTGGAAATAAAGATCAGTCAGTAATGCCAAGTTGTCTTAGTAATCTGCAAATAGAAATGACATTCTCTTGAGACAGTTTTTAAAGATTTATTTATTTATGTGAAAGTCAGAGGCACACAGAGAGGAAGCGTCAGGAGAGAATGAGGTCTTTCACCCACTGATTCACTCCTCAAATGGCTGCAACGGCCAGGGCTGGGCCAGGCTGAAGCCAGGAGCCAGGAGCTTCATCCGGGTCTCCCACGTGGGTGCAGGGACCAAGGACTTGGGCATCTTCTGCTGCCGTCCCGGGCCATTAGCAGGGAGCTGGAGCAGTAGTGGAGCAGCCGCCGGCTCATGGGACGCTGGCTCCACAGGTGGTGGCCCCTCAGACAATTTTTAAAGCTCCTCATGGAAGACAAACAGCTAAGGTCGGACACTGTATGTTGACTCTAAGGAAGCGGGTGACGTTGGTCTCCTGCTGCTCGCACCGTTGCTGTCCCAGTAGCACCAGCACCTCTGAGAAGGAGCATTCACTGCTGTTACTGTTCGTGTTAGCACAGGCCTGCAGGGGCGCGGCAGGAGCCTCAATCTAGGTCCCTTCCAGAAAGGGGGTGGGGAGGGCACGGAGCTGGGGGACAGGCTGCGGCTGGGAGCAGCTAAGCCACAGCGCAGGGCAGCTGCAGTGGCCGGGCGGCCTGGTGGGGGAATGGCCCCGGCACAGCCTGAGGAGGCCTGGTTACAGTGGCCGGGCGGCGTGGTGGGGGAATGGCCCCGGCACAGCCTGAGGGGGCCTGGCTGCAGTGGCCAGGCGGCGTGGTGGGGGAATAGCCCCTGGGCACAGCCTGAGGGGGCCTGGCTGCAGTGGCCAGGCGGCGTGGTGGGGGAATAGCCCCTGGGCACAGCCCTGAGGAGGCCTGGTTACAGTGGCCGGGCGGCGTGGCGGGGGAATGGTCCCGGCACAGCCTGAGGGGGCCTGGCTTCTGCGCGTCGGCTCAGAGCTGGCTGCTGGAACCCCAGCCGAGCTGCGCGCATGGCAGTGCCCAGGAGGGGACCTGAGCCGTCAGGGCCCCGCAGCCCAGGCCGCAGCCTGAGTTGACTGAAGCCAATTTGTGCGGTTTTATCAGGGACTCTGGAAAAACAGCTCAGCACATTCATTTATTTGGTTTTTTAGCGAAAGCCACGATTGCACCAGCGAGTCGCTGTGAAGCAGGCAGGTCAGCGAGCACAGCGGGCTGCCGTGCGTCCACGGCCTGAGGAAGTCACTGCTGGCAGGGGAGGGGGCCCTCCGCCGCCACGGCTTCACCGTCAGTTCAAGCCAATGCAATAAGGCAAGAAAAAGACAAAATTCACGGTCAGTGGAGACAAAGACACGGTACTGCTAGTGTTTGCCAAAAATGAGACATCTAACGAAACTCAAAAGCTGAAATTCAACAGCTGAAAACCCTGGGGACTTAGAGTAAGGGCAGCTTGTTAGGGCAAAGGATCGCAAATGTTACAAGTTCACGGTGTCGGGAACACGGGCCCACAGAGGGAAGACAACGTCTGTGCGGATGGACTTGCAGGGCGTGCGCGGAGGCAGGGGAGCCAGAGAGCGACGGAAGGAGAATCCCAGGAGCTGACTCGCCCCACAGAAGGGGACTTGAAGTCGAGGCAAATCGGGATTGGCTTATGCACAGGCTCATGGCAAATGTGGCACATTTCACAACTGGCTGCGAAACAAGTGCTGGTCCCGCCTAAATGCTAGGGAGCCCCATGGTGGGAGAGCAGGCACCCTGACCCCAGGGACGGCTCCTAGGGAGCCCCATGGTGGGAGAGCAGGTGAATGGGAAGTAACACGTGGCGTTCAGACCAACCTGGGGTCCCTCTGTTAAATAAACCCATCGGAGCACCTGTGTGTGCCCGCCTGTATGTGTGTGTGCATGTGTGTGTCCAAGGGTACATGTGTGTGTGTGCCCATGCGTGCATGTGTGTGTATTGTGCGCCCACCTGTACATGTGTGTCCAAGGGAACATGTGTGTGCATGTGTGTGCCTGCATGTACATGCGTGTGCGTGCATGTGAACTAAACACCAGAGGGGCCCCTGCAGCAGAGACAGCACGAGCCACCTGCAATCTGAGATTCTGTACAGATTTTAAAAACTGAAAGTAAGCGGGTGGGATTAAGCTCACTAACACAGTACACTGGTTCCCCTGAGTGCAAATCACATCATCTAAGAAGGTGTCAGAGACTGCGTGTGCATCGCGCTGGGCGGCGGAGCCGAGCACGGAGCCGACACGTGTTACCTTTACAACGTCCTCGAGGAGGGGGGAGGTGGACATCTGTGTGCGGAGGCCGTGAAAGTCCCGCCACAGAATGACGCGGGAGCCGCATGTAACTCCGCAAGGTCGCGTTTTGACAGACGAGCCAGGATTGTCCACGTTTCACAAATTAACGCTCAAGGGCTCCGTGAGCAGGTGGAAACCTACAGGGAGGAGCAGACTCGACCACGCCCCGCATGGGGAAGCCCCTCCCCTTCCCCCGCTCCCGGGCCGGCCTCTCAGGGCGTCCACCCATTCTGGGCTGGGCGGGGCCGGAGCCCGCTGGGTGCATCCTTGCTGCTGAGACGGGCCGGGCTGGGCTCAGCCTCAGGCCCAGGACATCTGAGTGACCTCAGACGAATCTGACCTCAGGACCCTCTGCTGCTGCGTATCACACCTGAGAATGAGGACGCCCACACCCCCTGGCCTCCGTGGGGACCGCGCCAGGCAGTGGCTGGCCACCCCAACCGCAGGAGTGAAGCAGACGAGCAGCAAAGCCTCGCTGGCTCCCGGAGACGGCGTCTGTGGGTGCCGCACACACGGAGCATTCGCTTGGGCAGGCGGCGTCCTCGACGTCACCGCCAAGCCAACCGAGAGTCTCCTCTCCGGGCTCGCCGGCCGCCTTCTGCGGCTCCGTCACCCAGCTGGAAAAGCCACAAGGGCTGCTTGCTCTCGTCCCTGCCTGGGTCCTGTGCTGCCACCGGGTGGGACTAAGAACACCTCAGCTCCTGAACTGTCGTGGACTGAGGGTCGCCCGGCCGCCCCCAAGCCCACCCGAGCTCCAGCCCTGGTCAGCTGTGGACTGAAGACGTCGTGCACAGAGCGTCTGCAGGGGCCTCTCGGGAGCGCCTCTGCTCTCTGCACTGCCTCCCCGGAGCAGCCGTCAGCAGCTGTCCCGAGGGTCCTGGGACACAGTGTTGGACGCCAGACGATGAGCGATTAGCCTGGAAAACTGGAGGTCTAGCTACGACTTACAGAGTTTTAGAAGCAGAGACACTTAGAAAACACTTGGTCTAAAAATACCTTTCTGAACACATCTGGAGCCCGGGGCTGGAAAACAAATGCGTGGAGGCACCGAGAGCGCCGTCCAGGACCCCGGTCCCACACAGTTCTGCCTGGCACCTCCCTGCACAGAATTTTCTAGAATCAACCACACGGTGGCCTTCACCTGGGAGCTCAGTCGATGGTGCTTCTGAGGTTGACATTTGCTACTGAAACCTTTAGTGTGGATACAGCGAGGCAGGTGCACGTGCGGCATCCACACGCGTGTGCACACGCCCCACCCATCACGTGACACCTGTGCCAGCCGGAAGAGCCAGGGCCAGCGTTTAACCAGGGCCATTACAGCCCCCGCAGACCCTGACCGTGGCTGGAGACCCAGATTACCAGCCCGCAGGTGTCCACACTCGGGCGTCTCCGAATTAACTGCTCCCAGTGAGGACTTAATTTAGATTTAATAGGACAGCTAGTGTATGCTAATTGAGGACAAAATGATTCCTCAGAAAGTACTTACTGAGGCTGAACAAGTACGTAATAGAAGCAGATCAATCACACCCGGTGCCTGCCCAGGTTTCTTCATCAATCCACGCTTAACCACGGGAGAGCCCGGCTCTGCGCCTCGGCCGCTCTCCAGGCATGGCCGGGTGGATGGTGGGCATGGCTGGCGCCGGCCACCTAACCTAAGCCGTCAATCCCTTCCCTTCCCAGCTGACCGCAGGTGCCCGGGGCGACACCTTCACTCGCATTGCACTGTCACGGCCAAGACCTCCTCTCTGTGGGTTTATATGCACTGAAGTTTAAATTGAGAACGGGCATCAAATATCTCAATCCCTCCACGCTGGGAGAGAGGTGCTGGGCACACGGCGGCTGTGGGGTCAGCGGAACAGGCCCGGCGTCTGGCACAGTGGTGACGCCACCATGTGAGACACTTGTATCCCATACTGGCGCACCTGGCTTCTGGCTGCCTGAGCCGCTGCTCTCCGCCAATTTGCTGTGGGGGCCAACAGCACCCACCGTGGGCTTCCCTCTGCAAACCTCTCCACACCCACCCAGTGCCGACGGCAGGTGTGGGGTCAGTTCTGCAGCCTGCACCTGCCTCGTGCCCACCAAGGAGCCAGCCTGTCTCCACCCAGCCAGGCCCCGCTTCTCCTCCTCTGGGAGATGCAGCCTGGATGGGTTTCACTGCGGGGGGCTCGTCTGGCAGAAAATTCTGCCCCAAAGTTAGCACTGTTCAGGAATGGCGATCTTCCGGCGTTTGCCTCCCTGTCTCAAGTTCATACCCTCAGCTCTTGCCTGATTTTAGTTCACAGGGGCAGCTGAGTGCGTGCGCTAGGTCTGCTGACTTCAGCTTGGACGCCAGTGACACGTGACGCGGCAGTAACGTAATGGGCGTGTGAACCCTCCGCAGCTCCGTGCAGCGGTCGGGAGAGACTCAGGAGGAGATCACGTCCCCTCCTTAGAGTCCACGTACCGAGCTGCAGTCGGCACAGCCACACCCGTCCCCGCGAGGACCTTGTCTCCGGGGTGCTGCCGGCTGCCCCTCGCTCCCTGCCACGGGAGCTACCCCCGCACACGAGGATGGGTGTCCATGTGCAGAGGCCACCGCCGAGGCTGCCTGGGATCCTCTGTCCTCAGGAAGATTGAGAAGGGGCTGGGGTTGATCTTGGCGGCTAAGACCCCCGCTTCCCAGGGCGGAGTGGCTGCCCCTGGCCTCCGGCTCTGCCTCCTGGCCCCTGACCCCAGCCCCTCGCTGGTGCAGACCATGGGAGGCGGTGGTGATGGCCCCAGGAGTTGGGTTCCTGCCGCCAATACGGGAGACCTGGACCGAGGCCCCAGCTCCGGGCTCCAGGCCCAGCCCGGCTCCAGCCATCGCCAGCATCTGGGGAGTAAACCAGCAGATGGCCGCTCTGCTCTGTGTTCTCTGCCTCTGAAATCCACACACAAATTTTGGAAACAGCGAGCGCTATTCCTACAGTCTGTGGAAAGATCTCACACTTTGTCTTCATCTAATGTTGCGTGGATGCTAAGTAAAGAAACTGAATTTCACCAAGGGAGGAAAAACCAGAGCTGACTCAGAGCAGCCCTGGCCGGCGCCCTGTCTGCCTGGAGAGGCTCTCCAGGGACTGCGGCTCACGGGTGGGGGGGGGTCGGCAGCCACGGGCTGGGCCCTCGGAGGGCGGGAAGCGAGGCTGGTGGGTGCGCGTCCCGCCCACGCCTGCAGGAATCCACGGCGCCAGCTCCCACGCCGGCCCCGTGGGTTTGTTTCGCTCCTCAGAACGCAGCGAGCGGCTGGAGCAGCTGCCGGCTCTGCTCTGGGCCATGGGGCCGGCGTGGTGCTGCTGAGGGAACTGGGGCGCGCAGCTGGGTGTCCACGTTAACCCCTCAATAATTGATCGCACTTCCATTAAACTTTCATGGAGGCCCGACGAGCACCGGCTCGGCTGCCATGTCACTTGACTGCCCCCGAGCCAGTTGCCTGGAAACACGCGTGCTCGTCTGGGCCCGCACACGCAGCTGAAGGCGGGGAGGGGCTGAGGCACAGCTACCTGCCCGGGAGCCACTCCCAACGCAGCATCGCTCAGAAAAGGCTAAAACCCGTCAGCACAGGCTGCGAGCTTGTCACGCGGAGAGAAATACACCCTCCGTGTGCCGGGGACAACCACCCGGGGCGCGGTGTGACAGACGGGGAAGAGTGACTGGGCATCCCGAGTCGCCCCGGAAACGAGAGTCAAGCAGATAGGGGTGCTCGGGAGGACATGCATTGCGTCCCTAGGAAGGCTGTCACAGTGAAGACCCTGAAAACACGCCCCGCAAATAGGGAAGCAGCGGTGGAGGAGCCGAGCTGCACCTCAGGGCCACACACTGCCACCCCTGCCCCACCTGCTGCACCCCTGCCGGCACCAGTGCACCTGCCCCACCCCTGCGCACCTGCCCCACCCCTGCCGGCACCAGTGCACCTGCCCCACCCCTGCGCACCTGCCCCACCCCTGCCGGCACCAGTGCACCTGCCCCACCCCTGCCGCACACCTGCTGCACCTGCCCCACCCCTGCCCACCACCAGTGCACCTGCCCCACCCCTGCTACACCTGCCAGTGCCAGTGCACCTGCCCCACCCCTGCCCAGCACCAGTGCACCTGCCCCACCCCTGCCCACTGCCAGTGCACCTGCCCCACCCCTGCCCACCACCAGTGCACCTGCCCCACCCCTGCCCACCACCAGTGCACCTGCCCCACCCCTGCCACCACCAGTGCACCTGCCCCACCCCTGCCCACCACCAGTGCACCTGCCCCACCCCTGCCGCACACCTGCTGCACCTGCCCCACACCTGCCCACCACCAGTGCACCTGCCCCACCCCTGCCCAGCACCAGTGCACCTGCCCCACACCTGCCCACCACCAGTGCACCTGCCCCACCCCTGCCCAGCACCAGTGCACCTGCCCGCTACCTGCAGCACATGGCACCCAAGCCCAGTGCAAGAAAGTCAGGTGAGGCTTCACCTGACCCAGGTAAGAATCACGGCGAGGAAGACAGAAAGGACATGGGAAGAAAGGCATTTGTCCTTTGTGTGATGAATTTTGCATAGTGGCCTTGCTCATTTGCTTCTTAATTTCGATAATGCAGCTTTGGATGCCTTCGGGTTATTTAAGGGATCGTGTCATCTGCAAACATGGACGGTTCTTTTTCTTTCTACCCCGTATTCTAAGGGTGCGTCTCCTGTTCACGGCAGGAGGATGTTAGTGTTGCACTTTTCATAAGCTGACACCTGTAGGAGGTCTTAGAAATGCCATCTGGCAGTTTTAAAAAGCGCCCTCCTGTAACTTCCCTGCTGGAATGTCTATGATTTGTATAAAGGAGATGTTACATTCCTCACATGTCATGTCCACACCTTCTGGTAAGCAAAATCGTTCCTTTATTTACCCAGCATCCAGGTTTCTTAAGTATTAGTTTATTTGAGAGGTAGTAAGAGGAAGGGGGGAGGAGGGGAAGGGGAGAGGAAGGGGGAGGAGGGGAAGGGGAGAGGAAATGGCGACGGAGGGAGATAACAGACCCCCACTGCCGGTCTCTCCGAGTGTCGGGAACAGGGAACTCAACCCCGGTCTCCATTCAGCAGGGACCCAGCTGCCAGTGCTGCCAGCCTGCTGCGCGAGCAGGGCTGGGCCCGGAGTAGAGCTGGGGAGCAGCAGGCATCGCGGGTGCAGCTTGGCTGCTGTGGTGAGGGCCTGTGCCGTGTTTGGCCTGGATAACTATGTCCAGGCTATGTTTGATGTTTCGTTACTCTTGCCCTGCCCTAAGCTTCTTGATGAACACATTATGAGAAATACCTTAAATACCCCAATTTTCTCTGTACAGAACTCCAGGTGCATTGCCGACGTCTTGATATCTTTGCTCTCACTCGGTTCAGGTGAGCGCTGGCGGACGGTGAGGCTGAGTCCGAGACGTTGGCTGTGTCCACAGCGATCAGCCACGTTCTTCCAACCTCTGCCTTTACTTGCAGAATTCAACCGACTTACTGCTGCCGTGTGTACCAGAAAGGCGGGATTCACGTGTGTGCTTGTGTTTTCTCCTGTGCTGCATGTGCTTTTTCTTTCTGTTTCTTCCTGGTTTCCTTTTTTTTTTTTTTTTTTTTTTTGCATATTTTACGATCTTTGTAACTTCATTAACTCCATGTTTGGAGGTGATAATTAAGATCTTACTTTACAGTTTCATTTGTGCTCATATCAAGCGTAGTAGTACACGGATCTTTGCTTCCATTTAGCTGTACAATTGCTACAGATTCTGTCTTTGCACTACACACGTGTGTGTGGCAAATTACGACTCCATGCATTGTATGTGCACCAACACGCATTGACGGCTTCTGCTTCGATGGAGTAGCAGGGTAGGGCTTTGCTGCCTCTGCACTGCTGCGACGCAGCACCTCCAGCAGGGCTCAGGGCGCCAGAGCGTTCCTCACGGTCCTGCAGCTGGGAGTGAGAACAGAGGGCCGGCACACACACGCACACGCGTGCACACACGTACTACACATGTCCTCAGCTTGCTCCGCCGTATGGCTTAGTTTTACATCTAGTATCCCTTCCTCTCAGCCCCAAAGACTCACTTGGGGTTTTGTGGATCCTGCTTGCCAGTCACACATTATTTTTCAGCCACAGGTTGGGGGATTTCATAATTTTCCTTCCTTTTAAAGGAAACTTCACTTTATAGAATTGGTGGCGGCGGCCTTCTCAGTGTGCCCTCCCAGTGCTGCCCAGCCGTCATCACTTCCGCTGAGAAATCAGTGGAGACGCTTATAGACACGCCATTACCCACGATGCCTTGCTTGCGTCTTACTGCTGAAGGAATCTCTTCCTCTCCTTCTATCTCTATCTATCTCTATCTCCATCTCTCTCTCTCCATCTCTCTCTCTCTCTCTCTCTCTCTCTCTCCATCTCCATTTCTATCTCTACCACTCCCTCCAATTGGATGGTCTAGATGCGGGTCTGTTCGAGTTTGTTTGGCTTGGAGCTCAGTGAGTTTCTCGGATGTTTAGATTAACATTTTCCAGTGGATTTTGGGGGGAACCATCTTTTCTGTCCCCTCTCCTCCCACGAGTGCCACCCCACTGTGCACGTGTTGGATGGTCACCAGTTGTCTGCAACCAGAAGGGCGCCCTCCTCAGGCCGGATGGTGCCGGCGCCTGGTCTCCCCTTCCCGCATCAGCCGCAGCTCTTCTGTTTGTGATTTTTGATTTGTTTCTCACACTGGATGATGGCAGCCGACTTTCCCACAAATCTGCAGAATTCTGCCCAACCCAGCCACTGCACCACCTCAAGAGTGCATTGAAATCTTCATTTCCGTCACGGTAGTTCCCAACTCCAGAATCTCAGTGTGCTTTGTTCTTTGTAGTTTGTATCTTTCTAAATGCCCTCTGTTGGTGAGGGGTGACTCCCACTTCCACGACCTGAGACATGGCCTCCTGCATCTGATATCTGGAATGTCTGGGATCCTAAGGAGAGTTTCCTCCTACTGCTCCTTCCTCCCCACACGTCGGGGCCACATTTCTTTGCTTCTTTGCTTGTCACATGGTTTGATGCTGTTGTTCAGGGTTGGGGATTTTAAACAGTGTAACGTGGCAGCTCTCCCCACCTGCTGGGCTCCCCAGTGCTGTGCTGTGTGGGGTTTGCTGTGTTTGCTTGTTCATTAATTCCACAAAGCGCTGGCTGTGAGCAGACTCTACACTCTCGGCTCTGTCCATCTGATGGCACACTTGTCTGTTTTCCATTGCAGGAACACATGCCCCAGGGAAGCTACTTACAAGGGCTAAAAGCTCATTGAGCTGACAGGCTGGGAGGCTGGGCGGCTCCAAGTGAACATCCCTCTCTTTTCAGGCTGTGCGTGGGGTCCCCAGACTGTTATA
Organism: Oryctolagus cuniculus; assembly: GCF_051225735.1. NCBI lineage: Eukaryota > Metazoa > Chordata > Mammalia > Lagomorpha > Leporidae > Oryctolagus > Oryctolagus cuniculus. The sequence goes on from NC_142880.1 coordinate 96,241,517, forward strand.
CGTGGAGGAGCAGTGACGTGCACATGGTTACACGCAGGAGGGTGCTGTGTGGCTGGCCTTGTTCCAAAGAGCTTCCTCTGTGAGACCACCATCAATCCCTGCTGAGGGCAGTGCTCCCCATGACCCCCACACTGCACACTGCCCCACAGAGAGCCACACCTCCCCACTGCACTTGACCACTGAGAGCCACACCCCTACACTGCACACCACCCCACTGAGAGCCACGCCCCCACACACCACCCCACTGAGAGCCACGCCCCCACACACCACCCCACTGAGAGCCACGCCTCCACACACCACCCCACTGAGAGCCACGCCCCCACACACCACCCCACTGAGAGCCACACCCCCACACACCACCCCACTGAGAGCCACGCCCCCACACACCACCCCACAGAGAGCCACGCCCCCACACACCACCCCACTGAGAGCCACGCCCCCACACACCACCCCACAGAGAGCCACGCCCCCACACACTACCCCACAGAGAGCCACGCCCCCACACACCACCCCACTGAGTCACGCCCCCACACACCACCCCACTGAGAGCCACGCCCCCACACACCACCCCACTGAGTCACGCCCCCACACACCACCCCACTGAGAGCCACGCCCCCACACACCACCCCACTGAGAGCCACGCCCCCACACACCACCCCACTGAGAGCCACGCCCCCACACACCACCCCACTGAGAGCCACGCCCCCACACACCACCCCACTGAGAGCCACACCCCCACACACCACCCCACTGAGAGCCACGCCCACACACACCACCCCACTGAGAGCCACGCCCACACACACCACCCCACTGAGAGCCACGCCTCCACACTGCAACAGCGCACTGAGAGCCACACCCCCTGCATGGGACATAGCACAGCCAAACTTCCTTCAATGAAGCGTTGAAGGCCCCACTCTAGCCACAGCAGACAGAGCAGGTGGTCAGACAAGCACAGGACAGAGGCTTCCTTAGACGTCTGGAATGAGCACATTGAGGGGGGGGCAATGAGGGGCAGGGGCAGTGGGGGGCAGGGCAGTGGGGACAGGGCAGTGGGAGGCGGGACAGTGAGGGGCAGGGTTAATGAGTGGTGGGGCAGTGAGGGGCAGGGGTAGTGAGGGGTGGAGGCAGTGAGCAGCAGGGCAGTGGGGGGTGGGGGCAGTAAGGGGTGGGGGCAGTGGGGGCCGGGGCGAGGGGCGTCTGGACCACTCTGGAGATGCCGACTGCTAGGCCCTCACACTCTGGAAATCCGCTCTCTGCCAGCCTTGCTAGGGGAAGGTCGGTGCCCAGCGGCTGCTCAGGTGGACGAGAGCCGGCACTGCTCTGCCCGCCCCCGCCGGGGAAATGCAAGGTGCACTTAATCCATCCACTCCCGTGTCTCCCAAAGCCCCGCCTCCACGTCCACCTGAGGTCTTCCTGGGGGGTCAGGCCGTGCACAGGGAAGGGCTGGGGACACTCAGGCTCGTGAGGGCCTGGTTCCCGACCTGGAACAACTCACAGCCTGCGTGGAACGTGGGGTGGCAGACGCCCACGGTCCCCTCGACCTGGCCCCACACTGGAGCAGCAGGGGACGTCCGTGATGCCGGAGTTTTCTTATTCCAGGACACAAACCAAGCGCTTCCCAGGTCGCCAGGTTCCAGCCAGTGTGTGCGCTAGTGCTCCCTGGGCCGGCGAGTTCCGGATATAAACTCCCGGGGACACCGAAGTGCCCAGAATCCCGAGGCTGAGAAGTGCCTGGCTTTATGGCCGCCCGAGTGCCGGCCAACGCTGGCGCTACTTGAGGGAGTCATGCCTCTGCATTGTTGATTTTCTCAGACCCCAGCGGGTTCTCCATGGCCCATAAAGCCACCTGCTACAGTGTCCTGATGGCCCTGCTCCCTAAAACATTGCTTTAATTTCTGCAGCCGGAGCTGGTCACCGAAAACCCACGGCGCGCTCTCTCCTTTCCCCAGCTTCTTGGTGTCCTGCTGTTTCCAGCCCGGAGCAGCCAGGAGAGGACAGGGCAGCTTTGTGGCACGGGGCCGGCGTCCGCAGGAGGGCGCTCCGCTGGTGGACGAGTGTCAGATAGCAGAAGCTCCCCTGAGCGGAGTGTGCGAAGCCGCGAAGTTACAGTAGCCTGCACCCTCCACTCAGCTCGGGAGCGCCTCCCCGGTCCTGACTCACTGATGCTCACGCGCAGGAACCGGACACACTTTGAACAAACCTAATTGAAATCACCCCTGGAGTGAGTGCGGAGGGAGATTAAATTTAGTGGCCTCCCCGAGCACCGCGGGGCTACACTGCTCCACTTGGAAGCCCGATTTCCCCCCAGATAGAGGCCCCCGAGCTGCCATCAAGAACGAGCGTGGGTTTAAGCACATCTGGGACATGAAAAGCACGTCGCCCCGCCATGCAGTGAGAGCTGAGATGCTCGGCAGACACGCAGCAGAGCGAGGGCCATCGCAAGGGTGGGACACAGGCAGGGCTGCCCGCGCCCAGCCGCACCCCCCGTGTCACGCATGCCCCTCGGGAGGGACGTCCGTGTTCCAGGCGTGATGTTCCAGGAATCCCTGCTGGACCCAGGCGCACGGCTCGCGCCGTCAGCACACCTATCCGAGCGCCTGTCTACTTCGTAGTCACCACTCCAGCGGAGAGCTCAGGGCTGGCACGGACAGGATGGGGACTACCCGGGTGGAGCCCCTGGCGTGTGGGCCTCCACAGGGGCCTCTGACCCCACACCACGCCGCTGGCTCAGAGGTATGGAGTCCTCCCCTGGACTTCAGGGCGGTCACCTCTGCCCGTGCCCTGAGCAGGCGCTGGACGGGTGAGGGGAGGGGGACCGGGGCGGGGAGTCCTGGAGGAAAGGGATGGTGCCGCACCCACCTGCCGCCTCCGCCCCCAAGACCCAGCCTCCAACAAGGGATCAGGCAGGGGAGGGCCCCACCCGCTGTGCACAGCCTGGGCCTTCAGCTCCCAGCTCTACAAAACAACAACAACAGCAGACCCTGTTTGGAATCCTCTCACACCCTCTGTGGTTTCTGCCGTTTATGGTTTAGCTCCCACGTCACTGACTCCGCGGGGAACACAAGTCTGTCTGCCCTCTCTCTGCTCTCCGGCCTCGGCCTCTCTCCCTTCCTCCTGGAGAGGTGCAGATATTGGCCACTGCCCACCGGGTCCCTCCCCTGGGTGTCAGGGCACAGAGGTTCCCTGCAGGAGGCTGGGCGGTGGGAGAGGCGCCTGCCCGAGGGCACAGACCGGGGCCTCCCCTCCCCAGCCAGGCTGGGCCCGGCGCAGCCCGCGTGTTCCCTCGGCGGCGCAGCTGCAGGAGGCACTTGGATTTCCCGGGCTGTCAGGCTGGATTCCCAAGCGTGAACGTGCCCCAGGTTCGTCTCCGCACGTTCCCTGGCCTGGGACCAGGCGCACACCTGTCAGGTGCAGGCCTGACCTCCCAACCTCCCCCAGTGCTTCTCCTTCCACATCAAAGGCAGCCCCGCCAGCCCCGCAGCGAGAGCAGAATTACTCTTGGAGGAATTATGACAAGCACGAAGACTCCCTCCAGTGCTGCAGTGCAGGGCCGGGAAGCGCTTGTGGCCCCTGGCAGGCATCCGTCCAGGCCACCCGTCCCCTCCAAGGGCTGTGACCCGCTTTCAGGCCTCCTCCTGGCCGGTGATCGGATCCCGAGCCCCACCCCTGCCATGGAGTTGCCTCCGTCTCCCTCCGGTGTCCGCACGCAGCAGGGAGTCCTCAGAGGTCAGATCTTTGAGCAGGGAGAGCGGTGCCTGCGAGGTGTCCGTTCCCTGTGTGCTGGTGCCGGGGGCATGGGGGCCACTTGGGGCTTCTCGGGCAGCATACTCACCTGCAACCCGCTGTCCTATGAAGCCGGAAAATTTACTGTTAGTCCTTTAAGTAAGACACGTGGAGGCCAGGTGGGGGCTGGGACAGCAGGTGTGTCTCCACACCCAGGACCAGCCCGGGAGCCAGGAGTGAGGCCCCTGCGCCGTGTCCCCTGTGCACACAGCTCACCATCTGGGGGCTTCCTGGGGTGCAGGGGATACAGCTGTGTCTCCTCAGTCCCACACCCAAGCTGCCCCCCAAGGGAAAGCATCCGTGGATGAGGTCAGGGCTGCAGGCCCGTGGTGGCGTCAGGGCCCAGCAGAGACCCCTCTCTACCCTGTGGACCCCAAGAAGGTGGCATCCACATTGGGGTCCCCAGTGGACCCGGCACGGACCCCTCACCCTGGGCGAGCACCTCCAGAGACAGAGGGAGCTCTTCCACCCACTGGCCCACAGGGGCTGGGCCAGGCAAAGCCGGGAGCCGGAAACCCCACTTGGGGCTCTCACTTGCTTGGCGGGAGCCAAGTACTCACGCCATCACCTGCTGCGTCCCAGGGTGCACCCCATCAGGAAGCAGAGCGGCCCCGACTGGACATGGGACGCGGGCTCCCCACGCAGTGTGACGGCTGCCGCGCCAGACACCTGCCTGGACAAAATCCTCCTTAGCAAACATGCAGCATGTGAGAAGCCCCAGGTCGTCCTCTGGTGTCAGTCCGTGGACAGTGTGCCGCTCAGCTGGGCCGCTGTTGCGTGCATCACAGGGCACACGCCCCCACATGTAAATCCCCCAGCAATTCTGACGACGGCCGCGGGCTGCGTGTGGCCGGAGACGGTGCCTCCATCTGCCCAGGTAACCGACACAGCGACCTCCAGGGGCGTGCGTGGTCCCCGCCCACCAGGAGCAGACGGGCTGCTGGCCGCCGTCCTGAACGCAGGTCCCGGACGTGGAGGGAGCTTTCCTGTTCAGACACCTGCGAGTGTGTGCTTCAGAATCAGAGGGAGGGGCACTGAACGTGCAGACGTTACGCCGACACACGTCTCACCCCTCTCGGCGCAGTCTCAGCACCAAAGCGAACCGCCGGAGGCGAGCACCCACGCGAAGAAGCCGCTGGAAAGCAGGCTGGGGGACGGTGGTTCTGTGGACGCGGCTCCCGTGGCAGCTCCGAGGCAAGTTCAGAATTGAGCAAGGGGCCCCTGGGAAGGCAGCAGCCCGGGTCGTGGGCGGGGTTCTGGAGGAAGGTGCTATCAGGTGCAGGCGTCCACGTGTGTCCTCCTGCCGTGGGCGACCACGCGTGGCTCCCACGTTGGTGTCTGTTGCCGTTTGTTCACTGATTCCGAAGTCCCTTCCCACACTCTCTGCACAGGAACGGAACCTGCTGGCTGCTGCTGGATTTCAGGAGAGGCCGGGGTCCTGGCAGGGGCGATCGGTGGGTGGAGAGGCCCCTCCCTCAGTCTCCCCCTGGGACTGGGACTCCCGGGGTGGCGGGAGCTGCAGATAAGCATCCGCTGGGAGCACTTTGATGAGTGTCTCTCCTATTCTTCCCGCACCCTGAAATCGGCCCAGCGCGTGCCGTGCCGCGGGAGTGGCACCTGGAGGCGGCTTTGTGAGGAGCAGCTCCTGGGGCGCACGCGGGACCTTGCACTCACCCCTGAGAGCCTGGAGTGCGTGGGTCCGGATCCAACCCGGTTCTGAGCGGCCGGGAAGGGCTTTCGGCCCGTGAGGCCTCGGCGCCGCTTCCGCCCAAAAACGCCCGCCCTCGCCTTTGATTTTCCCGAAAGATTCTGCGATTTTACTTCACGTCTTCGGCTGAGGCTGACTGTGACAAGTCCACGCTGGCTCAGTGCGCAATTTGAAGAGATCCTAATCTTCCTAATGAATTGAGTTACTGTGAGAGTAAAAGCAGGGCTGTAAAACTCCCCTGAGTGGGCGCCGTGCCCCCGGGCGGTGGGACCTGCACACAGGAGGAGAGATCAAAGAGGAGGCAGGCTTCGCCTTCAAGTCACAGCGCAAGTTGCCAGGGGGTGCACAGCGAGCCTTGCAGCGTGGGAGGGGGCGAGGGGCTCAGACCGCCTCCCGCTCTGACCTTGGGGTGCACCCCATGGGTTCTGCTCCCGAGCACCGAGCACCGAGGGCACACCCTCCTGGCCTTTCTCAGACCACATCTTTTTTTTTTTTTCAAGATTTATTTACTTATTTGAAAGTAAGAGTTAAAGAGAGAGAGGGAGAGGTCTTCTACCTGCTGGTTCACTCCCCAGATGGCCACACAGCCGGGGCAGGGCCGATCCGAAGCCAGGAGCCAGGAGCCAGGAGCCAGGAGCTCCATCCAGGTCTCCCACCTGGGTGACAGGTTCACACACACATGTGCCATCTTCCACGGCTTTCCCAGGCCATCAGCAGGGAGCTGGATCAGAAGTGGAGCAGCAGGGACAGGAACCAGCACCATAAGGGATGCCCGTGTCATAGGAGGCGGCCTTACCCACGGCGCCACAGCACCGGCCCCCACCACGTCTTTTCAAGGAGAGAAAAGTGAGCATGAGGAATACTGGTGGCCACGGTGGCAGCAGGCTCTCAGGCATTGGCGGCCGTGAACCCGGCGGGAGCCAGGGAGTGCCCAGGGCGGAGTTTCCACGCCGCTGCTGCCAGGCAGGCATGGCGCTCCCGACGCGCGGGAGCACAGCTCTGAGGCCCTTGTCTTCCTTTGTGGTTGCGAGATGAGTGCTTTTCCTCACTGTTTGATGGATGGTGTTGACAGTTGGGGTTTATCAGGCCGCCAGGGTGGGCTGGGGTCTCACACGCCTTCTGTTACCCAGTCGCAGCCCTGGCCCTACCAGGCGGGCACTGTCACGTCTCGGTTCTGTAAGCGAGGGCCTGGAGGCCTGGGGAGGCCGGGACCTGGCGGGTGACTGCCCAGGAGACAGGGAGACAGGGAGGCCTGAGAGCAGACCCCGGCCGGCCCCACACTGGCTGCTCTGCGTGGCAGGCTGGGGGCGGCGTCCTGCACGTGGC